>NW_012267314.1:8739236-8777581 GCF_000151885.1 Dipodomys ordii
AGAAGTCCAGCCCAACCCTTCATAGGCCTGACACCCACTGAGATCAGAAAACGCCCTTGAATAAAAATACCTCCTAGGCTGTCTTATCACATGTTGGGAGCGCAGCGCCCGAGGGCGCGGAGGGAGGCGGGGCGGGGGCCGGGCCTCCGCACCCCCCCAGGAAGGGCTCGGAGGGGTCCCCGGGCTCTGATCTCCTCGGCTGGGGGAGGCCTGGGAGAGCGAGCGGCCCGCCGCCCACCTCACCCCGCGCCCCGATCGTTTCTCGGCCCTTCGGCTAGGCGGCCCAGCAACTTTGTTCCCAGAGATCAGCTCCCCCCGCCGCCCTGGGCGGAGGGCTTGGCCCGGGCCGCCGCCGCCCGCACCAGTCCGGGAACGTGGCCGCCCCGGTCACCTGAGCCCGGTCAATCAGCGCAGGCCCGGCGCCCTCTCCTCGCGCGCCCGCCCGCGCCCGCGCCCGCGCCCGCCCGCCCGCGGGAGTGGAGCGGCCTCCCCGCTGGTGAGCCCGCGAGGAGCCGCGCTGCCTGCAAACACAGCCCTCGCTTCCGTTGCCTCATCTCAAAACCTGGGACAGGCTAACTGGTTCCCTGCTTAGGGTGATTTGGGAAAAACTCGATGTCAACTTGCACACGTTACTTATGTCTAGTTCTAGATCCAAGCGGATTTTAATTTGACATATTGTTCTCAGTCTTGGTAATCTCCACTTTGGTCCTGTTATAGGGTGTGTGTGTGTGTGTTGCCAGAGATCAAACCTGTGACCTCTTACATCTTACAACCAATGGCTCACCTGTAATCCTCCACCTTACTCAGAGGCAGGAAAGTCTCTAAGACTTTTATCTACAGTCAACCACCAGGAAAGCTGGAAGTAAATTTGTGCCTTAAGAAAAAAAAAAAAGCTAAGGGACAGTGCCCGGCCTTGAGTTCAAGTCCCAGTACCAGCATTTTAAAAAGAAAAAAAAAAAGAGCCTGTATCATTAAGCTAAACTTCCCCACCCTGTGTTACCAAACTTTCCTGGCATTGTTTTTTCTTTTTTTTTTTTTATTGTAAAGAGGCTGTACAGAGGGGTCACAGTTACATGAGTAAGGCAGAGAGTACATTACTTGTGGATCATTGTTACCCCTTCCCTTGTTGTGGTCCCACTATCCCTTCCCTCCCCCACCTCCCTCCCACCTAATCCCCCCATTGTTTTTAAGACTATGAAAATAGTCGAAATTTCATTGTATCCCCATTCACATATATAATTTTTGCACTGGCTTTATTTTACTATTTTTCCAGTTTGCACACAGCAACAACATCTGTTGATACAACCTGTTCCAAGCTTAAAGGGTTAGTCAAAAAAAAAAAAAAAACCCTACCTGGAAAGAAGTGGCTTGGGTTGAGCATTTTTGCTATTTACACATTTTATTCCCTTGTGTTAGACACAGTGGGGAAGAATTCCTAGTTTGCATAAGCAAAGTGGAAAGGATAGTTAACTGTTGCTTGCATAATATTTACAAGTTAATTTATTAGGCAATAAAGATTAATCATTAAGGGCTTTGAATAAGTTTCTCAGATAGAATTCACTGGCCTTCACTGGGTTATGAATTGAAAACCAATGTTGGTGCTGTGGAACTAGTTCATCCTGAGTCTTTCCTTATGAAGTTTCTAGTTTAGCTTCCTTCCTTTGAGGATTTTCTTCATTTGTAAGCCAAGTAAAATACAAAGTATCAACTTGAGATGAGCCTGATCTAGATCTATGCATTCACTTTCATTCCTTTCTTCTTTAAACAAACCAAAATAAATAGGGGGGAGGTCAGAGAAGAGTGGTAAACCAAAAAGGGTAAGAAACAATCAAAAAGGGTAAGGAACAATGCGTAAGTCCTGAGTTCAAGCCACAGTATTAACACCAAAAAACAAAAAGAGAGAGGGGTAGTGGAGAATGGTCTATTGGCTCGGTTTCAGGTGTTTGGGTTCTGGTTGGCTGGATCCACTGCTGGGTCAGAAATCAGCAAAATATTATAGACAGCAGAGGGCCAGAGGTTGCTTACATCATGGTGGTCAGTCAGCAGAGAGAACAGGCCCAAGAAGCCGATCACAACATACAGAATATCTAGGCCTCACCTGAGAACGTTTCCTTCACCTCCATTAGTGCTGTTAAATTATCAATCCATCAATGAATTCATGCACTGATAAGGTCAGAGGCTCATTATCAAATCACTTCTCAAGGACTGGATTACTAGCTAGGGACCATGACTCAATACACAGAACCTGTTTTTTGTTTAGCTGGTCCTTAGGCTTGAACTCAGGGCCTAGGTACTGTCCCTGACCCTATTTGTATTCAAGGCTAGCCCTCTACCACTTCAGCCCATTGCACAACTTCCAACTTCTCCTGACTAGTTTATTGGAGATGAAAGTCTCATGGACTTTCCTGCCCAGGCTGACTTCAAACCACAATCCTCAGACCTCAGCCCTTTGAGTAGCTAGGATTACAGGCATAAGCTACCAGAGCCACATGAGGGATTCTTCTTTTGAGGGATTCTTCATATCCAAAGTTGATGGAAATTCATGCCTGTAAGCCTAGCTATTTAGGAGGTGAAGGTAGGAGGATCCCAATCTGAGGCTGCCTGGGCAAAAGCACAAGCCCGTATCAGAGAAAACAAACTACAAAGCAAAAATGGATCAGGGGCATGATGCAAGTGGAAGCGCTTGCCTAAGAAGTGCAAGTCATGAGTTCAATCGCTAGTATTAAAGAAAAAGAGAAATACTAGAATATTTGCTACGTATCTTAGTGAATTCTTCATAGAAATATCTATACCTGTTGTGCAAGGTAAAAATAGCTACAAATAAAATCCTTTCTAATGGACTAAAGAAAGGAGTTCTTTGCCCCAGTCCAAGAAATAAAACATATGAAACTTTTCAAGAACAACCGATAGAAAACATACTTTAAAATTCAGATTGTCTGATGTGGTGGTAAATTCCGTGATTTGGGAGATCTGTGGCAGCCCAGGTAGCTTCAGGACCCAGGAGGTTAAGAACAGAATGGCTTGAGAGTCACTCATGGAGACATTGTATCCTTGGGGAGTGGGAAGTTCTTGCTTGCAAGAGGGAAATAAATCCAAGTCCAGCTGTGACTAGCTTTACCTTGAATTCCAGTGAATTCAGACCACCTAAAGACTGTTACAATTGCTAATACTTTCAACAGGTTCCTGGCAAGACAACCTTACAAATGGGAAGAGCTGGATCTGTTCTTAAGGAAAAGAGGCTCTTCTCTGTTGACCAAAGGTCAAGAAGATAAAAGCTGAGTTGCACAGTCCAGAGAAGCGAAGAGCAAAGGGGAAAGCTGATGGGAAGAGAGGGGGCGACTGGTGAACAAAGAAGGAATAACAGATATTCAAAAAGGGAAGGAAAACCAAGGCAACAATGCAGGAAAGAAGTCCAGCCCAACCCTTCATAGGCCTGACACCCACTGAGATCAGAAAACGCCCTTGAATAAAAATACCTCCTAGGCTGTCTTATCACATGTTAATTTTACTCAGTTTAGTTTGCTTTGTACAACGTTATAATGTTGATATTAGAAGGGATTTTACAGAAGCTCTCCTTCAACCCTTTATTTATAGACAGGGAAGCAAAGAAAAGATACTAAGTGGCTATAGTAATAATAATTGAAGTGGAGACCTTCACATTGCTAACGAGTGGAAAGAGATGACCCAGTGTGGATAAGAATTCATGGCTAACGAGGAGAAGGAGGAGAATGTAGGGAAGGAAAGATAAAGCTAATAGAGCTGAGAACTAAGCTAGATGGATGTTAGCTCAGTGCCAATTTTGATTGACAGTTATTAATAGCCTGAGCTTTTAAAACTCAAACTTTTACTTTCTGTATGTAAAACAGAAAAAGTAGTGCTTGCTTTAAGTGCTGTTGTGAGAATTCAGTGAGCTCGATACATTGGGCATTTGTCATGTGTTCCCTTTTCCTTTTATGATGATCCTTCTTCTTCCTCTTAACAACAGAATTTGCTGCCTCTGGGTGACCATCTTTCCTGCATGGCAAACATTACTGGAACTCAGTGTCTGCTGAGGGGCTGGAAATGCATACAGGTATGGGGCAGTGCCTATCTTCCAAAAGCTTATGCATAAACAATTACAAATTAACATGGGTACACTGATACAGCCAAGATGCCATTGGAATCAGGAGAGGGACACTTGAGCTGAACCTTAACAAAGGAATAGGAATCATGAAGGACATCTGTTGCTCTTGCTTCTGCTCAGCACCGTCCTCACCCCCAATTAACCAAAGTAAGGGCTCTACCACTCAGCCGCATCCCAGCCCTCCCCTCTGTGTGTGTGTGTGTGTGTGTGTGTGTGTGTGTGTGTGTGTGTGTCCCCGCCCTGGAGCTCAAACACTGAGCTGTTGTGTTGAAGGCTAGCATTCTACCCCTTGAGACATTTTGATGGTAAATTGGAACTAAGAGTTTCACAGACTTTCCTTTCAACAAAAATCCTCAGATCTCAGCCTCCTGGAATAGCTAGGATTACAGACATGAGCCACCAGTGCCGGGCTCTTCCCCTCTTTCTAAAGAAATTCTTAACCTTCCATTGGAAAAATGCTCTTCTTTTACTATAGGCAGAGTTTGTGGAGCTGTCAGTCACTTCTGCCTGCCTTCCCTAAGAGTGGGTTCATGACTCAGGAATCCTAGGATGCTGCTCCCAGCCATGATGATTACTCAGAAAGGCAGAAAATGCAGGTGGAGCCCAACACAGTTCTGAAGGAGATTTCATTGTAACCGTGAGAAGGGAAATTCTCTTTTTCCAATTAGTAAACTGGAGTAAGAGTAACATAAGATTGAGACCAACCCCCACCCTTCCATTCTCCTCTCGGGCTCCTCCTGGGTAACAGAGGCTCAGCTCCAAGAGTGCGCATGCCCGGTCCTGCCACTGCCCTAATACACGAGATAGGAGATAAGTACTGGAGGGCGCAGAAAGGACGTTGCTTACGTGGCATGGGCACAGCCCAGAAAGAGGCAAAGCAAGCATTTCAGCTCATCCTGGAACACAGGCACCAACCTTAGCTTAAATAAGGGAAACGCTGGGCAAGTGGGGGAGAGGTATACATTATTGCACAGTTTGAATCTGGGGACCAAGTCAAGGATAATGAACTAAGTCGACTAAAATCATACCCCAGCCTTCTTTCTCAGCACAGCCAGAATACAGGCGAAGACTTCATGTAACAGGAGAAGACTGAAAGTGTGTTTCACAGAGAATCTGAACAGCCCAAGAAGAAACAGCTGAAGACAGACAATCTTGAAAAACTGAAAGTCATAATATAATGAAAGCTTCTCTTTCTGATGACTTTAATGGACACACAAATAAGGATTACAGTGTATCAAGCCAAGCACTGGTAGCACACATCTTATAACCCTAGCTACTTGGAAGGCTGAGATTGGGAGGATTGTGGTTTGAGGTCAGCCCAGACAGAAAAGTCTATTAAATTGCATCTCAATGGAAGAGGCTGGGCATGGTTGTGTATACCTGGCATCCAAGCTATGAAGCTTTAAGTACATAGATCAAAGTCTAGATACAAGACCAGGACAAAATGCCATAGTCAATCTCAAAATAGCCAGTGTAAAAAGAGCAGCTTAGTTATAAAACTTGCCTACTAAAGCTTGAGGCTCCAAGTCAAAACTTTAGTACAAATGAGAAGGAGGAGGAGGCAGCAACGGAGGAGGACTAGGAGAAAAAAGAAGAAGAAAAAGGAAGGAGGAGGAAGAATTATTATCAAACCTTTTACACAAATGTTGGGGGAAATATATACACTTGAAGAAAAAAAGACCCATCTGGAAAAAAATTAACTATTATTAATAACTTCATCCTGAAAAGGATGTAGAAAATTTTAAACTGATGAAACAAGGAGACTAAAAATGATCTTATAGCAAGTTACAAACACAAGGTTAACAGGATGGTAGAAATGAACATTTAGCAGGTGAGTTGAAAGAGAAGCCTGAAGAAATCTTATAGAAGAGGCAAAAACGTGAACAATAAGAGAAAAGACATAAACAAAATACAAGACCAATGGAGGAGAGTTTCCTCAAAGAGAGATTAGAGAAAACAAGTGGCTCATCCATGAAATAATAAGACTCTTGGGAAACTAAAGAATCTATGGTGTGGGTGTGAGGCTCACTGAATGTCCACTGCATAAACCCACACCAAGACACAGAAATACTTCACAGCACAGATATTTGTGTTCCTCCAAATTCACATGGCAAAATCCTCACCGTCAATGTTAGGAGATGGGGCCTATATATAGGAGATATAGGCTTATAGGAGATGGGTCACAAAACCAAAATGGTAAGTCTCATGAATGAGATTAGATTAATGCTCTTCCACAAGGGTGCCCAGAGAGCTCTCTGCCACTAGGAGACAGCTCTGAAACGGCAAACAGGGTGATCACCAGAATGCAAACACACTGGCAGCTATGATCTCAAACTTGCAGCATCCACAACGGTGAGAAAGAAATGTCTATGGCTTCTAATCCGCCCCATGCAATGTTAGAGTTGCTTAGAAGACTATGGTTTCCAGAGTGGTGAGAAGAGAAAGGACCATATTCAAAGTATCAGAAATGAAAATGGCTCTGAACTTCTCACAGGAAATTAGAAGAAGATAGATCCATGCAAAGGAATTAATATCCAACAACTATTAAATGTTGAGCCAGGTGTGAGTCAAACATTTTCTCCAGTCCCCATCATACACACACACACACACACACACACACACACACACACACCTTAGAGAGTTACTGAAGGATATCTGCCACCAAAATGATGGAGTAAGCCAAGAAAACTAAACGAAAGAATGCAGGATGACAGGAGTTCAAACACAAGGGAAATGCAACAGGACACACTTAGAATGATGCTCCTGTCATGGGAACAGGCAGCTGGACACAGAAAGGCTGACATGCTCTTCAAATGCTCTAAAAGACACTTAAGAAGGTAAAAACCGATGTAATAGGGAAGAGTATGTCAAGAAGATACTTAAATGTCTGCTGGAGAGTTTGCATTAATGATACTTAGTAAGTAGGAAACGAAGCTGTCATCTTTTTGTCCTATACAATATAATTGTATTGTCACTGGTAAGGTGTTGTACAGAGAGTTACCATTCTTTTTTGGACATTGTTACCCTTGTTTTGCTGTACCTCAGTTTCCCCCTCCCATCCCCTGCCCACTAGTGGAATAGATTACTTTCCCCACAGTGTATACTGAAGAGCACGGCTGCATTTGTTCGCCCTCCCTCCCTCTGTTTCTGTGCCCCCTCTTTGCCCCTGCTAAAAAAAGTTTGTGTTTGTTTCTGAGACAGGGTCTTGCTATGTAGCTCAGCTTGTCCTTACATTTGCTTTGTAGTTTAGGCTGGCTTTGAACTGTTACGTTATCTTTCAGCATCAGCCTTCTGGGATTACAGGCATGCACCACCATGCTTGGCTGATGGAAAACTACAAGTCGTAAAGGAAAGGAAAGGTATTCAGAGTTCCCTCAATGACTCAACACTAAATAGCCTAAAGGATCAAAATAACGTTTCCCTTGAACTTTGAGTTACTCAGAAATGCACTATTTCTAAATAAGGAGGCTGAAGAGTAATGTAAGAAACAACTTACTAGAAGCTCTTGCTGGGCCTGTAAATTAAAACCAGGATACTCAGCCCCGCCTCCACTCCCAGATTGGAGCCATTCTCTCCAGCACTCACTTTACAATCACCTCGCTTGCCAGGAAGAACAGCATTCATCCATAAGCATCTTGTGGCAAACGTCAAACCACTCCTGCCATGCAAGGCCATCTTCTTACCTGTGGAAGACAACAGGGTGCAGCAAACGCTCAGGTCACCTGCCAGGCTCCTCCTTCCTGTTCCTCCTCTCCCGTGGTTGCCCCCAAACAACTGTTTTTCACCCAATGCTGACGACTGAACTAATGGTCAATGGCCCTGTGTCTTCGGACTGTTTAACTATGCTTACCTTCTTGCTCCCTACCCCCCGTTCTACGTGTATACCCTGCAAGACGGCTGACGATGCGCTAAAAGTGCTGTCTTCCTACAGCTGCCATGTAACAACTCTCCTTTCTCTGCCCTTTACCATGTCTCTTTATTTGACATATAGAGTAAGTGGCTGGACCTAAAGTGAGACCCACTTGACTTAGGGCCTACAGTCTGAAAAGCTAGTTTCAGAAAGAAGTAATTGTGATTGTGTTTGGTAAAGGCAAGAAAAGACACTAAATCCATATTCTCATCTTTTATGATGGGAAATTACCAAAAAGAAAGAGAGAAGAAAGAAAAGGGAGGAAGGGAGGGAGAGAGGGAGGGAGGGAGGGAGGGAGGGAAGGAAGGAAGAAAGGAAGGAGGGAAGGAAGGGAAGGAAGGGGGAAGGGAAGGAAGGAGTAAGGAAGGAAGGAAGGAAGGAAGGAAGGGAAGGGAGGGAGGGAGGGAGAGAGGGAGGGAGGGAAAGGAAACAAGGAAGGAAGAGAAATAACATCACATGCATGCTAGAAGTCTGGAGTTAACTAACAGACAGCAATTTTGAGTGCTGAAAGATAGACACCTCTGGGAAGCAGATATGAACAACTCTGGGTAGAGTCTGACATATGCATTTACAACCTTGGTAGAAATACACAACTCTTTCAATTATGTGCATATATCACTTCAATAAAATACTCATAACCTGACTTCTATAGTTGAAACCCCTTTCTACAACTATAGAATAATAACAGTAATAATGACAATAATAAATGCATATATAAACTAAAAATAAAACAGGCTAGCAGAATTCATACGCTCACATGGAAGATCATAACAAAATCATGTGTGAGTCAGAGATGGACATTTAAATAGGGAGCATGGTCTTTATTTCCATGGAGGAAATGGCATGTGTGTATGTGTGCATGCATGTATGATATGGATCTCATTGAACTGTGTGGCAGTTATGCTTCTGAATTATGCACCTAAAATTATTAAAAATAGCCTGGCACTGGTGGCTCATGCCTATCATCCTAGCTACTCAGGAGGTGGGATCTGAGGACCATGATTCTAAGTCTGGCAGGATGGTCTGAGAGACTAAACAAAAATCTGGAGATGTGGCTCAAGTGACAGCATCAACCAGCCTTGAGAAGAAAAACAAGAAAAAAAGCTAAGCTCAGCCCTTGAGTTCAAGACTCAGCGCTGGCACAAAACCAAACCAAAACTATTCAAGTAAATTTTATTAGTTGCATTTCACAATATGAAAAATTAAATCAAAGTCAATGGCCATCTTCAAATCAGATCTGGACATTTTAATGGGTTCAAGCCCTCATTCACTTGGGGGCCTACTGTGTGGCCTTGGGCAGGTTGCTAAACTTCCTGAGCCTCTCTGGTTGGGACTGTGCGTCCTGCTGAAGATCTTTGCAAAGGCCCTGGGTACCAGAACATGCCATGCCTCTGGACGCACACATCACAGAGACCTGTGGGACAAAACCCTCTGCCTGGCTCCTTTCCCAGACTCACAAACTAAATGGCCCTAAGTGAATGCAACGGTGAGGTGGCCTGCCCCGCAAATTCTAAAACCAGTAGGAGAAACTGGAAACAGCTGGGGGCTGGAGGACTGAGTTTCGGCCCCACCCAGGCTGTGCCTCTTTGGGGAGAATTCCAGCCAGCCGGCCAGGGCTGCACTCCCAGTTCCCAGGCCTCCAGGGAAGAAGTGAACTCCTCCTCTGGCTGTCCACTAGCCAGGCCTCAGATCTGGCTTTGCTCTGGGTAGGGGAAGGGCGGGAAGTGAGGCCTTTCTCCCCTCAGTCAGTGGATGTGGGAAGGCTACTGCTTGGGAAATAGGACTTATTAATTGGCTAGGCAGGATTTTAGAACACTTTATTAACCTCAAATTTGAAGCAATAGGACGCTTGTTTGCTTTGCAATGTCAGTCTCCTTTCAAATAGATATGTATTTCTAAGGTGAAATATTCCTGTGATATTTGTCCTTTAAAATTAACTACAAAAGCTGAGGGTTTGGGTGGTTTTTTTTTTTTTTTTTGAGTAACAGTGATTGTGTGTGTGCGTGCGCATGCGCACACACACACGTCTACAAAGTTCTCTAGTCTGTCGGTTAGCCATGGTGATTACAACAACCACAAATCTATCAAGTCAAAAGGCAACAGTATGGGTAGTCTTTAAAAGCTGGCAGCACAGGGGCTGGGAAGGTGGCTCAGTGGTAGAGCGCTTGCCTTGCATGCATGAGGCCCTGGGTTCGATTCCTCAGTACCACATAAGCAAAAAGAAAAAAAAAAGCTGGAAGTGGTGCTGTGGCTCAAGTGGTGGAGTGCTAGCCTTGAGCTGAAGAGCTGAGGGACAGCGCCCAGTCCCAGAGTTCAGGCCCCATGACCAGACCAAAAAAAAAAGGAAAAAAAAAAAAAAAGCTGGCAGCACATTGTGGAGTCCTAAAGGCAAAGCAAATGGGAGGAGGCAGGGGGTTAGTGGTTGTTATCTTAATTGTAGATGCCTGGCCTACCAGAGCCCTAGACAAAGGCTGAAGCCATGTACTTCAGACTTGAGATTACATGACTGTCACAAAATCTTTGTTTAAAATGAAGAAGCAGCAGAAGACACCAAGTCAGAAGAGAAGGAAGGGAGGGAGGGAGGGTGGGAGGGAGGCAGGCAGGCAGGGAGGGAGGGAGGGAGGGAGGGAGAGAGGAAGAGAGGGAGAGAGGGAAAGGAGAAGAAGAAAGAGGAGGAGGAGGAGTGGGAAGGAGGAGATGATGATTCTACCAAAGATTATAATTCTTACAATATAGTAAGTATTCAGATGAGGAAACTTAAAGAGTTTTTCTGTGTGAAGACAACATGGTTTAATCAAAACCAAATGTGGCTTCTTATCTGGCTCTTAATAGCAGGAGATTCTCCCTGAGCTGTTCCATTAAGGGGCGTACTCTGCTGTTCAGGGCTCTACCTGACCTGGAGGGCTCCCCGTTATCCAGGATAGACATCCAGCATTCCCATGATAGGTAGAGGGCAGAGCTACGATTCCCAGGCTAGCCTCAGAGTTCTAGGTTTTGTTGCTCCTTTCCCTATTGTTGGGACGTATTAAGATTGATTAACTGCTTCCAGCTGGCTAAGTGATTACTGTAGCTCCCCAGTGACACCTCCCCAACTTGACCTCCAGCATCTCCAGGGGTGACCTTCAGAAGCCAAGTACTTGGATCATGTCAAATCAAGATTCAGTAGTCACATCTGCTTTTCTGGTTCTATAGAAAAAGCAATTTTTCCCATCAGGCTTTTATTTCTAATACCAGCTGGCAGTTCAGCGAGGGTCCTATAGCTCCTTCAGGAAACTCTCATACTACCTGTCTTTTGCCAAGAGTTCCATAACCAATGTTTTTCTTGCCAATACTGATATTGGAACTCAACCTTGTGGTTGCTCAGCTTGCTCAAAGCTGGTTCTCTACCTCTTGAGCAAATCTCCAGTCCAGCTTTTTGCTGACTACATTGGAGAGAGAATCACTGCCTTTTTTGCCCAGGCTAACTTCAAACTATAATCCTTTAGAACTCAGCCTCCTGAGATGCTAGGATTACACTTGTGAGACACCAGCGCCTAGCTGAATACATTTTTACAACATTAAAAATAGAACTGGTTAGCCAGGCACCGGTGCTCACGCCTGTAATTCTAGCTACTCAGGAAGCTGAGATCTGAGAATCACGGTTCAAAGCCAGCCCAGGCAGGAAAGTCTGTGAGATTCTTATCTCCAATAAACCACCAGAAAACTGAAAGTAACACTGTGACTCAAGTGGTAGAGCTCACCATGAGTTGAAGAGCTCAGGGATAGTGCTCAGGCACAGAGTTCAAGCCCAGTGATGGACCAAAAAAAAATAGAACTGGCTTTCTTTTGTCCCAGAAATTTGTATTTTGGACTTTTATTTTCTTTCCTCTCTCTCTCCTGTCTCTCTCTCTCTCTCTCTCTCTCTCTCTCTCTCTCTCTCCCCCCCTTTCCCCCCCCCCCCCCCGTGAGTCATGGGGCTTGAACTCAGGGACTGGGCACTGTCCCTAGGCTTTTTCACTCAAAGCTAGCAGTCTAACACTTTGAGCCACAGCTCCACTTCCAATTTTCTGTTGGTTAAATGGAGAGAAGAGTCTCACAGACTTTTCTGCCTGGGCTGGCTTTGAACTATGATCCTCAGATCTCAGGCTCCTGAGTAGCTAGGATTATAGGCATGAGTGACTGGCACCTGACTCCCTCTGTGTGTGTGTGTGTGTGTGTGTGTGTGTGTGTGGCTTTGGGACTTGAACACAGGGCCTCACACTTGCTAGGTAGCTACTCTACCCCTTGAACCATGCCTGGGGCCCTTTGTGCTTTAGTTACTTTTCAGACAGGGTCTTGGTTTTGGCCAGAGACTGGCCTACACCTCAACCCTCCACCTTCTACCTCCTGTGTACCTGGGATTGCAGCCATAAACCATCAAGCCCAGCTTTTTTTTTGGAGGGGGAAAGGGGGTCCAGTCGTGGGGCCTGAACTCTGGGCCTGGGCGCTGTCCCTCAGCTCTTCAGCTCAAGGCTAGCGCTCTACCACTTGAGCCACATTTCTTTTTGCTTATGTGGTGCTGAGGAATCGAACCCAGGGCCTTGAGCATGCAAGGCAAGCGCTCTACCACTGAGCCACCTTCCCAGCCCCCAAGCCCAACTTTTTTGTACTCAGGTTGTCTTCCAATCTATGTCTCCCTAGTAGCTGGGTGTACAGACATTCCCCACCACACCCACTCCCAAAAAACTCAGAAAAAGAAAATTCAATCCCAGTCTTTGTGTCAGTTTCCGAAAGGAAACTAAGCTTTTTCTCCCTTGAGTGAGCTGCTCAGCCTACCAGCCAGGATAGAGGCGGAAAAGATCATGAGAGATGCATGCTGGGAGAAGAAATGTGTCTATGCCCCTTTGACTAATCCAAGCCAGAAAACTGGGGCAGGTGACAGCTCATAGAACATTCTAGCTGGAAAAGAATGCTGCCCTCAGCCAATGCTTTGAGAGCTGTGTCTCTTATTCCAAGTTGGCTTTGAGTAATGGGCTAATAAATGGAAACGTGTGAAGGACAACACGAAGAGCAGACAATGAAGAGCTGACTCTTGGAGCCCACGTTGGCTACTTGTACCACTGTGAGATCACACGTCCTGATTTTCACCGAGTAAAAGAAGGTGACCTGAAAGATAAATGAACAGATTTTCTCCTTCTGAGGCTCATAATAAACATGCTTTTCATAACCTCAAAACTCTTAGGTAAAAATATCCATTTAGACTTATTTTATGGAAGGTTTAGGTAATGAACTGCACCTCCTTCCGTCCAAATAGCCGAGGTGATATATGGCCGTGTGCTCAGGCTTTCGGTCCAGGCTTAGCTCTATGGCTCAGCAGGCATGACATCAGGAAAATCCTCAGCTTCTCGGTTTTCTCATCTGTCAAATGGTAAGAAAGAGAACGATGCTTATGAGAGCAAAGGTGCATAAACACACAAAATACAGTCGTTAATCAATGCTCATCTTCCTGTAGATTTGATTCAAAAGTGCCCAACTCATACATTGTGCCCGATTGCACAATTTAAAATCAACACTCAGAAATCAGTGTGTTTACAAATGATACAACATCATTCTTTCTAATGGATGAGTAAAATTCCATGTGTATATATCCCATGTTTTCCTGATCCATTGGTCCACTGAGTAGCATCTGAGCTGATTCCACACCTTGAGTATACTTCAGTGCTGTCATGAACATGGAAAGATCTGGGAAATATTATGTTAAATGAAGTAAACCAGGCCCAGAGAGACCTAAAATGCATGTTTTCCCTTATATGTGGAAGCTAGAATTGGCTTATAAACTCATAAGTAAATACATTGGATGGTATGGAGGTGTATACAAATGTATTAACTGAAATGTGCTAGACTCAAAAGAAGAACTCAAATAGTGTGATTCCTTAGAAAGGCAAAGTCAAAATTCAACAACATAACCAGCCAAATGTGGGCACTTGAAAGAGGTGAGGTTGGGGTCAAGATGGGATAGAAAGGAGAAGAGGGGGACAATGGGTCAAGAATTCAATGTATCCTACAAAATTGATGAGTAAAGAACAGGGCCTGTAGGGAGGGAATGGGTGAGACTGTGGAGAGGGGTCACATGGCTCAAGATGCATTGTATTCATAAACTGCTTTGTTAAATAGCAACTCTTCTATACAGATACTTACAGATCATAATAAAAAAGTGTTTTAAAAAATTAGGGCGTTTCCACGCACTCACTGGGTACAGCTAGAAAAGGAAATGACAAAAAAAACCAGTTACATTGGCAATGGTATCAAAAAGAATAAAAATACTTCCAAATAAATCTAAACAAGGAGGTAAAAACCTTGCACACTGAATACTACAAAAGATAGCTGAGACAAAAATTTTAAAGACATATAAATGGAAAAGGCTCATGGACTGGAAGGCGTAGTATGCAGTGATCTACAGCTTCAGTGCAATTGCTATGAAAATCCCAGTCGAATTTCTTATGAAAATAGTAATAATTATTCTTAGATTATTATGGGATTTTAAGGCTATTGAATAGCCAAAACAATTTTGAAGGGAAAAGTTGAAAGAGTCCTCTTTGTTCTTCTTTCCTTCCTTCCTTCCTTTCCTTCTTTCTTTCTTATTTCTTTCCTTCCTTCCTTCCTTCCTTCTATCCTTCCTTCCTTCCTTCCGCCTTGGGGCTTGAACTCAGGGCCTAGGCACCCCTGCACACTTTTGCTCAAGGCTATGCTCTACACTTTGAGCTACATCTCCACTTCTGGTTTTCAGGTGGTTAATTGGACACAAGAATCTCATGGACTTTCCTGCCCTAGCTGGCTTTGACCATTGTCCTCAGATCTCAGCCTCCTGAGTAGCTATGATTACAGGTATAAGCCACCAGTACCCAGCTTCATATTTCTTGACTACACAATGTGTTACAAAGTTACAGTAATGAAAGTGTTACTATCATAAAGACAGACAAACAGGCCAATGAACTACCAGAGAAATATACCCTCATGTCTATGTGAAAATAATTTCCAACAAGGATACAAAAACCATTCAAGGTATTGAGTGTCTTCCATTAATGGTGTTGGGAAAGCACCATTGGATTGCCTCATGCTGAAGAATGAAACTGGACCCGAATCCAATCTAAAAACAAGCCCAGACTGGGTTAAACATCAAAGTTTAATACCAAAAACTATAAAATTCCTTGGTGAAAAAATAGGCAGGGGGGGGGGAGTTATTGGATTTGATCATGATCTCTTGACCGTGGTACCTGCAACACAAGCAACCAAAGCAAACACGGAGAAGAGGGACAACACCAAAAGCAGAGAGTTTTGTCCACTGAAAGAAGAGACAGGAGAAGAGAAAGAAAAGGTAGCTGGAGAATACGGAACATTTATCCCACCAGGGGTCAATAAAATCCCTCCAGCTCAACAACGTAAGTCAAATACCCCGATTATCCAATGAGCAAAGGACTCGAATAGATCTTTCTACAAAGAAGATTCATAGATAGCTAGGATGCCTACGGAAAGCTGCTAGCCCCAATTATCCTCACTGAAATGCACGTTTTGAAGTACGAGGTATCACCTCATTAGTATGGAAACTTTAAAAAAAATCAGCAATATGGAGCAATAAATTGCGATCTGCTCACCCAGAGTGTGTAAGATGATCCCATTGCTTAGAAAACCACATTGTAGCCGGGCGCCAGTGGCTCACCCCAGTCAGCTAGCTCCTCGGGAGGCTGAGGTCTGAGGTCCTGCCAGCCTAGGCAGGACAAGCCGTGAAACTCTCATCTCCAATAAACCACCAGAAAACTGGAAGTGGTGCTGTGGCTCAAGTGGTAGAGTGCTAGCCTTGAGCTGAAGAGCTGAGGGACAGCGCCCAGGTCCAGAGTTCAAGAGAAAAGAAAAGAAAAAAAAAGAAAAGAAAATCACACCATGGTTACTGAGAAAACAGAAAAAAAGAGCTACCCCACAATCTGCTACTCCCTGCTGCTGTGTAGTGAAAAGAACTGAAGTCAGGGTTTCAAAGAGATATTTACACACACACACATCTTCAGAGCAGCATTGTTCAATTAGCCAAAATAGTGGCCACCCAAATGTCTGCCGATAACTGAACGACTAAACGAAAAGTATTAAATACAAAGGAACACTGTGCTACTGGTGTGTGAGACTGTGGTACCGGGATTTGAACTCAGGGCTTCGTACTTGCTTGCAGGCACTCAAACCCCTTGCAACACATCCCTTGGTGCTTTTTTATTTTTTGCTGTCATTTTTTTCTGAAAAAAAAAAGTCATACTTTTTTTTTTTTTTAACCCAGGGCTAGTCTCAGAGCGTAATCCGCCTACCTGTACCTTCTGCACAGCTGGGACTACAAGTTTTCACTACCACACCCAACTAGCTCTTTGAGATAGGATCTCACTAACATTTCTCCCTAGGTTAACCTCAAACTGCCACCCTACCAACTCCCCTTTCCATGTAGCTGGGATTACAGGAGTGCCAATCACCACCCACTATGCCACCTCGAAAAGGGAGACATCCTGACCCCTTTCGATCCTGACCCCTTTCGTGTGAACGGTGAGGGCATGTATGGCCAAGTGAAATATGCCAGTCACAAAAGGAAAACTGCCATGTGATTCCACAGATGAGAGGTGCGAATGTAGCCAAATGCATAGAGATGGAGAGGAGAATAGAGACAGAGTAAAGAGGGAACCACTACTTGACATATAGTTTCAAATGTACAAGAGAAAAACATTTGAAAGTGTGTTCTGCTTACCCCCACCAAACCCTACAGTTAACTGTGATTGAGATGGTGAATTTTTATAGTTTCTTCAGCAACAACAAAAATTTCTATATGTAAATAAGTAAACAAAATAAGTCAGTATGGATAATGATGTAGAGGAGCTAGAGGCCTTACCTGCACACACGCATAACCACCGAGACTCATGCGGAGTCTACACAAAGACTTTTTTCTAGTTACTTCACTGAACCTGGTCAAGAGAGAGAAATGATCCAAATGTCAATACTGTCAAGAGACAAAATTGAAGCACACCTACTCATAGATCTGATTGGTTTTATCTGTGTGTAGTGACTTGGGTGGGTGATAGAATGACAGTGTCCACTAGGTAAGAGCCAAACAGTAGGATTTGTAAGGTGGGAATTCAAAATAAGATGCTGGATACACAGCTGATAGGTTGGCATCAAGGTAGACCAGATGGCTTAAAGCAAAAGCACAGCAGTCTCACATTTTATGTGAAGCCAGGGTGGCTGGGATCTGCTGCATTCAGGTAACATTGTTCCATTGCGGGGTCTGCCGGCTTCCTGAAATCTGCCCTTTGGTGAGGTGGCATGTAGCATGAGTGACATCATTTTTATTTGTTCTAGTCTGCTGTGGCTTAGGACAGGGTTCAGGCCAAAACAATGACCTCGCATCATTTTTCTTTAACAAGTGTGAATAGGCAAATTGCATTTATCCACACAATAAAATATTATGCAATAGGTATAATACTTACAATGTTGTGTAAATGTTATAAGATTTAATATTTAAATTAATATAAGCATAATACAAATATTATCAGTTTTATCTTGTCTACTAAGATTTGATCATATACCAAACACTGTTCTAAATTCTTTCCTTCCCCTTTTCCCAGGAACAATGTGCTAAATTCTTAAATATGCCGTAACAGCAATTCTACAAGCCAGGTCGTAGAATTTCACAGATGATGAAGCCGAGTCTTGGAGCCTGGTATTTGGCTAGGGTTTGAGTCCCAGCTCTGTGCATGGCTTGAGATGCCACTTCAGGCAAGTTACTAAACTTGTATGTCTTATCACTGAGCTGCAGATAACATCCTTTCCCAGTGCTGTGGACTAATGAGAGATAATCGATGTAAATGAGTAGCGGTGCTCACAAAATGCTGCCATTGCCAGCACGGAGTTGCGGCAGAATGCTCCAGAACGAGAGCAGAGCTATGGCAGGCATTTGCGGGGAGGCTGTTTACGGGAGAGACTTCACATTTGGCAGATGAGCTCTTTAGGCTGATCTTCAAACACCTGGCAGGTAGGTGGGGTGGTGAGAAGGCACCCAAGGCTCATCACTCCCTAACACAGGACGCCTTGAACAAGTACACTGGCTCAGGCTGGAGGTCTGGCTGTGAGCTTTAGCCCACAGCTTCTGTAGTGAGCTCCCCTGGCCCCTGCAGGAAATGGCTTCTCCTCTCTTGCCCATGTGTCTCCACCATGTCACTTTATTTCTCTTTTTCTTTGTATGTGACACAGGCCATGATTTTCCTATTTGGTTCCCAACTTTCTGGTTTCCTGTGTCCCCTACTACACAAGGGCGGAACTTTGGGATTTTTTTGGGGGGGGAGGTCAAGGGGAGGGGAAGGAAGGAGGGAGCAAAGGAGAGAGGGGGAAGAGGGAGAGAGGGAGGGAGAGAAAACAAGGATAGATGTAATAGTGGAGGGATGCCAATGGATTAATTGAAGAGGTAGCTTGGGTGGTCTTGGTGGTTTATGCCTGTAATCCTAGCTACTTAGGAGGCTGAGATTGGGAGGATCTGGGTTTGAGGCCAGTCCAGGTAGAAAAATTCACTAGATTCCATCTCCAAAATAACCAGGAAAAAATTAAATTAAATTAAATTAAACAGGCGATGTGCAACTCAGCTTTCAAGCTGTGTGGCTCCAGTGATAAATCACCATCTGAGAAAGCAAGCCAAACGAGTGTGAAGCCTGAGTTGGAAGTTAAGCCCCCTTAGCTTGGAAGGACCTTTTTGTTTTGTTTTGTTTCCATACTCTGTAATGGACTCCGAGCTTTAAACTTGCTAGGCGAGCACTGTACTACTTGAGCCTTGCATTGCCCAGCCCTTCTGCTGTTTTTATTTTGTTTATTTTGTCTTTGAAGATAAGGCTTTGTGCTTTATGCTCAACTGGCCTTGAACCAGGATCTCTCTACCTCTGCCTCCTGAGTAGCTCCGATTACAGGCAGGTACCACCATGCTTGACCTTGAAAGGACTCTTGAAATAACAGGCTGTAGACTCCAAGGCCAACCTGTGAAAGGAACGCTGCAAATGGAAAGATCTGGTAGGCTGCCTTTGCCACAGCCACCTTAAGGAAATCTTGCCTTCAGGGAGATTTAGGAAATCCTGCTCATAATAAATCTACTCTCCAGGCATAGAAAGCCTTATTCCTTAGACAGAAGATTCATGAGAAGTGCAACTTCTCCAGTGTCACTGCAGATCTTCTGCATCTACATCTAAATAGCAGCAGGCTTCCAGTGACTAGAAGATCCACACACCACAACCTCTTTCTACAACCCCTCACCACGGCCGCCTTTTCCCACATCTCCTCCCCTCAGCCTCTCCCTATCGCCCCTTACCAGAACCTCTGAGATGCGGTTCACTGCTTGTGTCTCTCCAGGCCTAAGTGGCAATTGCACTAAGTGTGTTTGGAAGTAATGGGAATCTTCGAGCAGAAAGCAGGGATATAAATAAGCCTACTCTATTTGGAGGCTATAGATAGAGCTCAGCTCCTCTCTGTCATCAGAGGGCCTTAAAATTGCAACACAGAAGCCTTCTTTTAAGCAGCCTTTATTCTGGGACATTCCAATCTGAAGCCAAACCCAATCTCCCACCCAAGAAAGGAACTCAGAAGTTCCACAGCCAGGACATAAATCCCGGTAATTAGAAAAAGAAAGAAAGAAAAAAGATCGTCAGAAAAACACGCACATAAACACAGAGGAATAATCTCTCCATTCAGGAGAGTCCTGAAGTCTGTTGGTGGAGAACTCTTTAGGATAAAGACAAGGGACCAAGGGAGCTGGAGGAAGCCAAGGATCCTTTAATGAATCATGAGATCTGTAAACTGATATCAGATGTTCCTGGGCCCTGAAAATGCAAGCAACATCCCAAATAATTCCAAATAAGGAGTCCAGCTCCTGCTCTTACCTGATTGCCTAGTTTGGAATGAATCCGTTGTTTTCAGAACTCAAGTGCATTTGTACATGGCAGAATAAGGCTTCTGGAAACACAAGTGCATGTACACACACACACACACACACACACACACACACACACACACACACACACTTCTCCCATCTATCAGTTGAGAAAAGGATAGCATAAACCCAAGAAGAGAAGCTATTTTAGGCTGCATGCGGTAGTCCGGGAGTAAGGGTACTGGTTTGTCTGTGTAATGTCGCAACTGGGTTTCAGTGTACTTGCTCCGTTCTTGTATGTAGTCAGGGAGATGCCAAATAAACCACAAGAGAACTTTCCAGAAAGTACGGAGATATTCCTTAGCCAACCTATGAGTGCTGAAACCCAAATTCAAATGCAGCCATTTCAAGATGAATGTTTGGGATTCCAAAATATTAAAAGAGTAAACAGCATACGGGCTTTCCTATAACCCTAGCTACTCGGGAAACACACGTGGGGGGGGGTCACTGTCTGTGGCCAACCTGGGAAAAAGCACGAACCCCCCAACAAACAAACAAATGAAGGTGAAGGAGAAGAAAGGGGGGAAAAAGGAGGAGGAGGAGGAGGTAGTAGTATATGGTTCAGGTGAAACAGTGCTTGCCTAGCAAATGTGACATTATGAGTTAAGTTCTCAGTCCTGTCCCAAAAAAAGTAACCACTATAGGATCATTAGCTTAATGGAATGTCAGTCTGGAGTTACTGGTGTGTAATAGACCCATCTCCATTGCTCCAAGTGAAAACGAGGCTCCCCAGGGCAGCCCCTCTGGGCATGGTAACATCTGCCTTAGTTTACCACTGTGCCACCATGCATTGTCTCTATTGTATGATGTGTTGGGAAAGCCTGGGAGGCGCTGGCAGGACTTGCCCTGTGCTGTGGCTGCCCGGGGTGTGGATAAATGGTGACTTTAGGTGTATGTGGCCATGACATCCCTAACACAGAATGACATCCCTAACACAGAATAACATCCATAACACAGAACGACATCCCTAACACAGAATGACATCCATAACACAGAATGACATCCCTAACACAGAATAACATCCATAACACAGAATGACATCCCTAACACAGAATGACATCCATAACACAGAATGACATCCCTAACACAGAATGACATCCCTAACACAGAATGACATCTGTAACACAGAATGACATCCGTAACACAGAATGGCTGAGTGAGAAGACAAAGTGATTTTTCCTCTCACTCTCTTTCAGTTCAGATGATCTGTTTGTGCTTCTCATCTCTCCACCGATCTCCCGTCTAACAACAAGATTCTGCCACACACATCTGGTTAGGACTTAAAATATTTTTATTATATTTATTTTCGATCATTACATTTCATTTAGTAATTTAAAAAAAATTTAAATTTTACTTTAAAAAAAATAATACTAGTGTTTGGACTGAGGGCCTCCCGCGTGGTAGGCTAGTGCTGTACCACTTGTGTTACACATTCAGCCTGGTTTTTTGCTGGTTATTTTGGAAAGGGAGTTCCAGAGACTTTTCTGCCCAGGCTGTCCTCAAACTGCAATCCTCCAGATCTCAGCCTCCTGAGCTGTAATCCTAACTGCTATGATAGCAAGTTAAAGTTTTGTTTCAAAATTAACTTACTTACACAATAAAGGAAATTGATACAAAAAATATTGAGAGGAGAGTGCTACAATTTACACATTTGCCTTAAGGCACACATTGTAAAGAGTATGTTCAAGTGACTCAAGTTCAGAAAGTTAATATTCATTGGGTTGCTTGAATCCTATCTCTAGTAAGTTACTTCAAACTCCTCTAGATGTAGATAATATGTTTCCAATGCAAATTACCCCAATTTAGGACTAAAACTGAACACCTTGAGTTAACAAGCTGTTGCCAGGATCTCCTATCATAGTTCTAATCTATCTCCTCGGACCCTAATGAAGCAAATTAGTTCCTCTCTAAACGAGAATCTCTTGCTCACTTGAAGCCAGCTGTCCTTCTGTAGCATCCGCCCCTTCACCTTTGCCAGCCTTCTGCTAGAATGTGCACCTCACAGGCCTTCTTTCCTCAAGCCACATTCCTTCCAAGTTCCTCTCCTTCGGCCCAGTTCTGACCACGCCATGCTGTCAGTGGGGCTTGTTCTAATTGACCAGTGCCTCTCTCTTAAGCAATGTGAAGTAATTCAAAGTGTTTTGATTCCATATAGCCGACATGCCAGCTTCAGTTGCCACAATTCAATACTGCAGTGAATTGCTGCACACATCGTTGGACCCAAGTTCATAGCAGACTCAGATATCAGGATTCACGGGGTGTGTCTCTTTTCCCTGCTGCTTTCTTCCATATCCCTGCAGGCTTTTCCCTTAGGACAGAATGGGAGTGAAAGCATCCGGGCCTTACCCTCTGATACCCATTAGTCTAGTAGGAAAGTGGAGAGATTCACAGACATCCTACAGAAAGTCTCCTGGCATCTTAGTCACTCTGATAAACTCATCCTTTCCCCTGGAACATCACCAGTATGATTGGCAGGAGCCCCTCGGGGGTAAACACTATTTCCTGGCAGCACAGCCTGACCTGGGAAAAGAGGCGATGCCCAGAGGGCAGGCAGCTTGGAAAATCCCAGAGGGTGACATTTGCCTGAATTCGAAGGCCTACGTGAGGTTATGGTGAGATGTGCAGCTGTAGCAGCACCGCCTTTATTACAAACTTTACATGTCCACCTAGGACTGAGAGACTGTCCTTCATTCTCAAACTATGCCAGGTTGCCTGTACAACCAATGGACGGGGCAGACACCCCAATACAACATAAGACAGTGTTCTGTGGTTGGCCAGACCAAAGCACAGAATGAGGAGGAGCTGGGAAAGGAGGAGCCACTGGGGTTCTGTATCAGATACACATTTGGCAACAAGGTATGAGAACTTAAAGCCAGACAGAAGGTAGAAAGATGGTGGACATCATTCAAAAAGCAGAGTAGTACTGCCAAACTCCCAAGTGCAAACCAATATAGAACTACAGTAATCAAAGCCATGTGGAATTCAGACAGGAAGACATATAAATTAATGGAACAGGATCAAGAACCAAGGAATAAAATTGGCCATAAAATTTATGGCCAATTGATTTGTGAAATAGGGACCAAAGTCATCCAGTGTAAACTGATCTTTTCAGTAAGATATCAGAACCACTAGAAATCCACATGTAAAGAGTATTTACTTCCTTACCTGGTGACATCCATAAAAATCCACTCAAAGTAAATGATAGAGAAGATGTAATGGAAAAAAATTGGTAATTAGACTTTTCTAGGACTACCACTTAGCTGGGTGCTGGTGGCTCACACCTGGAATCCTAGATACTCAGGAGGCTGAGAGCTAATGTTCATGGTTTGAAGCCAGACCAAGGAGACTCCATGAGACTTTTCTCTCCAGTTAATGTCCAAAAATCCAGAAATGGATCTTAAAGCTCAAGAGGTGGAGCACTTGCCTTGAGTGAAAAAGCTAAGGGACAGTGCCCTGGCCCCGAGTTAAAGTTCAGTACTAGTGAAACAACAACAACAAAAGATACCACTCAGAAAATGAGACTAACCAGAGAGTGGGAAGAAACATATGCCAACAAAAGTAAACGAAAGTTCAATAAGGAAAGAAAATGTAATCAAAGAACCATGATTTAAAAATAAATAGACACTATCAACTGTCGGCAATAATGTGAAGCGAACAGATTTCTTCTACATTGTTGTTAGGAATTTAAAATAGTAAAGCTACTTTAAAAAAGAGTTGGATAGTTTCTTAAAAAGTTAAGCACAGGTGAGGTATGGTGGTTCATGCCTGTAATGCCAGCTATTTTGGAGACAATGATCAGCCTAGGCCCAATAAAAGTTATTGAGACCTCATGTCAATAAATAACCTGGGCATGATGCTTCACAAATATAATCCCAGCTATCCATGAGGCACAGGTAGGAGGATCATGGTCTGGGGCCAGCGCTGGCAAATGCAGAAGGCTCTGTCTTTAACATTAAAAACACCAGCGGCTCACACCTATAATCCTAGCTACTCAGGAGGCTGAGATCTGAGGATAGCAGTTCATTGACAGCCTGGGCAGGAGAGACCGTGAGACTCACGTCTCTAATAAACTGTTTTTTAAAAAATAAAAAGCCAGAAGTGAAGCTGCGGCTCAAATGGTAGAGTCTTAGCCTTGAGCAAGAGAAGCTAAGGGACAGCACCCAGGCCCTATTAAAAAACAATAGCAAAAACAAACTATTCTAAAGCAAAAAGGTATGTGGTTTGGAGGCAGGGCTCATATGGTATAGCACCTGCCTAGCAAGCATAGGCCCTGAGTTCCAATCTTAGTACTGGACTAGAAAAGAAAAGAATAGACTAGAACAAATAAAATATAGAATAGATTAAATAAAATAAACGTAAATCTACCCTTCAATTTAGCAATTCCTTTTCTAGCTATCTACTGAGGGGAAAGAAAACATATAACTACCCAAAGATTTGCTCAGGGCAGTATTATTTGCAATGCTCAAAAAGTGAAAGTCACTCAATTTTACATGAAATGTTGAATGTTCAAGTAAATGCGCTAAGACCATGTAAGAGAGGCCATTTTTCAACAGAAAGAGCACACTGATGAAGCATGCCACCACTTAGGGAGCCCCTTCTCACCTGTGAGATGTTTGGCTCAGAGGAAGGCGCAGTCACAGAAGGCCACAGGTTGTGTGATAGCATCTGGACGAAATGTCCAGAGGTCATCAATCTATAGAGACAGAAAATGGGACAGGATCTGCCTGGAGCTGGAACTAAGATAAAAATAAAGGGTCGATCTGAATTGATAGAAATGTCCTAACATTGGTCTGTGATGATGATTACACAACACTGTATATTTAGTAACAGTCCCTGAACCATATGCTGAAAATCAATGGATTTTATGGAATATAAGTCATATGACATCAAGCCCCACCCCCTTGGAAAGCAATATACTCACAAGGAACAAACTTTTATAAGAAAATACAATTTATACCCCAACTCTGTGGTGGAATTGAGACTGATTTTGTGCTATATATGTTTGTTTGTTTTTGGTCGGTCATGAGACTTAAACTCTGGGCCTGGGCGCTATCCCTCAGCTCTTCAGCTCAAGGCAAGCACTCTACCACTTGAGCCACAGCACCACTTCCAGTTTTCTAGTGGTTTATTGGAGATAAGCGTCTCACAGACTTTCCTGCCCAGGCTGGCTTTGAACCGCAGTCCTCAGATCTCAGCCTCCCGAGTAGCTAGGATTACAGGCGTGAGCCACCGGCGCCCAGCCCTGTACTATATTTTCCTGTATACAATATGAGATACTTTTAAATAATAAGAAAATAATGAGAAATTTTAAAAATGACTGTTTTGGGGGTTGCTACCATAAATCTATGACCTCAGGGACTGAGGAGAGCCCACTTGAGAGGAGGACACAGTGCCGCTCAAGGAGCTGCCTGATTGACGTTAGACATGTCTGAGAAAAGCAGCTTCAATGTGCCAAGAAACCACAGAAAGGACACTGCAGAGGAATGCAGGGATAAACTGATGTCTTCCCCAAGCCCCGGGGCCAATCACAGAGCAGGGAGGGTGTGGACAAATTCACCACGAAGATGAGAAGGGCCATGTGTCTCATTGGACCTCGGGTCTCTAGGCATTCTAAGTGGGTGTGTTAGTTTGTTCAAGCTGCTATACCACCACCACCAACAAAATACTGTGAAGTAGGTACCTAAAAAACAATGGAATTGTATGTCTCACAGACAGGAGCCTGCGAAGTCCAAGATCAAGGCAGGTTGAAGAAATGTGCCTGCCTTTTTCTTTTGCTTGTAGACAACTTCTTTCTGTAAAATGGGCAAGGGACCTCTGTGAAACCTCTTCTGTAAGAGAACTCCTCTTGTGACCTAATCTCCACCCCACCCCACTACCCATAGACACATAATCTACATCTCTTAATAATGCCATCTGCTGGGGTAAAAATTTTACGATGCAAATTTGGGGTAGGGAAGATAAACATTCATATCCCAGCGTTAACAGGTTGGTCTTGCTTTCACTGCTTGTTCACCATAGAACACTTTTAGAAAGTTTTTTTTTAATAAATATGGCCAGTCATATTAATATCCTGCCATTGAATGGACAGTTGGGTCAGTGTCATAAACCCCTGGCCCTTTCCACTTTTTTTTGTATTTCCTAGCTGCCATGAGGTGAGCATTATCCTCTGCTCAAGGACAACAGAGGCAACTGGCCAGAAACTAAACCTCTAAACCCTCAGCCACAACAAAGCTGATTTCCTCAGGTATTTTGTTATGGCAACAGGAAGCTAACACAGCCCCCAGCAGAGAGCATCCAAGCCCTCTCCCTCCCTGAATTAGACCCTTGCAACACATCAGTGTATTTGCCAACCAGGAAACCCTCCCAAGCCTCAGGGTCCAGAGGTTTTATTGAGTTTTCATTATGATATGACTTTTAGGTCACATGACTAAACTCATCTCCATGTCTGTCTTTTCCCTGGAAGTGGGGAGACTGAGCCCCTATCCATTAAAGATCCACCTGTTTGGTCTTCCCATCTAGTCCCCCCATTAAGAATCATCTCCTCAGCAGGAACTCAAGTGTAGTTCAAGGGTCCCGTATGAATAATAAAGGCTCCCAAATCTGTTAGGTGAGAACTCCAAGAATGTAAAGTAGCTGTCTCAGGAACCTGGGACAAATGCCCCCAAATTCTTTGTTATACAATAACCACTTAGAAAGCTTTTTAAAAATATCTATGTCTGTACTACACCAGGAGATTTTCATTTAATTGTGCTGAGGAGAATCCTGGATAAAAGAATTTTCAAATTCTCCCCAGATGATTCGGTTATGTTTTTTTGCTCCATTTGGACTGTTAAAGGGCCAACAAAAGCAACAAATTGGGTTTCTTTTCTTTTCTAGAAGTACAGGGGAGGGTTTGAAGAGAGCCACAACTCATCTTTTGTTATGGTTATTTTTGAGATAGGCTCTCTCCCTTTCCTTCTCCCTCTCCCTTCCTCCCTGCCTCACTCCCTCTCTCCCCTCTCTTTCCCTGAGCCAGCATGGCCCAAGGTCTTACGTTTCTACCATAGTGGGGACGTCGGACATATACCACAACACTCACCTGTTTCTGTTAAACTGAGACTTCAGAGCTTTTTGGTCCAGTCTGGGTTGGAATCTCTATCATCCAAATTTCTACTTCCTGAATAGCTACGATTACAGGCATGAGTTACTATATCAGGCTTGAATTTCATATTCTTCTTAAAATGAATATTCTCATTAAATCTACTATTAGGGACTTTTGGAAATTCATGCAAATTTGATATATGAGGTTATTCTAGAAAGCTTTTGAGAAAAAAAAATGACATCCAGTGAATTGGAATTCTGCAAATTATTTTCTTGGCTTCTGTTTAGATCATCTAAAACAAAATCGCTTGTGAGAGAAATTGCTTAGAACTTAGCATTTTCTACCAAGGTTTCCCAATAGATCATGCAGTTAGGCGTTTGCATTTTGAAAGCACTTAAAATAAAAAGGGCAGGAGAGAAGGTTAAACATGAACCACTCTGACCAGTGAAAACTTTTGTTTTCCAAGAGTTTGGAACAATAAACCAATAAATTTCTGCAGCAGAAAAACAGACATTTTGTGTGTGTGTGTGTGTGTGTGTGTGTGTGTGTGTGTGTGTGTGTGTGTGTATCTTGGTCATGGGGTTCGCACTAAGGGCTTGGGCATTGTCCCTGAGCGCTTTTGCTCAAGGCTAGCATTCTACCACTTTGCACCACAGCTCCACTTCTAGTTTTTGAGTAGTTAATTGGAGGGAAGAGTCTAATGAGTACTTTTCTGCCCGGGGTTGGCTTCCAACCATGGTCCTCAGATCCCAGCCCAACTTCTGAGTAGCTAGGATTATAAGCGGGAGCTACTTGCATCCAGCCAGACTTTTATTTAACAGAACTAAGTGAACTGTGATCGGGAAGGGAGTGGTATTAAAATTGCTACACTTCCCACCGAATTTACCCATGTGATATTACAAAGTCAACTCAAGCTACCATATGGACATTTTTTTGGTCTAACCACGTGAGGAAAAACAAATTCAGAAAACATCTTTCTGCCTTATTCTGGACTAGGAAATAATTTTTAAGCAAATGTCTTCTATTTTTCTTAATTAATTAACTAATTAATTGTGTGAGTCCTGAGGCTTGAACTCAGGACCTGGCTGATGTCCCTGAGGTTCTTTTGCTCTTAGCTGGGGCTTCACCACTTGAGCCACAGCTTTACTTCCTTTTTTTTGCCAGTCCTGGGGCTTGAACTCAGGGCCAAGATGTTTGTTGTCTTGGAGCTTTTTTTGCTCATGGTTGGTGCTCCACCCTTTGAGCCACAGCTGCACTTTCAGGTTTCCTATGTATTTCTTTATTGTCTTTATTAATTGTAGATGAGTTTCATGGACTTTTCTGCCCAGGCTGGCTTTGAACCATGATCCTCCCATCACAGCCTCCTGGGTAGCTAAAATTACAGATGTGAACCACCAATACCCAGCAATTTTCTCTCTTTTTCAATGAAGGGAAAGGAAAAGATTAATTTCAAATAATTAAAGATTAATTTCAAAAGTACTTTTCCTAAGTACTACATAGAAACACAAATTTGCCTTCGAAAAAGAAATGAAAGCAATCGAATAAAAACTTCCATAAGCCTGAATCTGGTTTATTAGTACCTGGTTTATTAGTTACACTCCAGGAGTGTCAAGTTTGGTCCAGCCTGGTGCTAGGAGCCAGGTAACAAATGAATAACCATTTGTTACGTGAGCACTTCCACAGATCTTCAGCCATCTTCCCAGGACACACAGTGACTTCAGGTTAAATAGGGAGAAGGAGGCAGGGAGTAAGAAAGGTATGCGTGTTAAGGTAGCCTGACAGGTAGACTTTTACCTGCTCTCTTCTGAATGATAAGCCAGCCTGTGGTCTTCTGTCACAAGATGCTTATCTGTGCATCCTGTTCTTCCTGGAGCTCAGGGTGATGGTAAGGTGACCTCAGCACAAATGACTCAGGTCAAAGAGCAGAGAGGCAAGGGACTGGAGTGGGGGGTTGGGGTGGAGGGGAGGAGGGGAGAGCCTTCTGTGAATTCACAGGCCCAGCAAAAGGAGCTTTGAATTGCTGCTTACAATTCTCTCTTGGAAAATTCTTTACATTCCAAACCTCTAGTCTTCCGTTCATTTGTTTGTTCATTTGGGTGAGCTGGGGTTTGAACTCAGGACTTCACTCACACTGGCTAGACAGGCTCTTTCCCATATGAGCAGTGCCCTCAGTCATGGATTGTTACGAAGAGTCTTGATGAACCAGCCTTGAGGCTGGACACTCTAGGAGACTTAGTAAACATCCATATAAAGGGAGCTGGGAAGGTGGTTCAGTGGTAGTGTTTGCCTTGCATGCCTGAGGCCCTGGGTTTGATTCCTCAGCACCACATAAGCAGGAAAAAAAAGCCAGAAGTAGTGCTGTGGCTCAAGTGGAAGAGCTGAAGAGCTGAGGAACAGCACAGCACCCAGGCTCTGAGTTCAGGCCCCACACTCGACCCCCCCCCCAAAAAAAATCCATATAAATCATAGCTAGGGGTGGTCGTCTGGAAAGGAAGTCAAAGTTCCCGATTCACTCTGCATGGCCCATTATCTCCTACGATTAGGAGGTATGAAAAGACAGAGCTAAAGCTAAGGGTCCTGATGGCGCAGACTCCACAATGTCACTTGGGTGGCTAAAGGTGCCTATTAGCCCTGCTTTCCCACTCCTGTTCCATTTCTAGACAATAAATAATTACAGTGATTTATCTCTGGAGTCGGCTGCGGCAAAGCCAACCTAGGATGTCAGGGCTTCAGCCTGAAGCAAATAAAACAGTGAAATATATTTAGAACGAGGTTGTGTGAGGCACTGAGAAACAGAGGTACAAGACACCGTGGGTTTTGAGAACAATGCAACACTCTACCAAAAAGGAACACAGTACAGAAGACAGAAGTGGAGGGAGGCGGATTCTAAGTCACCCATGTTTTCTAGTCTGTCCCTCAAGACAGGTCAGTTTCTCCAGCCTGCTTCTGCACCTTCCCAGCCTCTCGCCATGTGCCAATAAGTGTCCAGTTGAGCTTCTACTTAAACTACTGAGGCCTCAGGTCCATGGGAACGTCTAAGTGGAGCTGGCATGAAGAAGACAGACAGTCTGCCAGTAATAAAGCAACTCGGGTTCGTTTCTTCCTTCAACATTGAGTGAGGTTTCACTCTATATATCTCTGAGTTTTTTTTTTTAAGTACTGAGACTTGAACTCATGGCCTTGGGCATACTAGAAAGGCCCAGGCCAAACAAATGACTTTTTAACTGATTTTGCCATTGAATATAAACAGACCAATAAATGAGTGCGTATGCTGGAAATGTCCTTGGGGTATGACCTTGAGGATCTAGCTGTGGGTTCACTGAGGCACAGCATGGATGCTTCCCTCTGCCTGAGCTCTACCCCTGCCCCAATCCTGCCATTCTTCCCCCACGTGGTTGCTCTTGTTGGCGCCGTCATGTCCTCCTGGGGGCTAGATCCAAGTCACCATCGTCCACTCTCAGCTTCTTTCTTGGGTGATAAGGCCTTGATGCTGTTCAGCAGTTGACCAAAGGAACTATTCCTCATGTGTGTGGGATTCCTCCGCGCTTCTGGCCATTCCTCAGGCTTCAGCTATGGGGTCCATGCTGTCCACTCATGACTTGAATGACAACCAAATGCACTAGACTTCTGGGTCACTTAACTTTAGTGTTTATTCAGTTAGTTGGCCCCCGAGAAGCTTGAACTGAAGGTGCCAAGCTCTTTCTTGGCTTGCTTGCTCATGGCTGGCAGTCTGCTGCTTCAGCCAAGCCTCCAGTCTTTTTTTGTATGTGGGGAGGTAGAGTGGGGATTGAACCCAGGCTTCCTGCATGCTAAGTAAACTCTTTGCCAGTTGACCCATGGCCCCAATCTACAATGAGGACATGTTCTAAGAACTTCATTGTCAGGGAATTTCATCACTGTGTGAACATCAGAGAGTATGTTTATACTGACAATGGTAGAGTGTGTTACCCAATCCATCCACCATCCATCCATCTGCCTAAATATCCATCCATTTACTCATCCATCCACCCACTCACCTATCCATCCATCCATCCATCCTCCATCATCTATCCATACATTACCTATCCATCTATCCATTCACCCATTCATCCCTCCATCCATCCATATACCCATCCATCCATCTATCCACTTACTTATCGACCATTTATCCTTCCATTCATACATCCACTCATCCATCCATCCACCTATCTACTTACCTATCCATCCATCCATGTATCCTCCCTTATTTATCTACCATCTACCTATCCATCTATCCACTTGTCATCCATTCATCCATTTACCCATCCATCCATCCATCCTTCCATCCACTTACCCATCATCCCCATCTATGCATGTATACACCCATCCATTCATCTACCCTTTATCTATCTGTCTGTCTGTCTTTGTACTGGAAAATGACTTAAACTAAAAAACACTCACCTTTCCCCCTGACAGCCATTATCTTAGAACTGCTTTGGCTGCAGACCTGAATCATTTACCCTCTCATTCCTTTCTCCCCAGATATACCCAGTGGCTGTAAAAGAGATAACCTGTGAACTGAGGGCCATAACGCTTGTTAACACATCTGCTAAAAACAGATGCGGAAAACAACAACAACAAAAACCTTCCCTGTAACTCAAGATGAGATGCCATCTCTGCACAGAAGCCCTTTCCCTCTTTCCCATCCTGTTTTCCCCTCTCATGACAAACTACCCCAGACCCCTGCCCCACCTGAAGTTCACTGTCTTTGCTTAATCAAAAGAGACCTCCACTGTGAGAGTGTGCCGTTGTCTCTCCCCTGTGAATGGAAGACTGTTGCAGCCTTCTCAGGCTTTCCCTCCCGACGTAAAGGTCTGGTGGTTGGTCTGTTGATTCACTTTCTGCCCCCGCCCTTACCCTGATACTCTCATGATTCCGTTTACTTACACTATCTGTCATCTCTATTACGATCTATCTCTTTCTGTCCTCTCCGCGATCTGCAGAGGGGCGCTGCCCTACTGCGCTCGCAGCTAGCACGTTCAGAAGCTCGTTTGCTCCTTCAGCATCTTACGGGAAAATAAAGTCAGTCATTTGGATTGCTGTCGGCTCGGCTGGACCTCAATGTCAGGAGGTTTGGCTGGTTTTCACTGAAATATATTATCTTCCAGGCTAATCTCACAGTCACTATGATTCGCAGTGAGAACCTGTTAGCTCCCTTCAATGGTAGTCAGAACTTCAGAGAAGAAAGAAGATAATATATTTCAGTGAAAAACAGCCAAACCTCCTGAAGAAGAAATGGGAATGTGGTAAAACACTCACCCAGGACTCTTAAACCCAGGATTAGATCCCCAGCACCAAAAAATAAATGTTATTAGTAGGGGGTATGGTCAAGGATTTCACGTGTGTGTGTGTGTGTGTGTGTGTGTGTGTGCGTGTGCGTGTGCATGGGTGCACACACGCTTTGCTGGGGAGAAAACTAGGACCTCACATATGCTAAGCAAGAACTGCACCACTAAGTTACATCCCTAGCCCTTTATTTTTTAGGCAGCATCTCACTAACTCAGGCTGGCCTTAAATGAGTCATCATCCTGTCCCAGCCTCCTAAGTGCTGGGATTATAGACATGTGCTACCATGCCCAGCCTTTCTTATATTTCTCATACTCACATTCATATATTAATGTGTATTAATATCAGGTAAGACCAGCATTGGTTGTAGAATCCCCAGAGAGATTTTGTTCTGTTTTCGTGCCTGTATGCAGTGTGGGAGCACAGGGTTGAGAGGCTGCAGGAAGCAGCTCTTTCCAGCTCACTTTTCCTCCACCAATGGCCTGTGGCCTTCATCCTTATGGTACAATGTGACCGGTGGCGCACCTGCTACCATATCCACACTCCTGGAAGCATGCAAACATCGTCTTTTAAGGATTCTGTTTTTCAAGTAAGAGCAAAATTGGGTGATACGAGCTGCGTCTTACCGTAGCTTAGTCTCCGGTTAAACACTGCGCAGCCTGGGTGGCACTTTCTGCACACATTTTTAAAAAATCTAAGATGAAAGGTCCGGATTTATTTGACAGAGAAGATGAAGACCTACTAGTGAAATGGTGCGTTTCTCTGGATAAAATGAACGCAGTCCCAGAGTTCTTGTCAAGGTCGTTGGCCAGTGAGCCTTTGGTTTGTCCTGGCCACTTCCCCGCCAGGCCGGTGGGGTTCTCCAAGAGTCTGGATGTCCTGAAGCAGGGGTGAATAGTGGCTTTTCTGAGTGGCTGCCCCCCATCCCCACCCCATGCTTCTGTGGGTGGTACAGCTCAAATGTGGGAGTTCCTGGGGACCCCACTCCTCTTCAATTCCCAGATTCCTTTGCACCAGACCCCCTCCCCCCATCACTCAAATTCTCTGGAATCTTCCCTCCACCTTACCCTGCAGCCCAACCATGGCCTCAGGAATGTGATCTTTGCCAGAACATTCTACAAAGCCAGAGAGACAGCCTCAACCGACAACACTCTGCGTAATGAGAGGTTTATGTGAGGTTTGCTTGTGTGTGTGTGTGTGTGTGTGCACGTGTGTGTGTGTGTAGTAGACATCTCTGTCAAATATACGGGTTTCTCTTAAGCAACTTTTGTGGCCTTCAGAAGCCTCTGTGAGCCTTAGACTAAAGGTATTAATAAAGAAAAAAACAGCAACGTGTTCTGCACTCTTTTTGAACTTAAGAAGTTGCAATGAAAGCTATAATATTTGACATATTAATATTCGGAGGGGTAAAATAATATCGAGTAAATATTTCCCAGTGCAAATCACTTACTCATAATGGTGCTTTATGTTTCAGGAATTCTTTGGGTTTGGCTGTGCTAGTACTGGGGCTGGAACTCAGGGCTCTATGCTGTCCCTTAGTTTGATTCACTCAAGACTGCTGCTCTGCCACTTGAGTTAATTTTACTCCTGGCTGTTTGGTGGTTAAATTGAAACAGGAGTCTCGTGGACTTGTCTTGTCCTAGCTGGCTTGAATCTTAATGCTTCGATCTCAGCCTCCTGTGTAGGATTATAGGCGTGAGCCACCAGAGCCCCTCATATCAAGTGGCAGTTCAGAAGAACTGTTGAGAATGGCCAGCCTGGATAGAAAAGTTTGGCTGACTCCATCTCACGCCATGGCTGGGCATGGTAGCATGCACCTGTCAGCCCAGCTGCAAGGGAAGTGCCTTGCTGGGTGTAGCAGCACATGCCTGTGGCCACAGTAGCACTCAAGCCTGGAAATAATGCAAGACCCCACCTTGAAAATAACCAGGGTAAGGAAGACCTGGAATGGTGGCTCACAGCTGTAATCCTGGCTACTCAGGAGGCTCAGATCCAGGGGATCGCGTTTGCGTGCCAGCCTAGGAAGAAACAGACATTGGATTCATCTCCTAAATAAATAAATAAATAGCAAAGCAGGGAGCCAGTGGCTCACGCCTGTAATCCTAGATACTCAGGAGGCTGAGATCTGAGGATTGCCATTCAAAGCCAGCCTGGGCAGGAAAGCCCATGAGACTTATCTCCACTTAACCATGGGAAAGCTAGAAGTGAGGGGGGGGGCAGAGTTCCAACCCCAGGATGGGAAATAAAAATAGTAACAACTAGCAAGAAGGTGGTTTAGAGACAAGGCTCATGTGGTCAAGCACCAGCTTAGCAAACCAGAGGTCTTGAGTTCAAATCCTGGAGCAAGACAACTACACCCACTTGCTTGGATCCCTCCCAGTTCCCTCTTCCCATCTTCCCCTTTCTCTTGTTCTCCTCTCTGCTGAACGGAGACTCTTTCTTACTGACAGGGAGATGACTGTTGGCCACTGTTCAAGCTGGCTCTACAAAAATTAATGTTACAAAACTGCTTAATATCATGGGGTCAGAAACTTATCTTCCTATTCCTGGCACTACCTCTCTGGCCACTTTAACAGTGTTTACTGAATGAGTGTTCAAAGCAGGGGCTGCCGGCATTCTCAGGTATTTCAAAAACAAAAGGGGTGAATGGCACTGAATCATGGTGGGGAACCCTACAGCTGGCACAGAACACAGAGCAAGAGACCCACGCAGCAGCCGTCCCCACCCACGACACCCCCGTCCATCCTCATCTGACTTTGGCTCGAGGCTTCCCAGAGGACTCCGCCATCAGCATGGAGGAAATGGGCTAATTGATTCAATTAGTTTAATACTGAGGTCATTTCAATTCATTAGGCACGTTTAAAAGTTCGCTTGTAACTTGCAGTGTACACTTTTGCTCCTGGTTCTTTGTAGTGTACTAATAGGATTAAATCTGACAGGAGTCCCAGGAAGAGAGTTCGCCTGCAAAAATCAGACCCCAGTCCAATGCCAACTTGAACTCAACCAGGCACTTTGCCATGCTTAAAAGCAGGATATTCTGTTTGTTTTGTGCATCTTCTCCATGATAGAGTTTTGTTTTTTTTTTCCTTACGGAGAAAAAAAAAAGTGAGGTTGCATTTTAAAATAGCCAAACTGGGTGGGTCAGAATTGCTAGCATTTAAAAAATGTGGAAAACATCCTTAATATAGTCATTTCTGACTAACCCAGTGGGCGTTCCACACAGCAAGACAATAAACTCCTCACTGAAAATTGGGGTGGTGTTTTTTTTTTTAACTGAAGAGTTTGAAACTCTGATATAGGTTTGTTTATTTAAGAAAAAGAAAATCCTAGAAATTACTCAAAGTTTTTTCTTAGGAAGAGGCTGTTGATGGAAAACTAGGCATTTAAAAGTTTTGTTTTGCTGTTTTTGTATGTGTGTGCTGGTCCTAGGGCTTGAACTCGGGGCCTAGGCGCTGTCCCTCAGTTTCTTTGGCTCAAGGCTAACACTCTACCACTTTGGGCCTTTTTAGTAGTTTATCAGAAATTAGAGTTTCACTGAGTTTCCTGATCAGGCTGGCTTTGAACTACAATCCTAAGATCTCAGCCTCCTGACTAGCTAGTATCACAGCATGAGCCACTGATGCCTCACTTAAAAACTTTAAATGAAGCTGGGTGCCTGTATATCATGTCTGTAGTCCTAGATACTCAACAGGCTGAGATTTGAGGATCACAGTTGAAAGCCAGCGTGGGCAGAAAAGTCCATGAGACTCTTCTCCAATAAAGTACTTATAAAAAGCTAGAAGTGGTGCTGTGGCTCAAGTGGTAGAGATCTAGCCTGACCACAAAGAAGCTCAGGGACAGCACTCAGGCCCTGAGTTCAAGCTCTAGGACTGGCAAAAAAAAAATTAAATGAATCAAAAAAAGTTTAATGAGCAAATTATAAAAATATAAGTCAAGATGTCTTCTAAATTTCACCTTTATTCTGTGTGGTAATGGGATTTGAATTCAATGCCTCTCGCTGTTTGTTGCTTAGCTTTTTCTGTTTATGGGCTGGTACTCTACCACCTGGGCCATGCTTCTAGTCCAGTTTTATTTACTGGTTAATTGGAGATAAGAGTCTCACAGACTTTCCTGACCCAGGCTGGTTTATGAATTGTGATCCTCATGTCTCAGCCTCTGGAGTAGCTGGGATTATAGGCATGAGCCATTGTCTTTCTTTAAAATGTACAAAAGAAAAAGCTGTAACGGTTCTTCCATGCCCAGCTCCATGATAACTGGTGCAGAGACACTGAAGCCAGTGTGATAGAAACAAGGGTTAGGCCAGGCTGGTTCCCAGGGGACCTCCGCCCCACAGGAGCAAGCAGATGCCAGCCAGAATTACATTCTCTTCTTCTGACACAGCATCTTGGAAATGGGACAGACTCATTTCACCTTGGGTCATTAACATTTCTCCCATTGGAGAACAATAGGAAGGGTGATACTGACGGAGATGCATTGTACTCACAAATGGACACGTTGAATTTGAAACCTTTTTGTACATCTACTTCAAGATAAGAATATATAAAAAAGGTAAAAATACATAAAACTAAAATGCAAAAAAAATTACCTTTAGCACTTGATTAACAGATGTGTGAAATTAAATAATTCAAACCTACACATTCAATAAATTAAAAATTGCCTTAAAAAAACAACACTCCAAACAATATTTCTCCTCTTTGAACAATCAACATGCATTCAATGTGGCCACTAATTGAAGCTTTATTCGAAACGGAAATGAGAAACAAAGGAAACAAATTAAAGTCTCCAACTCACTATTCTTGAGGCCAAAGAAAGATTGACACTTAGGGTGACTTACAGTAGCAGGATTTATGTTTTCAAGGCTCATAGCTAACCACACACCTAGTTTCAACTTTCTGAGTTTTAAAAGGCATTCAATCAAAAAAAGATGATTCCTTGAGATACAGACTCATTGCTTTCAGTCTGTTTTAATCGTCTATCCAAGAATAGATCAATTACATATCCAAGTTACATCAGTGATTTCAGATTCTTTTCAATGACAGGTTTGTCATTAATAATTAAAAGAGGAAAGGAAAATAGAGCCAGCTTTCTAGAGAAGACATAATCTTACTCTGCTCCTAAACTTAATAACAGAGCAACAAGAATGTATCCGTTTTAGAATGAGGAAATAAATTTGCCTCAAATTGCCCAGTAGGTGTCACTGTTTGAAAGTATTGGTGAAAGTTTTTCCTGCACAACTGTGTGCAAAGTACAACCATGAAAAAAGACACAATTGTGAGTAACTCACAAGCTGTTTAAAAACACAAAAAGGATGCTTGTACGTGCACACTTTCGATCTGTAATTCAAAATGGGGGGAAGGGGGAGGGGGAAAACGGGGAGGGGGAGGATGGGGAGGGGAGGGGGAAGAGGGGGAAGAGGGGGACGGGGACGGGGGGGGGATTGGGGGAGGAGGAGGAGGAAGAAGAAAGAAAAGAAAAAAGTTAAATGAACACGCTAAGGCTGCTAGTTAGCACCCCGTTTGGTCCTTAGAGTTAACTGCACAGTTAACTCTGGGCGACGACAAGGAAAACATGTTATTTGGGGTTTGGGAAGAAGCTGGAATTGGGCCAAGACCCCCGTCCATCCCGGCCGTCCCCCCCCCCCCCCCCGGTCTCTGCGGGACTGGGAAGCCGGTGCGGTGAAAGGCTGCGCTTCTTTCATCCAGAAGTCAGAATCCTCATTTTCAAGGCGTGGTGTTCAATAAAATATAAAAAAAGAATGTACTAAAAAGTCCTGAAGGAAAAAAAACATCCCTACCAGGAGTGGGGTTCGAACCCACGCGGACATATGTCCATTGGATCTTAAGTCCAACGCCTTAACCACTCGGCCATCCTGGTGCAGACGAGCACTGCTCCTCCAGCTCTTCCTACAAGGCTCTCGGCGGGCGGCCTCGCCCCCTCCCGCGGGAACGCGGGGCCGCCGGGCCGCGGCGGCTCCCCG
>NW_012267314.1:8778041-8778480 GCF_000151885.1 Dipodomys ordii
CCGCGCGGGGCCCACTCCCGGGGATCGACGCCGGGGCGGCGGGTGAGCTCCGCGGAGCGATCGCCTCCTCCGGTACCGGCGTCGCGTGCTCCCTGTAACGCCGTGCTCCAGGGCAGGCCTTTCCCCCGTTCCAGAACTTTCCACCCAGGACCCCCCTCGCCCCGGCACGGAGCCGGGGCTGGGTGATCTGGCGGGAGCATCAGGCCGCGGCCCCGCGTACCCTTCCTCCCCCGGATCGCGGGTGTGAGTCTCAGTTTCCCCTTGTGAGATCTAGGTCCACCTCCGACGGGTCACCCGGTGTGTGTGGGGGTAGGTTCTCCCTCCCTCTCCCCCCTCTTCCTCCCTCCCCTCCCTCTCTCTGTTTTCTTCCCCCTCCCTCCTCCCTCTCCCTGATTCTCTTCCCTCCCCTCCCTCTCTGCTTTCTCCCCCCCTCCCTCCC
>NW_012267314.1:8779158-8798966 GCF_000151885.1 Dipodomys ordii
GGGGGTAGGGTGCAGTGAGCCGCAGGACGTGGCTCCCACCGCCCCGACGCCGGACGCCCCTCCCGGGGGACGGGCAGGGGGCACTGAACCGCAGGACGTGGCTCCCACCGCCCCCCCCCGACGCCGGACGCCCCTCCCAGGGGGTGGGGGCGGGGGCACTGAACCGCAGGACGCGGCTCTCACCCCCCGACGCCGGACGCCCCTCCCGGGGGACGGGCAGGGGGCACTGAACCGCAGGACGTGGCTCCCACCCCCCCCCCGACGCCGGACGCCCCTCCCGGGGGTGGGGCACTGAGCCGCAGGACGCGGCTCCCACCGCCCCGACGGCGCTGCCGGGCCCAGCGCGTGTCCCCACAGGAGCAGGCACGGCGTGCGCGTGCGCGGGCGAGCGCTCTGGTCTGACAGGTTCCCTCCAACAACAGCGGGCGGAGAGGACGAAGACGCGAGACCTCGGGGCCGCCTCTGTGCCGGGCAGACCTGGGGCCGGGCCAGGGGCGAGCTAGTCAAACAGCCCCGGCCGGAGACGGTCTCTCTCTGCCAGGGGAGTCTGGAATGCTTTCTTTGATGGAGGATGCCATTCCTTATGTTTGATCTCTACCCCGCCCCCCATCCTTGGCCGCTGTAGTCACAACTCAAGGACAGTTTTTGTTTGTTTTAGGGCTGTGTGTGTGTGTGTGTGTGTGTGTGTGTGTGTGTGTGTACTGGGCATGTACTCAGCCTGGGTACTGTCTCTTAGCTTTTCCACTCCATACTGGCACCCTACCACTTGAGCCACACTTCCACTTGAGGTGTGCGTGCGTGCGTGTGTGTGTGTGTGTGTGTGTGAGATGGGATTTGAACTCTGGGCCTGGTCACTGTCCCTGAGCTCTTCAGTTCAAGGTAAGCGCTCTACCACTGGAGCCACAGCGCCACTTCTGGTTTTTCAGGTGGTTAATTAGAGATAAGAGTCCCACAGAGTTTCCTGCCCAGGCTGGCTTTGAACGCAGTCCTCAGATCTCAATCTCCTGAGTAGCTAGGATTACAGGTGTGAGCCACTTGGTGCCTGGCTTACTTTTATTCTTTTATGATGGTTCATTGAAGATAAGAGTCTCACAGACTTTACTCCCCCCCCCCAGCTCCCCACCCTGGACGCGCAATTGTGGCCTCCAGCCTGGTGAGGAGCTAGCTTTACAGCCGTGAGCCACCAGTTCCCAGCAAAAGCCAGGGTTTTGCATGTGTTGCAGGAAGGGCTGCGGGTGAGGGGGAAACCTGGGCCTTGCCAGCCAGCTGAGCTCGCAGCCCTCTTCCTTCCCAGTGTCCTGGTGGTGGGCATGTGGCACGGAGCAGGCATTGTGCAGTTGTGTGTGAGTTTAGGGGTGGGGTGGGGTTACCCCAACTCACAGGAGGGGACTGGGGCACGTCAAGCCTTTCTCATCTATAGCAGCTTCAGTGGCCAGCGACATTGGAAATGACAGAGGGCTTGCTCCATGGAGTATGGCTCCAGGGAAACGCATAGCCTGGTATGACTGAGAGCAGGTGGGACGGTGTTTCACACAAATGACTCTGCTGGATGTGTATTAGTGGTCAAATTCAGAGCCTTGGGAAAGCAAAACAAACTCTACCACTAAGCTACATTCCCAGTCCCCCAAATTAGATAGATAGATAGATAGATAGATAGAGAGAGATATTTCTTTTTGTACAGTTGAGAGAATAAAAAGGAAAGGAAATTATTTGCAGCTATAAACAGTTTTACAGCTTCATTATGAGTCTGGGCTTTTCCTAACATATTTCCTCCCAGCCTCTGCTTCCCCGGTTGGCGGGCCTCAGTGCCTGAACCTCATGCTTTGACTTCCTCCGGTCAGCTTGCCAGGTCAGTACTATGATTTGGTGAGGCCTGACCTCACCCAGACGCCTGTGGAGGGCTTGGCCCGCAAGTGGGAGTGTTGGGGTCAAGAGGGTGCGTACAGTTCTTATGAATGGATGGATGTCTTTCCTGAAGAAAAGAGTTTCACTCTTCTGAGACTGGATGAGTTGACTCCAGACCTTGGTATGATGAAAACAAAATAAAGGTATTGTTTTAAATAAATATCAAGACATTGGAATGAGCATAGCACTGTTCTCTTTCCAAATTGTTATCTTAAAAGGCATAAAGTTACTCCTATGATGTCACTATTCAAACATTTTGGGCCAAGTACAGTAGCTCAAGACTGTAATCCTAGCTACTGGCAAGGTGGAGATGGGAGAATTGTAGTTTGAGGTCAGTTTAGGGTGGGGGGAGGGAGTGTTTGCAACATTCCATCACAACCAGTGTCTGAGTACCATTGCATATGCCTGCCATCCCAGCAACTCAGGGAAGCACAAATAGGAGGATCACAGTCCATTCTTAGCCTAGGCATAACAGTGAGACTTTTTCTGAAAGGAGGAGCTGGAGAATGGTTCAGTGAGAAGAATGCCTGCCTCAAGTATCTCTCCTCCGCTGCCCACCCTGAATTTATATCTATATCTAAATCTGCACCCATGGCTGACCGTTAAAACATTCTAACTTACCTGTCTTCTAATAGCTGTGGCTTAGCTGTACCTGTGAAGTCTCTAAGGTTCCTGTATCTGTTGAAATAGCTTTTGCTTTCTGGAGAGCTGTTCTTATTTGTGACTAGCCCTTTCCATTCCTACGCTAGGTGACATTTGTGTCTGCAATTTTCAGTATTGCCACAAGGTCTTCTTTGCCCCAAGTCACCTTTCCAAGTTAGCCAAGCCAGGGGTTCCAGTGTGTGGTAAGCTAACTGCAGCACTTCCTGGGGCCCCTGGAACACTTCTTGTGGAGGAAGAAGCTGGCATTTCATTCACTGCGGGGCATGGATGTCACAGCTCAGGTGCCTGCAGGCCAGGACTAGGCGGGAGAAGGGCACATGATACCTCTCTTCAGGGCTGTGGTCTGACCTGGACAATTTCCCAGAACTCCACGGGGCATTTCTGACTCATGGTTTAGGAAGGAGTGGGAAAAAGCACTTGCCAGAAGGACCCCTCTGCTCATCAGCTTTGGTGGTGCAGAATACGTGTGGATATACAGAGGAATAGAAATACCACCATGAAAACAGCTTTATCATAGGGTTCTCCAGAAGGGTAGAATATTCAGAAAAGATAATATCTTAGTTTATTATGTTTCATTGAAGATTATTAAAAGAAAAATTATTTTCCCTCCAAATTTATTTCCTTCCTTGGTTTTCTTTCTTTCCTTCCTTCCTTCCTTCCTTCCTTCCTTATTTCTGTCTGTCTTGTCTTTCTTTTGGTGGTAGTACTAGGATTTGAACTCAAGGCCCTGTCTCCCCTTGCTAGGCAAGTACTCTTATCATTTCAGCCATGCCCCCATTTCAGTTTGCTTTTGCACATGGGCCTCACACTTTTGCCCAGGCCTGCCTTGGACAGTAATCTCCTACCTCATCTTCCTGAGAACTGGGATTGTAGTATGCGCTTCCAAACCTGGCCCCTATAAACTTCCTTGAGTCATTAACAGCTCTCAGTCGAAGAGAAATTCCTCCCATGCTGATGAACACAACACTGAGTATGTGCCAGGCACCTTTCCAGGGCTTTTATATTTTTGTCACTTTTTGGGGCAACTGTAAAGTAGGTGCCATTGTCCCCATAAGACAAATGAAGAATATGAGTAAAATGGTAACATTACGCTGCTGCTTTGTGGCAGAGACAGCGTTCAAACCTTGGGAATGGAATCTGCATTCCTTCCTTCTCTTTTTCTTTCTTCTGGTGGAACTGGGATTTGAACTTGAGGCCTTGTCTTTGCTTGGCAGGAAGTCCATTTTAGGCATGCCCACCAACACTTTATGCTTTTCTTACTTCTTGAATCGTGTCTTGAACTTATGCCCATGCAATCCTGAACTTGGATCCTGCTATTTAACCTTCCTGCCTAGCTGGGGTGACAGATATGTACGCAGATTTTTAGTTTTTTAGTTGGTTGAGATGGAATCTCAAGAACTTTTTTTTTTCTGACCTTGCCTCGAAATACAATCCTCCTGATCTCTGCCTCCTGAGTAGGTGGATTATATGTGTTATCTACCCCTCTGGCCAGAATCTGTATCTTAAGCAGTATGCCACATTCAAGTGGCAACACTCTATCATGCTTGAGTTCAGTAGAGAATAGTGTAGTCTTTACTCAGTTCTCCAAGGTAAAATGAGGAACAAAACACACAGCCTGAATATTCATTTACTTTTATGATGGTTCTATGTGAAGAAAATTCCCTAGGAGTTTAACAAAGCTGAATTTATGAATTTTTCCTTCTTGTGAAAAGTAACTACAGTCTCCATTTGTAGTCTGTCTTCTCTACAATAATAATAATAATAAGCCTGTGGCAGAGGAACTTCTCATAAAGATTTCTTCCTTCCTCTTAGAAAAGGGAATAAGTCAGTGGGGGAATTTCTCATGGAGTGAGCTGGAAAAAAAAAGGCAAATTCTGATAAGAGTCTCATGACTTTTTCACAACTCTCACACTTAACCATGAAACTAAGGACAGGCCCAAATTTTCTTAGACAGCTCAGATCACAAGCCCCAAATTCATGTTCTTCTCTGTCTGTTCTTTTATAATCCCACTTCTGAGTCAGGTGTGGTGGTTCATGACTGCAATCCAAGCTACTCGGGAGGCAGAGGTAGGAAGGTTGAAATTTCAAGGTCAGTTTGGGAAAAGTTAGCAAGATCCTACCTCAAAAACAAAATGCAAAGAAAAGGGGCATAGCTCAAGTGCTGAGTGCTTGCCTTGTCCAATCCCCAGTAAAAAAGAAAAAAAAAAAGAAAAACAAAAACCTCTGAAGGACCCAAGAAATAGGGCCAATGATTAGAACTGCTCATGTATTAAATAATGGATCACAAGAATTAAGAGTTGCCCTAGAAGGCAAACAAGAAGCATGGTGTGTGGTTTAGACATTGCAAACTGCAATGAAACCAAAGGTCTATAACCTGATGGCTTCACGGAACAAGACACCTTATGGCGAATGCTTCCAATGTTCCAATCCTCTCCCTCTGCTTTCAGATGCTGTGGCCTCAAGTAGCAAACGGTAAAAATTATAACATTTTAAAAGGTAAACTGAGATTTAAATGTCCACAGTATCTGTATATAAAAGGGATATTTACAATGATGTATTCATCAGGCTTATTTCACAAGCAGGATTCCTTCATTTAAAATTACTTCTCCTTAATAATCAAAAGGAATGGTCCACAGTAAGACTACTGTTTTCAGTGCTAATTTCTGTGGTATGTGACTCTGTGTGTGTGTGTGTGTGTGTATGTTCTACCACTGAGTCACAGCTCTACTCCTGGACTTTGAGTGGTTCACTGGAGATAAGAGTCTCTCAGACTTCCCTGCCTAGAGTGGCTTTGAACTATGACCCTCAGATCTCAGCCTTCTGACTAGCTAAGATTATAGGCATGAGCCGCTGGCACCCAGACTGAACATGTTGAATACAAACATGGTGTTTGTGGAGATGTGGTGGAGATCCAAACTGCAGTAAGAGAAAAATCAAAACAAGCAAATCAACACCAATAGCCAGGAGGAAAAAAAGTATTTTCTTGTTATTTATATATTATATTTATAAAAGTAAAGTTAACCCCACTGATCATTATGTACACATTAGGAAATATTAGTATTTTACATTTACACATCCATGTGCATTTGCAGTCCAGTAAAAAGATAATTTTTAAATAAACGTGAAAAAATACATAATGGAAAATACAAAAACACTGTGACGGATACATGCTTTGAGTGCGTGTTCAACATTCGGTGATTAAAAACATTTAAAAAATTATCACAAAATATATTCTGGTGGAAAATAGTACAAGTGAAAGGCGTAAGAAAAGCACGTGTTCAAAGTGCTTTTAAGGAGTAGTGGAGCTGAGCAGAAAGCAAATGCCATTGCAGGCAGGAGACCACTGCGTACATCAGAGGAAGACTCACAGACTCAGGAAATGCAAGAGCACTTGAAATGGAACAGAACTAGGAAAGGGAGGGCAATGAAAGGCATTTTTGATGAGTTCATAGTATTAGCAGGTGCAACATTGCCTTCCTCCTTGAGTCCACTGGAAAGCAACTCTTACACACTGGGCCTGCAGTCAAGACACAGGCAGAGGGAGACGGGGAGGGTCACGTGGTATGTCAGGCCTCACACAACTGCAGTAGGAATGAAGACCCAAGGGATAGTACCAAGCAAGAGTTGGGTTCTATTTTTTCTTTCTCTCTCCTGAAGAACCATGGGACGATCCTTCCTTCCTTCTCCCTCCCTCCCTCCCTCCCTTCTTCCTTCCCTCCCTTCCATGTTGTGCCAGGCTTTAAACTCAGGGCCTTGTACTCTCACTTGGCTTTTTCTGCGCCTTTCTGCTCAGCGCTGGCGCGCTCTACCATGTGAGACACAGCGCCATTTCTGGCTTTTCCTTTCTTTTGGTAGCGAATTGAAAGCTGAGAGTCTTTTGGACTTTTCTGTCCAGTTAACTTCAAACCTTGATCCTCCTATCTCAGCCTCCTGAGCAGTGAGGATTGACAGGCCTGAGCCACCAGCGCCCCCACCCCCATCCCCCCAGGCCGGGTTGCCTGAGTTCTATAAAGAGGCCCAGTGGGGGGTCCCGCTGCCTGGCGATGGGGGGGGGGGAGGTGGGGACGGTGGTGGCAGCGGCTAGTGGATGCAGGGGCAGCAGAAGCAGCAGATGGCCCGGCAGGGGTTCTTCTTCCGGTACTGCACGGCCTTGCCCACCTGCACCTTGGCCTCGCCGGTGTAGTCGACGGTCTTCTGCACGTTGAGCTCGATGACGTCCAGCGTGTCGGCCTGCTTCTCCACCAGCACGGCCATCTGCAGGAAGAGCTCGTGCACGTCGCGGATGCGGCTCTCCAGGCGCAGCAGCTCGCGGTGGCGGGTCTCGATCTCGTTGAGCGCGGCGCGGGCGCCCTTCACGTCGGCCAGCAGGTTCTCGGAGAACACGTCCCACTTGCCCTGCTCGCACATGGCCTCGATCTGCTCTCCCGACACGTCCTTGCCCATGATCTCCAGCTGCCGCTGGATGCGGAGCTTGCAGTTGTCGCGCTGCTTCATCTCCGCCTGGTTGTACTCGTGCATGGCGCGCTGGAAGGTGCGCGAGAGCGCGCCGTGCTGCGCGCGCCAGATGCGCGCCAGCGTGGAGTGCGCGCCGTGCCGGGCCTCGGCCTCCTGGGCGCGCTCGTGCATGGCGCGCAGCCGGCGGTGGATGCCCTCGCCCCGCGCCTTGATGGCCTTGGCGATGGAGTTGGTGTCGCGCTTGATGCTGCTCAGGCGCCGCATGGACGTGAGGAAGCGCGCGTTCTGCTTCCCCAGGCGCTTCACGTCGGCCACCAGCAGTTGGTTTTCCACCTGGATGTCCCGGATGTCGCGGTACAAGGACTCCAGGAGGTGGTCTGTCTCGAACATGACGTGCTCGCCCGGCGGGTCCCGGTCATCGTCCCCATCTGCGAGCTGTTGATCGTAGTTTTGGGACAACTCCACCAGTTCTGCCAGCCGGTCCTTCATGGCGCCTGCAAACAGAGACATCGTATGACCCACGCTTAAAGAGATGCCCGGGCCCTGCTGCTGCAGTACCCGGGTGCAATGCCTGTAATCCTAGCTACTTGGGAGGCTGAGACCCGAGGATCACGGTTCGAGGCCAGCCTGGGCAGGAAAGCCTGTGAGATTCTTATCTCCGTCCAATGAACCACCAAAAAAGCTGGACATGGAGCTGTGGCTCAAGTGGTAGAGCGCTCGCCTTGAGTGAAGAATCTAAGTTAGAGTGTGAGGCTCTGAGTTCAAGCCCCAGTAACTGCATGAAATATCGAGGCAGAGTCAGAGAGAGGAGATAGGCGTGCTCACAAGTCAACCAGAGACTGAAGGCCTGAACGCGTCTGGGTTTCATAACCCACACGTATGTGCAGTTCACTGTCAAAAGTGCCCACAATTCAATCAGAGATTCACATTTTCAGGTTGCTTTGGGAAACGGGTCTTTTCTTCTTGTTTTATGTTTTTGATTCATCACATCAAACAGACACAGGGGAAAAAAGAAGAAATAAGAAGAAAAGGCTTGCAAACATCAGGATTTTGGAATAAGGACAACTTATAAGACTTTAGGAGTAACACCGCGTGTCTTTGTGTGATGGCTTCTGAGCACTGCTGAGCTTTCCCTTCTGTGCATAGGATGGAGTATGGAAGCTGTGGAAACAGTTGCTCTATAAATCGAGGCTGATTTCTTTTCTCTTGAAAACGTGCAGTGGAGCTAGTATCAGCAGGAGGTGCCAGGGTGAACCAGTTAATGGTGAGTGAGGATGTATAAGGCCTAAGTAGCTTATTTGCCTTATGTGAACAGAACCATGGGACCTGGGGAAGCTATTTTAGGAGGGGGAGGGGGAGGGAAGGTGAAGGAAGGGGTGAGTTTGATCTAGGTATTGCAGGTATGCAGGGAAAGATCACAATGAAACTCCTTCCTTGAACAAATAAATAGCTTTTTGAAACAAGTTAAGGACTCAAGCAGAATTTCCATTTTTATAAGGGTGGAATCCGACCATTTACACCCTGAGCCAGGCAAAGTAATGGTCTCTATGCATACTTTCTCAGTGAAATGAAAAACTTTCAACTTAGAAGCACATATACATGCCAACATTGGGACTATCTACCTGCTGTACCTGAGCCTCCTTCGCTAGGAAGACTTCCTGCTGTGATTTGCAGAGGAGGGGGGAGGTAGAGCACACTCTACCAGGGACCTTGATCTTCAATTAAAAGCTACTTTTAAGTTGATGTCATTAATTTTACAGGGCACTGCAAATGGAATGCTGACAAGCCGGATTGGGTGATGAATGGGAGACTGAAATACTTCCCATGGCCTCTCCTCTCCCACAGTCATTATTTACACCAACTCCGCAGACATTTTATTCTGTGACCAGGATTTTTAATATAACAAGTTGTCCTACTTAAAATGCCATTTCTGCTAGCTGCTGACTAAAATCAATTGTGGACGTTCTCAGGGCTGGGAAAGGTGACTGAGAAGCACCACGGGAAGAACAAGGACCCAGCAGGGCCTGACTAAGCCATGCTCCCCACGGGCTAAATGGCTTCACATTCAAATATCCTCTTGGAACAAATTAAAGAGAAGTGGTTCTGTGGTTCAAATGCTAGAGTGTCAGTCTTGAGTGAAAAAGCTAAAGTGCCCAGGCCCTGAGTTCAAGCCCCAATACACACACACACACACCTATTCATTCAAAAACTTAAAGGGAAATTTGAGGGGAGATGGTAGACAATTAAGATATGTATAGTTTTAATAATTATTTAATTTGAAGATGGGAAGTAGCTATATTGATGGGTGTGGCTGTTCTACACATTTATATACTACTCCACCCAGAAAAAAGCTGTATAATAAAAAAATGTATTCTCACTGGGTGCTGGTGGCTCACGCCTGTCATTCTAGCTACTCAGAAGGCTGAGATCTGAGGATCTGGGTGCAAAGCCAGCCAGGGTAGGAAAGTCCCATGAGACTCATCTCCAATTAACCACTAGAAAACCAGAAGTGTTGCTGTGGCTCAAGTGATAAGAGTGCTAGCCTTGACTGAAGAGCTGAGGGACAGCACCCAGGCCCAGAGTTCGAACCCCATGACTGACAAAAAGAAACAAACAAGTGTTCTGTATTCTGAGTAAAATGGCAATCAATTTCATTTCAAATTCACCCTCTCTGCCCATTCGCATGCCCACCCCTCACTCCTTCCACAAAGGAACTTTTTACAAAGCACAAGCCAAGCAGATGTAAAAAATTTTTAGCTGCAGGTGCAGCATAACAGTGCAGCACCTAGCACTAAGACACTACCACAAATAGGGAAGTGGCCTAACAAGCACAAAGTGCAGAGTTCAAACCCCAGTACTGCCAAAAGAAAAATACGGAAGAACAGTGGAAAAGAATAAGAAACAATCTAAATTATACCATAAGCTAACTATTCCAAAGATCAGGAATGTGAATGAGGACTGAGCTCCTAGGTGAAAGGGGTTTAGGTAGAGAAAGAACAAACCGGTTTGATTAGAAGGTTTTGCGTTTTTTTTGTTTGTTTTGTTTTGGTGCCAATCCTGGGGCTTGAACTCAGGCCTGAGTACTATTGCTGAGCTTTTGTGCTCAAGGCTAGCGTTCTACCACTTAATTCACAGCTCCACTTCTGGCTTTTTGGAGGATAACTGGAGTCAAGAGTCTCACAGACTTTCCTGCCTCGGTTGGCTTTGAACAGTGATGCTCAGATTTCAGCCTCCTGACTAGCTAGGATAGCAGGTGTGAGCCACCAGCGCCGCGCTGGTTTAGAAACTTTTGTAGGAAGGGTGACTGTGCTCTCTCCCCATCCTGTATGGGAAGGAAACTGTACTGGGAAGAGCCAAAGAGAATACAGGGCAGATGAGTGCTATTAAGAGGAGGCGGGCTAGGTGAATGTTTTTACATGGAATATTACACTAACAAGTTTTCTTCTTTCACCTACTTTCCAACACACTGACCTATATTCCAAAGGCAGTAGAATGGAAAATCCTTCTAGAAAGCAGAAGGAATGCAAGTGAGAGATTTTTTTTTTAAGCAGAGTAAAAGAATTTAAGTGTCTAGTCCTTTATTGTCTGAATTTTGAATAACAGGAATTCCAGGGAAAGAATATTATGTAAGCTTACAGAGAGGGAGAAATAAGGACATGATTTTAGATCAACCATGGTTATAGATCAATCAATTATCTATCAATAGATAGATAATTGATAATATCTTTATATAAATGACAGATGGTAAGTCAATGATGGATACATATGTGACAGATAAATAAATGACAGATGATGGTAGACAAATTGATAGCTGCAGATATGCAGACAGATGGTAGATAATGATAAAGGACAGATAGGTAGATGTATAATAGATACATACATGATAAGTGACAGATGATGATAGGTAGATAGATGACAGACACATGTAGATACATACATAGATACATAATGACAGGTAGGTAACAAGTATATAGATACATAAATGAAAGACAGATGAGAGGGAAAAAGAGGGCAAGATCAATTACAAACAGAACGTTAGTATAGGAGCAAGTAGCCATCAAAAATTAATATAGTAACCAGGTGTCTGTGCCTCATGTGTGTAATCCTAGCTGCTTGGGAGGCTGACAGGGCAAGGATCGCAGTTAGAGGCCAGCAAGGCAAACATTCATAACGAAGGTGGGAGGAGAAGCAGATGGTCCTTGTAATCACCACAGCTCCACTCCCTTCGAGCCTGATTTACATGTCCACATGCACTTGGTGCTTGCCAGCTCAGGCTGGAATTCAGGGCCTCGTGGACATCATTTAGCTTTTTCTCTCATGTCTGATACTCTACCACCTGAACCATGCCTCCAGTTCTGGTGTTATGCTGGCTCATTGAAGAGTCTCGTAGGCTTTCCTGCCCAGACTGGCTTTGAACCAGAACTCTCAGATCTCAACCTCCTGAGTAGCTGAGAATTATAGGTATGAACCTATAACTCTATAGCTCCCAGCCGCACGGCAGGTTTTCATTCCATTTTTTTGGTATTCATGTGATTAGGATGGTGGGTGGTGAGTGTACATTCAAGCTGACTTAAATAGGGCATAGTAGAGAATTCTACACCTTCACCCACATCTGCTTTAACAGCTGCTTCCTGGCAGCTTGATCTTCCTTCCACTGCAGTCAGCCAACTGGGTGGCATTCTTCATAATTAAGGGAGACATTCAGAGGCTAACTATGCACATGATAGCACTGGTATGTTTGCTTTGTGATGTCACATTAAACAAGTAAGATTTTTACTGGAGAAACAATCTGGTTACCTTAAAAAAGGCAAAATCCACAGGGCACTGGCAGCTCAGGAGGCTGACATCTGAGGATCACAGTTGGAATGAAAGTCCATAAAACTCTTACCTCCAATGAATCACACACACACAAAAAGCTGCAGGTGGAACTCTGGCTCAAATGGTGGAGGCTAGCCTTGAGGAAAAGAAGCTCAAAGAAAGCAGCCAGGCCCTTTGTGAAATTCCCAAGGCCAGCACAAAATAAAGGGGGGTCGGGGTGGGGGGGGAGGGACTTGTGTTACTGGGGACAAGATGGATGACACAAGGCAAATCTAGGGTGTCATTCATTTGGGGAATTTGGTTGAGCCGAGCTCATGGAAGTAGAGGATAAACAATGTCTACTGAGGGCTGGTGGGGGAGTGCATAGGAGCTGTCCATCAAAGTGCACAACATTTCCCATAGAAGGAATGGGGTTTAAGATCCAGCAGTAAGCAGGGGACTATAACCATCAACAACATATTCTAAAGTAAGGGGAAACTGTGAATGTCTAGCCATAAAAAAACGACAGGCAAGGGGCTGGGAAGGTGGCTCAGTGGTAGAGCGCTTGCCTTGCAATGCATAAGGCTCTGGTTCGATTCCTCAGCACCACAAAAGCAAAATGAAAAAAGCCAGAAGTGGCACTGTAGCTCAAGTGGTAGAGCGCTAGCCTTGAGCTGAAGAGCTGAGGGACAGCGCCCAGGCCCAGAGTTCAGGCCCCACGACCGGACCCAAAACAAAAAACAAAACAAAGACAGGCAAATCAAGTGACAGATGTGCTCATTTAATTTGATTTAATTATGTCACACTGTATGTGTGAATTAAAACATCACTTTCTACTTTACAAACACACAGCCAAAAATAATATTAATTATAAGTTAGTCAAAAAGTTAAATCCCAAAGTTTAAAAAATATCAGAAGTCATCATTCCTGCCCCCAGTTAAGGTGACAATTTATGGAGAGAAATAAGCCAGAAGAATAATGCCGCAGAGCAAGAATGGGAAGAAAGCAGCCCAGCTGGGCAGAAGCCATAACTACCACCCCCATTTTGCTCTTTCTCGTGCACATGTGCAGTGTTGGAGAAGTCGGTGGACACAGAGTTCTGGGCGCATGTGCAAAGGCTTATCTGGCCAGCACTCTCTTGAGGCTAAGATCATCTGATTCTTTCACTTAGCTTTGTCAAATGTATGCTCAAAGTTTAGAATTTTCTGAGCATTATTTTCTACATATTAAAATGTTACAAACTAGCTTCCAGTAAAAGCTCATTGAGCGAGACACACGACTTCCTTCTCTCTTTGTTATTTTACTCATTAAACGAAGGAGTTACTTTCTTGTTCTCTCTTTGTCAAAATGCATGCTTACATACTAGTGAACACACACACACACACACACAAGAAGCTCTGGCAAATTTTAAATTTGATAGACTAGTTTTTTTTGTTTGTTTGTTTACAAAGAGAAAGCCAGCATTCTAACTGTGATCCTGGTGTCACTTCTATTTGATGAGACAGGGCTGGGTCTCCAGACACTGGGGGAACTTCCTCTTTCCCAGGGCTGACCACTGTGTAACACAGTCTCCTGTCCAGTGTTTCTGCTAGGCTTGCCCATCACTGCATGGAATCTAGGACAACTCCTATGCTGCCATGGATTCTCTGCAGCGTGCCCAGCATCTGGGAAATCCTCAGTACGTATTTGTTGACTGAATAGACCCGACAGAAGCATGATTTGCAGTTGCTTTATAGGAGGTGTCTTGCACACAGAGAGGAACAGGACAGGCTGGCAGGGAGCATAGCACTAATACATCCATAGAGGTGCGAGCACTTCTAGACCTTCTAGATGTGGAACTCAGTCAGGGCGAGGGACTGAAAGCTTTCTAGAGAAGCTGGGGTCTAAGGAGAGAGCCAGAAGGGAAAAGGGGAAGTGAAGCCAGGCTGAGACCACCAGAGCACTGACAAGAAGCATGGGGAGTATAGAAATGATGGTAACTTAGCGTTTCAGGAGCAAATAAAAGGCATGCAAGGGCCCCAGCCATTTACTAGATCAGTCTTTAAGTGTGTAGTATTTCCTGCGATGATCTGACTCAAAATTCAATAAACTTAAAGGTGCTTCCCCTTTGAAGAAAAATTATTGCCCATTTCAGTGAACTGGACACTCTATTTTCCCGCATTGGTGCATGTTTAACCTTCTGTCTCAAGTTCTCTCTCTCAGTCTGTTAGATAGTAATTAAAGTTTGAAGACAGCACCTCAAAGCTTCATCTGGCATGAGATTTCCTGGAACCTTCTTTGCCTCCCAGAAAGCCTACTGATTCCTATAAGCTCATCCATTCTCTTCCTTTAAGACATTTGACATTTCTCACCCAGCTCTCTAAGATGGAAAAAGGCCAGGGGCCTCCCTCCTACCTGTCTGTCTGTCTGTCTATCCATCTGTCTGTCTGTCTATCTATCTGGGTTGCAATCTGGGTTAGGGCCAAGCAAGGAGCCACCTGGGCCCTCCATTGGGGACATCAGAAATTAAATGAGGAGCTGGGCTGACTCATTGCCAAGCTTGCTGGTGCTGAGGCTCAGCTCCCTGGGATGTTATACCACAGAATCCAGGGCTTCTAGATCATAAGAAAAATCCCCACATTGGCCAGTATGGAGACCATTAGGACTAGGGTGTAATGGTTTAGACAGCAGTTCTCTAAAGTAGCATCTGGGGAAAAATGTGTCAAAAATGTTGCTTTATGGGTCACAATCCTAAATTCTCTTCCAGTGGCTCTAGAAGGTGACCCATGGTTTTTCTTTTTTGTTCTTTTCTTTTTGGGTGGGTGGGTGGGGGCTCTGAAATACCCTAGGTAATTCTTCTGCTTTATAACCTGCAGATTACACACTAGGGTTCAATAGACTGATCTGAAGCCTCTCAAGAGTTTAGCAAAGGTGGTAAGAGAGGGAAAGAAAGAAAAGAGAGAGAAGAGGAGGAGGAGGAAAAAGAAAAGGAGGAGGAGGAGGAAAGGAGGAATTGGAGTATTATAAAATCATGCACCATATAACATTTGGTTAACAACATGCAGTAGATATGAGGGGGGTCCTGTGAGACTATGATATAGATGAAAATTCCTATTGCCTAGTGGACATCGCATTGAAGAAGGGTCAGGAGGAATTTCCCCAAATGTTCACCAAAGCTCCTTAAGAAGTAGATGTGGTAGCACGTCTGTAATCTCAGCCGAGCCAAAAACACAAGGCAAAAACAGAAAAACTACCAAGCAGAAAGACTAGTGATATGATAGAGTGCTTGCTCGATAAGCACAAGGCCCTGAGTTGAATCCTCAGAATTGCAAAAAGTCTGAAAACATAGACACCACCCTCACCCTTGTTGGTTCCACAAGAATCTAACAAAAGGAAAGTTCATGGGGCATTATCTGCCTACAAGCAACTCTGCCAAGCAACAAGAAGAAGGAAAAAAGGGGGAAAAAAGAGAAAGAAACCAAGAAAATTACTGTGGACAGATTTCTGAAAAGAACAACAAAATCTCAAGAAGGACCTCAGGAGTTAGGTGTGTTGGTTCATGCCGATAATCACTTGAGAAGATCAAGAGGATCATGGTTTGAGACCAATCTGGGCAAAAGGTTAGCAAGACCCTATCCCAACAAACAAACAAAGCATGGTAGCATACCTCTCTCACCCCAACTCCTGGGAACTGTAAGTAGGAGGTTCGAAGTCTGAGGCAGGTCTTATAATAATAAAGCAATACCCTGAGGTTGGAGGTATGGCTCAGCTGGTAGTGTGCCATTGAGTGAAAGTGTCAGGTACCTAGGAGGAGGAGGAGGAGGAGGGGGAAGGAGGAAGAAGAGGAGGAGGAAGAGGAAGAAGAAGTAGAGGAGGAAGCAGAAGAAAGAGGAGGAGGAAGAGGAAGCAGCAGCAGCAGCAACTGGGCGCTGGTGGCTCATGCCTGTCATCCTAGCTACTCAGGAGGCTGAGATCTGAGGATTACAGTTCAAAGCCAGCCTGGGCAAGAAAGTCTGTGAGACTCTTATCTCCAACGAACTACTCAGAAAAAGCTGGAAGTGAGCTTTGTGGCTCAAGTGGTAGAGCAGTAACCTTGAGGAAAAGAAGCTCAGGAGCAGCACCCAGGTCCTTAGTTCAAGCCCAGCACTGCGGAGGGGGGGGGAGTGGGGGGAGGGAGGTTGAGGAGAAGAAAAGAAAAAAAAAGAAGAAACTCTCTACCCGAAAAACTAAAGACTGGAGGCATGGCTCTGGGAACAGAGTGCTTGCTTACCAAGCTCATGGTCTTGAGTTCAATCCCCAGTACCAAAATGATGATGATAATGATGTCGGTGATAACAACAACAACAACAATAATAATAACTTTAGCATAACCTGTATGTCGTGTCTGTAAAGTCTACAGTAGGAAGAGAACCAGGCTACTCTTTGACTCACTCCAAGCGGCTTCCAGTCCTGAAAGCTCCACTCACAATAAGTGTTCCCACGGAAGTGCCATCAGGGCCACCCTGAGTGGGTTCCTGGCCTCAGAGTTACAGACTGTTGCCTAGAGCCTGGCTGGGTGCTCGGCTAGATCCTCTGAGTGTGGGCAAGTTCTCTATATTCTCACCAACTACAAGATTGCCCAACAAACACACTTCTCAGAAGTCATGCCGTCCATCCGTCTGTTAAGCAACACACGACAGTCACAAAGCCATTTCCCTTTCGGCACCATGCAGCCTGCAGAGGCTAAGCCACGAGGCGCCTCCGTTGCGCACGGTGTGGCTCAGGGGCAGCCCTGGCAGCGGAGTTGGGCTGGCATTACTATCCAACACTCCTCCCCTCCCCTCCCCAGCTGTGCCGCACTCCTTACCATGGAGTTTGCCTTTTCTTCTTCTTGCTGTCAGTTCAGCAACTGAAAATCCTTAAGCACAATGAGCAAAGTGACAGCTTTCGGGGCTCTAGGACACAGGGCGATGGCCTGGACCAGGTAGACAAGGCAAGCAAGGCCAGTGCAGGGGTGAATGGTCCATGTTTAGTGAATGATGTGCTGCCCACATCCTCTACTTGGCCCTGGTTGCTCCCCAGGTTGGCTTTCCAAGGTTCCCACTTCCTTGACTTGCCCTGGACTTGAAGGGAGCTGCCTTAATCCCTCCAAAACAGTGCGCGCTGCAGAGTGCAGCCCACAGCTACTGACTGATGGAGGCTGGGCCACAAAGGCCCAGCACCCTCTGCCTCAGGGTGGCAGAACAATTCTGAAGACTCAAACCAACTTCAAAGCTCCCCACGCGCGAGGCTGCTGTTATGTGGTGCTCAAGTTCAATTTTCCCCCCTCTGAGCAATCCTGCACAGTCCAACCAAACCTCTACCATGTAACTCACAGGGTCTGGGTGTCTAACTCCTGGAAACTTGACCTAAGACATTGAATTTGACCTTTCAGTCACATTCTGCCAACATCTTGGGTCATCTTATATGCTCACTGAATCTCTCTTTTTCCTTCCTCATCGACAAAATGCCAGTGTGACAACAATAAGTAATAATCTGAGTTATTATTTTATCTCCTCAGGCTGTTACAGGCATTAAAAGACAAACTATAGAAGAGACAACTTTGTAAATAACAAAGTGTCATGTGACAGTGTCATCTGGACATCATTTTGGGTTGGCTTACCGTGCAAGAATCAGGTGGGAAATGTAATATTTGGCTTTAGAGAGGCACTGTGACCTACATGGTCCAAAATCATCTGCTCTGTGCACCAGTCAACACAAGGAGGCCCATAGCAGAAGAGCAGGAATAAAAGCAGAAGAGACGGGCATGGCTGCAATTCTGAAACTGAAAGCACAAGGAGAAGGCCCTGTTTTCTGCATTTTCCACTTGGAGTGATTTCTGCTACACTGAAAGGCTGAACTCCACAGGGTTACCCAATCAGTTTGCACAAAGAAAGCTGCTCCACATCTGTGAACAGGAAACAAGAATAACCGTTGGGTTTATAGACTGGAAGGGCTTTTCTAGAAGTTGCGGTATCTGCATTATCTTAGGATCGACGGAGAGACAGAAAAAAAAATCCCCTACAACTTCAGTTAACCCCCCAAGTTTCCAAATTGTGAAGCCTTACAAAGAATTTGAATTTGATACACAGATACACATCTAGGCTCAGCAATAGTGGTCCACAAATGCTTGGTTGCATGATCAATCAGAGAACAGTTAAAACTAGGAGAAACCTGTTTGGGGGTGAGGGGAGGGCTTAACATAACCGAGTTTTCAGAGCTGGTGGTTCCCAATTCCTGGGAAATCCAGCAAAACTGAGGAAGCAGAACAAAGCCAAAGCCATGTTATACAGAATCATAAAGCCTTCCCTTTCTTGTTATCTGACCACTGGTACAAAGGACTTAAAATAAAAGGAAAAGCACCCCAGATGGCTTTATGTGGCTCTCCAACAATGGAGGACTATCTTGATTTCCTGGTAAAAGTGAAAAAAATGTTGAAACTAAAATTTAGTTTCTATGTAGAAAAGATATTGCACTTATTTATCCATTCTCGTGCCCTCAGCCCTTTTTTATTTAGTTGATTTTCAGATAGGGTCTCAGTTTTACCCAGGGCTAGCTTTGAGTCACAATCTTCCTATCTGTATCTCCTACATATCTGGGAGAACAGTTATGTGCCGACATGCTTGTTTTTAAAAAAACATTGCCTTTAAGTCGCTGTACAAAAGGGTTTCAACATGTCAGTTTACAAACACAATGCAACCTTATTAATGTTACCCTTTCTGCTCTTCTCCACCCCTGCCCTCCATGGTTCCATTTTCACTTTTGTACATCGAGAATTATGCCTGTGTGCATCTACCATTCCTGTCTCCATTCTTCTGCCCTCCCTCCCCTCTGCCTTCCCCCTCCCTGACAATACATATTTCAGCTTCCTGGTGTTCATTTTGTTAAACTGTGAGTTAGCTTTCAAAGGAGTTACACCATTCCCATCCTCTCCTGCGTATACTCTACTTTAGTCAATGTTTATGTGTAGTGCACATGGCCCTGAATATGTGTCCATCTGTGTCTATAACTTGGACCTAAAATGTCAAGTTTCAGATATCTGAACATTTAGAGTTTCAAATTTGAAGCAGAGTTGCGGCTTCAGTTTGGACTCGGTCTTTATGTAAAATAAGTCTCTGGGGAACAAAGACCTCAGACCTGCTTGCTAAACAAAGATCAGGGTATTAAACCAATTTGGTGTAGGTTGAGTCATCAAATAATAAAAGGAGTGTACAAAAGGACCAGATTGGACAGATTACCTTTGTCTGGACTACAGAAATCTACCTAGATCCCTACCCCATTCCCCTCCAAAAGCAGGATCTGAACAAAAGAGAGGGGGCCAGGATACAGCACTGTCCTGTCCTCCTCAAATTATAAAATTCTGGAAATCAGAAGCAGATGTGCAAGTAAGGCACTGGTTCAGAGACTCAGCAGACAGATCACAAGCCCAGGCTGTAAAATATGGAGTTTTTGTGTACCTGTCTGCCTTTGTAAGTGACTTCCACCTTTTGATCCCAATCTGTAGATGAATGCGGAACCCCTTCTACCTAGGCTTCCTGAATCTTCCTGGGAGATTGCAGTGATGAAATACACCAGGAGAACACGGAGCGCAGACATTCAGTACAGCTAAAGGCAGGCAGGTCTGCAGACATAGTGGGGAAAGCTCTGGGAGTCTTCGGAGAGTGATTCTGCCTGTGTTTAAATTCCCAGGAGAAATTTCTAGCTGAGTGTCAGTGGCTCAAGTCTGTAATTCTGGTTACTTGAGAGGTTGAGATTGGGAGGGTCCTGATTTGAGGTCAGTCTGGCCAGAAAATTTCACAAGATCCTTTCTCAACCCACAGTAGGGTGCAGGGCATACCCTTACTTTGAGGCAAATTAGAGGATATCATTGGGAAGATGGTGGTTTTAAACCAGTCTGGGCAGAAAAGTCCATGAGCCTCCTCTCCCACAGAGGGCAGCTAGATGAGATGGCATATGCCTAATATTTCTGCAATGATGAGAACCATAAAGTA
>NW_012267314.1:8799836-8841366 GCF_000151885.1 Dipodomys ordii
GGCTTTTTTCTTTTTGCTTATGTAGTGCTGAGGAATTGAACCCAGGGCCTCAGGAATGCAAGGCAAGTGCTCTACCACTGAGCCAATTTCCCAGCCCAGAGACTCTTATCTCCAATAAACCAATAGAAAACCAGAAGTGGTGCTGTGGTTCAAGGAGTAGAGCACTTGCCTTGAGCAGAAGAATGCAGGGACAGTGCCCGGGCCCAGAAGTCAAGCCCCACGACCAACAACAAAAAAAATAAATAAATAAATTATGCCACAGGAGTACAGTGAGGAACAACAGACTTAATCTAATTTAATAGTGTCTGGTACACCATTGGTAACTTATACCTTTTAGTTGATGATGATGATGATTATTATTGCTCAGTCAAAAAAATGTTAATCGTGGCCAAGCATGGTGATGCACACCTATCATACTTGCACTCAGAAGGTTAAGGCAGGAGGATCATGAGTTCAAGGCTAGCCTAAGCTACATAGTAAAACCATGTCTCAAACAAACAACATATACATCATTGAGTGCTGGTTATATGCCCAGAACTGTGTGAGCTGCTCAGCATTCTATCTTTCCACTTGGTGAGATGCTCCTGTGTCTGTACGCCGCTACCAATGCAGCTTCACTTAACTCCTGCCTCTTTCTCATTGCCTCTTTTCTTCTTCTTATTTTTGTCAGTCATGGGACTTGAACTCTGGGCCTGAGCGCTTCCCTCAGCTCTTCAGCTGAAGGCAAGCACTCTACCACTTGAGCTACTGCACCACTTCCGGTTTTCTAGTGGTTTATTGGAGATAAGAGTCTCACCGTCTTTCCTGCCCGGGCTGGCTTTGAACCGTGATCCCCAGATCTCAGCCTCCTGAGTAGCTAGGATTACAGGCGTGAGCCACTGGTGCCCGGCTCATTGCCTGTTTTCTAAATCTACACCTGGGTCCTGTTTTGCCCACCTGTCAACTCCATCTTTACCTTCCTCCCTGTCACTGATTACAGCATTTTTAGGGGAAGGGGGTGTGATACTAGGGCTTGAAATCAGGGCCTGAGTACAGTCCCTGAGCTTTGTCGCTCAAGGCTGGTGTGCTACCACCTGAGCCACAACTGCATTTTGGGTTTTTTGCTAATTAATTGGAGATAAGCGTCTCACAGATGTTCCTGCCTGGGCTGGCTTGGAACTATAGTCCTCAGATCTCAGCCTCCTGAGTAGCTAGGATTGCCAGCATGAATCACCAGCATTGGGCTTGATTCCAGCCTTCTTTATTCTGGGTTTTTATAACCATGTATCTGACAATACTCACTTGCTCAGAGGTCTCTCTCTGAAGGAGAAAGTTCTGCTCCCACATGGCCTTTGTGGTCAGCCTGCCTTTCTCTCCAGCCTCATCCTCCAGCCCCAACCACCCGTGCCCACACCAACCTGGCTGGGTTTCCTGACTATATGATACTGTTCCTTCTGCTGGCACATCTGCCCCTCCTTTGCCTGACAACTCCTCCTCCTGTGGGGAGGTTCATGGTCTAATCAATATACACATCCCTACTCTTGTCAGGAGCGAGGCCTCGCCTTGGTGTTGTGTTCTCAGGAAACACAATGCTGGATCTTTGCTTTCTCATAAAAAAGGAGCCAAATGCCAGTGGCTTATGCCTGTAATCCTAGCTATTCAGGAGACTGAGATCTGAGGATCATGATTCAAAGCCAGCCCAGGCAGAAAAGTCTGTGAGACTCCTATCTCCAGTAAGCTACTCAGCAAAGGCCAGAAGTGGTACTGTGGCTCAAGTGCTAGCCTTGAGCACAAAGAGGCTCAAGGACAGCACCAGGCCCTGAATTCAAGCTCTAGGACCAGCTTCCCCAAAAAGGAATTTGGAATGAGTTTGTTATAGAGAAATGAATTACAGAAATTAAGGTAATGTTGTTTTAAGTTTAGTTCTAGCTCCTTAGCTGGCTAGCTTGGAGTAGTGCTGGAGTTTAATATTGTCCTCAGGGATCCGTATGGTCCCGTGGATTCCTCAAGCTGGGTAATACCAAAGCTTACTTAGACTTCTATCTCCTATCCATATAGAATGAAGGCAAAGTTTTATATATGAATCAGATACACAAAGAGCTTAATAATAACAGCTAATCATAAAATAGAACAGTTGTAGGAATGGTGTAGTAAAAGTGATATGAGTGTGGTTTCTCTCTTCAAGTAGCTTATTATTTCTGGATTTCCTGATCTGACGTTTTATACCTCTGTTGGCCTCAGGAGACTAAAGTCATCAAAAACAAACCTATGATAAGGAGGAACTACACCAATAAATGAGGGAGCAGAACGTAGCTTCAACAAGGGTGATAATAGTCTGGGTTTATTTTTACCTGGAGCCTAAATAATATGAAGTAGAGTTAATTCAAGCACTAAAAATGTCATGTCTCACTTACATCATATGTATATATTCCATACTATATACATTCTGTAGTATATATGTAATATATATACTACATATATATTACATATATATAATATATGTATATATATAATATATGTAATATATACTCCAGACAGACTTCAAATTCATGATCCTCTTATTTCTTCCTCCTAAAATGCTGGGATTACAGATATGTACCACCATACCTGTCCGCCAATATATTTTAAATCACTTGTTGAATGAAAACAAATGCACAGTCCTTTGGTCTTTGCCAACAAACGATTTAAAGAACTCAAGACTTCCCTTGCTCTTGCAGCAATTATCTAATACATTCCAAATCCCAGAGCTTAGAGACAGCAGTCAGAAAGGGACGGAGGGAGTCTCCCTCCACTCTGGGTAGATCTGCCATAGCTGCCCTCTCATTCTGATGGGTTGAAAGAGGTTTACTAACCTTCCCTGGGTCCTGGAGACGCTGCTGGGCAGAATCCTCTCGTTTGAGGTCGTATGGACAGAGCTCAGTGCAGAGGCTGACACAGAGAAGGTGCCTGGCGAGTGTCGTGCGGGGCTGACCTTGGCTCGGCTCAGCTTGCACACAGACGTCGCTCGTGTCTCTACTGTGTGGTGACAGTGGTGCCAAGTCCCTTTCTAAGAGCCACGCGGGACCTGTCTGCTTAAACCGCATGCTCCAAGGCCTCTACCTTTATCAAAAACGATCACATGGTGTCAGCACCATTTAATCAAGAGGACAGACCATCTTAAAAGAAGGACTTACACTTACCACATGAAACGACCTCTTTCTACCACGCGGGAAGAACAAGAGCACGAATGGCCATGCGTGGTGGATTAGCTTGCATGATCTGGGGGATTGTCTCAGATCAGCCCAGGGCCCCAGGCGGGTCCGCTGTTCCCTCAGGTTCTCTGGGAAACTTGAGAACTTGAATGGTGACTTCCTACGCCCACCGCCCGCTCAGGTTCTGGGCTTTCCACGGGTATAAAAGTTCGTGAAACAAGTCTGGCAACGCAGACTGCAGCCCCGTGACTCATTTTTGGATGCTCGTGGGGGAAATAACAACTCCTCCCTTTGCTGAGAAGCAGCGGGTGGCGGCTGAAGCCAGGACTTGAGAACCACAGGAAGTACTGGGGACTCGGCTCCGTGCGTGCGGGCAGGAGCGCAGGCATTCCCTGCCCTGCCGGCCGGGCAGGTGGGCGGTGGGCGGTGGTCCCTCCCCTTCCCCCCTCCCCCCCTCCCCCCCTCCCCGCCACCATTCCTGGCCACTCTGCTAAAGCAGCGACAATGACACCCCAGTCCCAGAGGTGTGTGGGGGGGTGTAGGGAGGGGACGGGGACTGTATCAAGGCGGGGTCACTGTCTCCCCATTTCCAGGCCTCGGAGTCACACACTGTCAAGTTCAAGTCCGTTCTCATAGTTCTCATAAAGTGGAATCGGTCGTGAAGAAACGATAAAATTGTAATTAATATTCCCTCTCCCCAGTCATTAAAAAAAACACCTACAAAGGCTTGACTTAACACAAAAGTGGTCTTCAGCAGATACAGTATACAGTTCGTCTGTCACTAAGGATCCCTGGAATGAAACCATCAAGCACTCAACCTTCAACCCCTCCATAATCTCAATTAGTTAAATGAGCCTCTATAATCTCAATTAAATGGAAAGGGCATTCTGCTCTGTGCGACAGGTGCAGTCAGGACTGGTCCAGTGGCCAAGGTCCCAGAGGCGGCCACCTCCAGGATCGCACCCAACGCGCAGCGACCCCTGCCTGGGGCGCCACCTCCCCCCTCCACCGTCCCCCCACCCCCGGCCCGCACCCTCGCTCCCAGAGAGGGACAAAGGGGCAGCAAGACGCACCGGGACCGGCCGCTGGAGCGTGGGGGCTTCTCGGCCCCTCTTCGGGTCCTCCGCGCGGGACCCCGATGTGCCCGGAAACCTGGGCGCGCCCGGGGACGGCGGCGCTCCCCGCGCCTCGCGCGCCCGTACCGCCGCAGCCCAACTACCCCACCGCCGCGAGCGAGCGAGCCAGTGCCCCGCATCTGGGCGCCGACGACCCCACCCGGCCGCGGACCAGGCTCCGCCCGAGGACGGGCCCCGCTGGGGCGTGGCCGGGGACGCTCGGGTTCAGGTTCCCGCCCACACCGGGCTCGCGGCGCCCCCGGACTGCCCGGAACCCCGCGTGATCCAGCCGCCCCACCTCGCTCGGCTCGGGCGCCGCAGGTGCTGCGGGCTCGGGGAAGGGGGCGCCGACCACGGAGTGCTGCGGACCAGGTACTAACTCCCCGGCCCCTCGCCGCCCCTCCCAGGGCGTGGGGCGCCGGGTTTCACCCCGGGAAAACCCGCTACCCTGGTGACATTTGTCTTCCCCGCAAGTGACCTAGCCAAGAGGCGGAAAGAGGCTTCGGAGCGTGGGTGTGGCGGCCGGGAGGCCAGAGCCTGGCCGTGGGGGAGCGTGGGAGCCTGAGCCTGGCCTTCCCAGAACCCATCCCACCGCCCCATCTCCAGGGCCCTGCCAGTCATCCATTCCAGGGGAACAGCCTCCTACCCAGGAGTTCTGCCTAACCTCCCTCTCTCCGCCCTGCCCCGCCCGGCCCCAGGAGCAGGGGAGGGAGGGTAAGGGGTTGGACACAAGAAAAGTGAACCTTAGCAGACGTGGTGATTCAACTTGAAGAACAGGGCTAGGGCTTAAGGGTAAGGGCAAGCCTTTAAAGAAAAAAGAAACGCCAGAAATGATCGTCGCCTGGACAGAAGTCGGTGCAGCACAAGGAGTGGTTGAAGAATCCCAAAGGCCAAGCCTAGAACCATCTGAGAAACAACACTCGTATGCTGAACAACAAACACCTTTTTGTTTAGTCAATTGACAATAAACTGGAAAATATTATTGGATTACAACCCCCGAGCTTAAAAAAAATACCCCGGAGTCCACATTGAAATGAATAGATGATTGATTGAAGGCATAAGTAAATGGTAGGTGGGAGAGACAAATCTCCCAGACCGAATAATTCCAGATAATTGATGGAGGTATTCCTGGTCAAGGAAGAGTCAGGCACGGGTGGCTCACACCTGTGATCCTAGCTACTCAGGAGGCTGAGATCTGAGGATCCTAGTTCAAAGCCAGCCCCAAAAGGAAAGTCTGTGAGATTCTTTTTCTTTCTTTTTTTTTGGGGGGGGGCTGTCTATCCTGGGGCTTCAATTCTGGGCCTGGGTATTGTTTGTACCTGTGCTTCTTTTGCTCAAGCTAGCATACTACTTGAGCCATAGCACCACTTCCAGCTTTTTCTGAGAAGTTTATTGGAGAGAAGAGTCTCATGGACTTTCCTGCCCAGGCTGGCTTTTTGAACCACAGTCTCAGCCTCCTAAGTAGCTAGGATTACAGTCTTGAGCCACTGGCACCTGGCCCATCAGACTCTTATTTCCAATTAATTACCAAAAAGCCTGAAGCAGAGCTATGTCTCAACTGGTAGTTTTGAGTGAAAGAAAAAACTAAAGGATATTGCCCAAGCCTTGAGTTCAACCCCAGTACTAAGGAGAGACAGAGATGAACAGATAGACAAGAAGCTAACTGTCCATTCTGCAAATGCAGGCTATGCATAGTGACTGTCTCTAAAATTAAAAAAAATACAGAGAGAGAGAGAGAGAGAGAGAGAGAGAGAGAGAGAGAGAGGAGAGAGAAGTAGTCTATGGGAAACAAGGAAAAAGAGAGTTCTACAACAGAGTAACTAGGTAAACAGTACTTCATCCAAGAGCTCAAGGTCAACAGAGTCAGCATTGTGGTGGTGATGAGCAATGGTGCTTTACCTCTGTGGTCTTCCCCTGCCATACCCATTGTCAGTCTTACCATGAGAAAAATCAAAGGAGTTCCAATAGTAAGACATGCTTTAAAATACCTGGCTAGGGGCTTGAAAAGTGGCTCAGTGGTAGAGTGCTAGCCTAGCATGCATGAAGCCCTGGGTTCGATTCCTTAGTACCACATAAACAGAAAAAGCCAGAAGTGGTGCTGTGGCTCAAATGGTAGAGTGCTAGCCTTGAGCAAAAAAAGCTCAGGGACAGTGTCCAGGCCCTGAGTTCAAGCCCCAGGACTGGCAAAAAAAAAACTTAGCTAAGGTGAGCAAATATAGTCATATTCAATGTGCATTATGTAAAACATGAACTATGTAATTTGAGGGTAGGGACAAAAGGGAAAAAATGGAGAATGAAAGAAGAGATTGACATTGACCAAGAAACACTATACCTTTAACCTGACTAATGTAATTGTATCATCTTTATACAAATACTTAACAATAATACCTGATCAATATTCTTCAAAGTTTTCAAGGCCATCCAAAATAAAGGAGTTTTTTTTTTAACTGCCACAGTCTAGGAGAGCCTAAGGGAACCTGAGAATTAAACACATGAGGATCTTAGATTTGCTCTAAAACAGAAATATGACATTAGATAAAAGCTAAGGGACTCAGTGAAGTTTGAACTTTTTTTTTAATTTTATTTTATTTGTGAACATACTGTACAGAGGGGTTACAATTACATGGGCAGGATAATGCGTACATTTCTTACCAAACATTGCATCCTCCTCTTTTGTTTACCCTTCACATCCCTTCCCAGCCTCCCCCCTCCCCCGCAAAGTTTGAACTTTTGTTACTAATAAATTATCAAGATTGGTTTAAGAGGCTTAGCCACTCAGGAAGAAGATTGGGAAGATCTTAGTTCCAGGCTAGACTAGGCAAAAAGTCAACATCTCAATGAAGAAGCCTGCAGTTGGTGACACCTACCTGCTATAGGAGGCAAGGGTACGAGGATGCTGGTCTTAGACTGGTTGACCAGAGGCAAAACTTGAAAACCTACCTGAAAAATAACTAGAGCACAAAAAGACCACAGCTATGACTCAAGTGGTAGAACACCGGCCTAGCAAGCAGGTAATTGTGAGAATTCTCTGAATATCTTTGCAATTCTTCCTTATTCATCTAAAACTGTTCTAAAAAATCTACTTATTTTTTCCCATGTTAGGGACTGAACCCAGCTTCCTGAATATGCCAGGTAAGTGCTTTACTACTGAGCTTTACCCAAAGCCCTAATTATTTGAAAAGATAATAAGACAAGAGGGATGGGGGAGAGGTGCTGTCTATCTTTAAATAAGTGTTTTGCAAAGGCCTATAAGATAGGAACACCATGGGCTATTTGACTAAGATCATTTCAAGCCTAGAAATAGACAGAGGCAAAGATGTTCAGGCCTAGCTGAGTGCTTGGCTTCTCAGAGAAACAGGCATAATAGAAAGAGTGGAGGAGGAAGAACAAGGGGTGAAGTTGGAGATGGAAACAGAGCCAGAGAGCTTTAGGGTCACAGTGCTCCTTAAATTTTACTTCTGCCAAAAAGGGGGAGGGGGCATTAAAGAATATTTGGCAGGGAAGCAAAGAGGTAAAACTTTACACCCACTGTTGTGTTGAAGATAGATGTAAGGTACAAAGATGGACACTGATTAGCAAGTTAGGAAATTGTATCACCTTGACTGAGCCACAGAGTGTCCAGATATTTACTTTCACACTATTGTGGGTGTGCCAGTGAGACTGATATTTGAATTGTTGGTTAGGAAAGTAAATGGGTCTCCCCAAAGCAAGCGGCTCATCCAGTCCACAACGCCTGGGCTAAAACAAATACATGGAAAAACAGCAAGTCTGCCTGTCTCAGATGGGCACTTACACTATTGGATCTCCTGCTGAGGGCTTTCACACTAGAAACTACATTGTCAGCCTCTGGGTCTCCAGCTTTCTGGCTACCACTCTAAGGATTTCTCAGCCTTTATAATAGTATAAGCCAATTCTTAACAATATATCATTGAAATATTCCTTTATGATACATTGTATTCCAAATATATATGCACATATATGCATATGTATTATATGATCTCTGTGTCTCTTATTATTTATTAGATCATCTTCTCTGGAGAATTCTGGCTCAGATGAAGCTGCAAGAAGCAGTCAGGCTCTGAGCATGCTCATGACAGGCTGGCAGAACGCATGGATGGGATGTACCACAAAGAGAGACAAAGGAATCGAAGATAAGTGTTGGTGGCTTTGTAATCGTGACTACTGCGGAGGCTGGGATATGAAGACTGTGGTTCAAAGCTGAGGTAGGAAAGTCCATGAGAAGAATTCTTATCTCCAATTAACTACCAGAAAAATGGGAGTGGAGCTGTGGCTCAAAGTGGTAGAGCACTAGTCTTGAGCTGAAAAGCTCAAGGATAGCACACAGGCCCTCAGATCCAGCCTCACAACCAAAAAAAGATGTAAGTAGAGTAAGTAGAAAAGATTCCTACACTGAGGCGGGAGGGCCACTTGAGAGGTTTGTCAGGAGCACGGCTGCGGTACTTATTCCGTCCACACTTCCAGTTCTCATTGTAAGATGTGCACAGGGGGTTGGTCAGGTGAGTCTGGGATGATGACATTAACTGCAGGTTATCAGTGCACCCAGTGATGGGGTACAGATAAAGTTGAGGTGTCTGAAATCTGAATCCCAGGAAGTCAGCCCAAGGTTCAGAGATCACGACGACGACGACGCTGAATCAAGGAAGAAGATAGAGATTGAAGGGCTGCCCAGGGGAGCTCTGCTTCAGAAGCCAAAGGAAGACCTGTTGCAAGGCAGGATGGTTGACTCTATCAAGTGTTGCTCAGGTGAGGGGGACAAAACTGAGGCCTGCACACAGAGTGAGGGATTAGCCACATTAAGGTCCGTGGTGGGGCTGGGTGAGCAGGGTTTGACGGTGGGGTGACCGAAGCTTGCTTGGCGTGGGCCTCAGGGTGAACAAAGAAGAATGGAGAGAGAGAAAAAGAAATAACCGAAGAAATATACATAGCCAATAGAAAGGATTAAAAACAAAAGCAACAACACAAGAGCTTCACGTTATAACTGGAGCACGAACCAGAGCTAAGGGGAAAATAATAAAGGAGACAAAAAAGAGATAAAGGTGTGATAATGGCGAGACAGGGAACCGTGATCCTCCTAAGCCCTGTGTTTCAAGGAGCAAGGAAGGGGGAATGAGCCACCAGTCCATCAAGGTTGTAGCCACGTGTCTATCCATCTCTTCCTTTTGAAGCCTGAGCAACATTCCCCTGCATGGGTATACAGAGACCCCTGTAGGGGATTTAGAATTGCTAGACGGTGCGGCAGTGCTACTGTTAACTTTTTAGAGTCATCACACCATTTACCACTGCAGCTATACTAGTGGTGCAACTTTGTCTACATTTACATTAACACTTGTTATTTCCATTAGTCTGTCTTTGGTGGGGATTTCTGATTTTTGGTTTTAACTGCGCCAGCCTTTTGTACTCGGGGCTAGGTAGATGCTCTATCTTGAGCAATGCTCCAGTCCCTCTTTCTGCTTTTCCTTGTAGATAGGGTCACTTTTTGACCACCATTCTTTTACCCTTTGCCTCTGTAGTAGCTGGAATTACAGGTACACACCACTATCCCTAGCTTGCTGGAGAGATGGGATCTTGTTATACTTCTGCCTGATCTGACTCAGTCATTCCAAGATCTGGTGATCCTCCTAAGTGGCTAAGACTGTGGGCTTGTGCCACCACACCCATCTGTATTAGTCTGTCATTGATTTCTCTAAATTTGATGCCTTTTAGGACACATTGTGTTATGTGAAAGGGGGGGGGGAGGAGGAGGAGGAAGGCGAGGAGGAGGAAGAGGAGGAGGGGGAGGGGGAGGAGGAGGAGGAGGAGGAGGAGGAGGAGGAGGAGGAGGAGGACCAGTTATTACTTCTGTCAAGGAGAGAAATGAGGTTAAACGAAGCAGTTCATGCTCACCCAGTTCGGCTAACTTATCTTTTCTAGATCTGCACTGAACCTTGCCATAGCCTTGTGTGGCTACGTAAATTTAATCAAGATTTTTTAAAAAATGTAAATTCAGCTCTCCAATTTCATTAGTAGCATTTCAAATGCTCAGGTGCCACTTTCCTGAGTGGCTAGTGTAATGGACGGTGCAGAATGGAACATTTCTTTTATTACAGACAGTTCTTTGGCTACTGTATTGGCTAGCTAGATTCCATTAGCCACAGGTTATAGTTGAATAAGCTCTTCCCTTCCCAAACTGGCCAGGTTGAAATTCAAGTTGAGGATCTTTCTTTTGGGAGGGAGGAAAGATGCTATGTTAACATTTGTGGCTCCTTGCAGACCTATTTCTGCTCTACATGCAGGGACAGTGCCTAGGCTCTGAGTTCAAGCCCCAGGACCAGCTTTCTTGCTCACAGCTGGTGCCCTACCCTCTGAACCACACCTCCAGCCTGGATTTTGGTTAACTATTTTGGAGATTGAATGTCAAAGACATTTCTACCTGGACTGGCTTCCAACTGTGATCCTCCAGATCTGAGCCTCTGAAGTAGCTAGGATTATAGCTGTGAACCCATAGTACTTGGCTCAGTATCCTTTTAGTTAGTACCAAGATTATAGTCGGTAAACTCCAGCTCTGATATTTTTTCCAGCCCTAGGGCTTGAACTCTGGGCCTGGACACTGTCCCTAAGCCTCTTTGTGCTCATAGCTGGCACTTGAGCTACAATACCACTTCCAGCTTTTTCTGAGTAATTTATTAGAGATAAGAGTCTCATGGACTTTTCTGCCTGAGCTGACTTTGAACTGTGATAGTCAGATCTCAACCTCCTGAGTAGCTAGGATTACAGGTGTGAGCCACCAGTGCCCAGCCTAGCTCTGAAATTTTTACAATTATACACTTCTTACAGGTATCTTCCCTGATTCCATCAGATCCTAATTTCAAGCCACTGATCAGCTTTATGAAGCAATCTTATTGTGTGCCATAAATTCTCCACCAGTATACTCAGACTAGGAAAAAATCTCAGATCACAGGTAAATCTTTTTATATAGACTATCTCAACACAAAATATAATTTAGAGAAATACATGTCTGACAATTGTTAAATGGGATGTTAAGGCCATAAATATTTAAATATCTATTAAGCTTCAAAGTGCTTATAGATGTTCATGTGTTACCAAATGCCACAACATGAAACCTATGCCTAATGCTAATACTATCATTAAAGGTACTTACCACTCAGTTACAATGTGCATGCACTCTGTTAACATGTTCATATGACATCTCATTTAATTCTCACCTCCAATATAGGATGAGAAATAATAACCACTTATAACAGAGAAATAAACTGAGCCTTAAGGTTCTTGTGCACCATCCTCCTCCCAAAAGACCGGATATAAAAGGCCATGTTCTTAACTGCTAATAAAGAATACACAAACAAGCAAAAACCACAGAAGAATAAATAAAGAAATAAAGAATTCCCAAAGTGAGTGCTTTGTCTCAACTTGCTATCTGGACTTAAAGAGTAATATAAAATTCTAAGCAAAGAATGTACCAGGTAACTCTTACAGAAAATCAAATTTCTAGCTGGGTACAGTAGCTCACACTGGTAATCCTAGCTACTAGGAAGGCTGAAATCTGAGGATCACTGTTCAAAGCCAGCCTGGGAAGGAAAGTCCACGAGACTCTTTTTTTTTGGGGGGGTCCAGTTTTGGGGCCTGAACTCTGGGCCTGGATGCTGTCTTTCAGCTCTTCAGCTCAAGGCTAGCGCTCTACCACTTGAGCCACTTTCCCAGCCCTCCACGAGACTCTTATCTCCAATAAACCACCAGGAAACCAGAAGTGGTGCAGTGGCTCAAGTGGTAGAGCACTTGCCTTGAGCTGAAGAGCTGAGGGACAGTGCCCAGGCCCAGTTCAAGCCCCACAACCAACAGCCAACAAAACAGAACAAAAAGAAAATGAAATTTCTTGTTAATACACTCATTTATTTTTCCATGCACAAGGAGCATGAGAAGAAATTGGATTCTTTTGGTATTAGATACACTTCATCCCTACCTATAACTCCTGGAATATATTGTTGTGTTTTTATTTTAATACAAATTTCAATGAAGTGATCTTTCTGGTATGGTTGCATACTTTATAAGAGACCTAAAGTTTAATAGAAAGAAATAGAACAAAAGTTCTCTGTGAAAGAAAATAGAATTAAAAAAAATTCATCTGGGGGTAGTGTAGGTAATTTGCTTGTTTTCAATGGGAACCAATTTTTTCTACAACAATGATTTTGCATAACAGGTTGCTAAAATATTTGGTGATGGGACAAGTTACCCAATACTGACTTCTGGAAATGTGTTTTGCACCACTGTTCTTACTGCAGAACTAGCAAAAATGAAACAGAAGTTGGGGCCAGGTGGAGGTAATGGGTGACTATCAAAGTATGTTATACATACGTGTGAAAATGTCATAATGAAACCATTCATTTGTACAGTTAATGTATGCTAAAAAAGAAGCGAAATAGACAAGCATAAATATAATGTAACCAATTAGCCATATCTGTTTCAGGAAATAGTTCAGTCTTTGTCTTCTAAATGTTAGTTTTGAACAGGAATAGTTTTCATTCAGTGGCACTTCCACAAGTAAGCTAAACATCTTTGTATCCATCTTTTGTTCATGTAGATGAATTTGTGGCACCTATTTAGAAGATTCATTTCTATAACTTACTTTGGGGTTGAGATCTGGTTTTAATCTCTTCTTCCTCATCATCCTCCATTCCGTTCCCTTGCTGCAGCTCCATCTGTTTATTCATCTGACTTTCTTCTTTTCACTCCTCTTCAGATGGACCAATTCCTTCTCCGCTGATGGTTTGTAAGTCATTTCCATACATTTATGGACCACAGGCTACAAGCATCCTGCTGTGATCCTAAAGAAAAGATCCAAGACAGAACGAGCTCTTGAAACTCAAAAGTGTTTCAAAAGAGAAACAGAGTAAAAGTGGTATTATGAAAACAGATTGAAGTCTGAGCAGTGAACTCACGGTTTCAAAGGACTTAGCCTTGAGAACACAGCCGTGTGGATAATGACCCTGCTGGAAGAACTCCATCCACCACTCCTGATTCTGCTCGGGTACCCAAGAATGAAGCAGAGTGTGCCCGAAGCAGGCTGTCCCAGTGGTTTGCTTTAAACCTGATGTTCTACACGCTGATGATGGACACAGGCGAGTTATGAAACAGGAACTCTTGCTACAGCTCTACGTTCCTCCAGCACAAAGGAACATTTACAAAACAAGAGCCCCATGCAAACCAGAACTCCTCATCCAACACTGCAAATGTGGATGCTGGAAACTAGCTATTTATGCTTATTTCTTCTATCCATTCATGGTCCTAAGTGAGCTATCAGATGCATTTTGCGTTTGCTTAAAGTTTTACATTGCTCTTTGAGTATAGATCGCAAGTTAAGACAAAGGACTTTGAGAAGTCTTTTTATTTTTTTAAAATTATTTTATGGTTTTTTTCATTTTTCTTGTATTCGATATTAGCAATTAAGAATACAGATTTTTGTAACAGACCCTAGGATTTATAAAAACACAGATTTTTGTATCAGGCCTTAGGATTTAAACAGAGCATCTGTCTAACTTAAGTAATGAGTGGTCTTCAAGGAAAGAAAACATACGGCACCCAGTGCTGACAAGTGATTTGCACTATAATGTCACTTCAATACAGTATCAGTGCAGTCTCACTTCTACGTGCATGTGGTAGAAACTCCTTTTGGTACAGACTTCATCTAACTATTTTACCTCACTTCCCCACAGAATAGCTTTAGTTCTGAGCTAAAATTGGGTGTTGATCCTACCTAGGAAGGAAACAAAAAAAATTGTTTCCTATAATGATTTAGGAGGTAACATGGGAAAGTTAGTTGTCAGGAAATTCAGCTGACAGGCTGCCATGATTAGAACTAGAAAGTAAACAGTACCAGAAAATACCAAGTTGGTTTTGTTTTGTTTTTTCAATTTTTGACTGGCAACCGTTATTTTTTTCAATTTAGTCTTGTCTGACCTATTTTTTTAGAAGTTGTTCAGGTTACTTTGTTATGGAGACTATATTTCTTGTAAGATTGGATCAGGTTTGCCAATCTCTGTCACCAAGTGATAACAGTAGGATTCCCTCAACTTCCTAATCGTGTGTGTGTGTATGTGTGTGTGCGGGGGGGTGGGGGGGGATGTGCGTGCCAGTACTGGGGTTTGAACTCAGGGCCTGGGTGTTGTGTCTGAGCTGTTTTGCTCAAGGCTAGCACTCTAGCAACGAGTCTACTTCTGGCTTTTTTGGTGGTTAATTGGAGATAAAGAGTCTCAGGGACTTTCATGCCTAGTCTGGCTTTGAACCATGACCCTCAGATTTCAGCTTCCTGAGTAGCTAGGATTATAGGCATGAGTCACCAGCACCTAGTCAAGCTTCTCAAATGTGTGTGTGTGAGTGTGTGTGTGTAAGAGAGAGAGAGAGAAGGAGAGAGAGGGAGAGACAGAGAGAGAGAGCACACAATGGGGCTTGAACTCATGGCCTAGGTGCTGTCCCTAAGCTTTTGTACTCAAGGCCAGTGCTCTACCACTTGAGCCATAGCTCCACTTCCAACTTTTTTTTTTTTTTTTTGGGTCCAGCCAGTTGTGGGGCCTGAACTCTGGGCCTGGGCGCTGTCTCTCAGCTCTTCAGCTCAAGGCTAGTGCTGTATCACTTGAGCCATAGCGCCACTTCTGGCTTTTTTCTTTTTGCTGAGGAATTGAACCCAGGGCCTTGTGCATGCAAGGCAAGCGCTCTACCACTGAGCCACCTTCCCAGCCCCAACTTCCAGCTTTTTAGTAGTTTTTATTTTTTAATTGGACGCCAGAGTCTCACAGACTTTCCTGCCTGGGCTGACTTTGAATGTCAAGCCTCAGATCTCAGCTGAGTAGCTGGGATTATAGGCATAAGCCACTGACGCCTGGCAACCAAGCTTCCTAGTTTTCAAAGTAAAATCTTAAGTCCTTGAGGTCTACTCATGGAAAGCTTCATAGTGTCTCACTTCTAGCAAGGATTTTAGCATAATAGGATAAAGTAGGCAAAGATTAAAAAAAAAAAAAAGAGAAAAGCAAGCTCACCATGCTAGAAATGGGAGTAAAGACATCCATTCACCTGTTGAAGATGACATATCTTGGTTACGTTAGTTACAAGCTTTAGCAATTATAAGTAAGGCCAGTTTTTGCAGGAAACAAAGAGAACAGTTGCTGGACTATGTGGTAAGATTATGCTTATTTTTGTAAGAAAATGCCACTGTCTTCCCACCATCAATGAACGAAAGATTTTTCTTGTACCATTTCTTGTCAACATTTGTTTTGGTTCATGTTTTGGATTCTAAAAGGTGACTAGTAATCTCTCACTGTTATTGTAATTTTAAGAGATAATTTAAATATACTTTAACATTTTTATATTTGCTTATACTTTTAGTTAAAAAAATAAAAAGTAACTTTTGGTTTTGATTAGTACACAATTTAAAAACCCTTCAGATGATCTGTATTCATAAAACAAAAGTATGTAAAATTACTCTGGGCCTGATGGTAAACACCCGTCTGTAATTTTGGCATTTAGGAGGGTGAGGCCAGATATGCACAAGTTCAAAGCCAGCCTGGGCCATATAATGAGGCTGTCTCAAAAGAGAAGAAAAGAAGTATGTAAAATTGTACAGCAACATAAAATTTTTGCCCAGAAAAACAAATCAATGTAATAGATATGTCACAATGTTTGAATTATTTTGATTCCTTTTACTCATCAAAATATTGATGATTCATTAACACTGAACTAACTCATGCTCACTCATAATTAAATTTTGTCACTTTTCATAGTTTGCCAACTTTTAGTCACATATTTTTCAGTTTTGTCATTGGGAAGTTTTATTTGCTGAGGTAAAATGAAGAGCATAGTTAACAGTTTCTTAGTTATTTTTTCATTTTCATCAGTCCTGGAGCTTGAACTCAATTTCACTCAAGGCTAGCACTCTACCATTCTGAGCCACAGTGCCACTTCCAGTTTCCTGGTGGTTCATTGGAAATAAGAGTCCCACAGACGTTCCTGCCAGGGATTGCTTCGAACCTCGATCCTCATTCTCAGCCTCCTGGGTAGCTATCTGACCAGGACAGGGACAATCCAACAACAGGAGACAGGGCTGAAAAACTAGATTTAGGGGACCAGGGGACCCGAAGCCATTCACCATACTCAGCCATTAAGTTGAGAGGAAGTCTTGCAAACTTTTCTGCCTATGCTGGTCTCAAACCAAGATCCCTCAGTCTCTGCTTCCCAAGTAGCTAGGATTACAGTCTAAAGCCACTGGACCTGGTCTTGGTTTCATTTCTAATTTGACCATATTCATAGATGTGAAATGGTGGCATATATTTGGATCTGCTTTTGAAGCAGTCTTATAATGGGAGGTTACAGGTTTGGGGAATCATTGAGAGACTGTGGATATTCTTAGTAGAAATGTCCAAATATATAAATACAGATGGAATGCTATATATGTTTCTGGGGTTCACAGGCTCCCTAAACTTCTCCCATTGACCCCAGGGATCTATGCACTATAAGGCAGAAACTCCTGCTCTAAATTCCTCACAGCTTGCTGCCATTTGGATTCTGACAAACAGTGCTGAGACAGCCACCCTCCCACCTCTACTTCAGACCCTGTGGCTGCTGCTGTATCTTGTCCAGTAATTGTTGGCTTTCTACCTCAAGGGTTCAGCCACCTCAATACAGGTTAACAAGCAGATGTAACTCCTTCTTGTGTCTCTTTCTTGAAGCCCAAGGCCCAACCACTGCGCATGTAGGTGACTTGCTGGTCTCTGAATAGATTTCAATCTGAATAGATTGCAGATTCTCTGACTTCATTTGTGTAACTTTCCCACCTGATATTCTTTAGGTGTCTTTCAAAAAAATTTTGTCCTTTGAAATTCTATGTTACTCAAGGTTCCTTGATAGGAAAAAAAACCCTCTTACCTTTCTTCACCCTGAAATACTCTTCCTTCATGACCTTTCAGAATGCTTGTTTGTGTATTCCTCCTTTCACTCTTCATTTCTTCCTTCCTCCATTCATTCAGTTGCTCAATTATTCAATCAGTTTTCTGAATGTGTATAGCACTGTGCGCTCCATGGGCATAGATGGCTTCTGCTCTGGACGGCAGCCACAGATTAGGCCAACGTGGTAGTTCATGCCTGTAATCTCAGCTACCCAGGAGGCAGAGAAAGGAAGATCAGTAGTTTATGCCTTGTCTGGACAAAATCAGCACAAGACTCTTTCAAAAACAAAATCAAAACACAGAGTTGCAGGGTGTGGCTCAAGTGGGTAGAGTGCTTGCTTTACATGCACAAGTCCCTGAACTCAATCCCCAGTACTAGAGAAAAAGAAAGAAAAAGAAAAGCCACATATTCGTGGCGTGTCTCAGTGGGAGCCTTGGCAAAGGCCCTGCAGAGCCTGGCTCTGCCAGTTCTGACTGGGTGGCCTGGCCTCCCTCTACCTGGTTTTATTTTCATTTTTTAATTTGTAAAATCAAGATAAGGACACATCCCCCCCAGGCGCCACATGATAATTAAGTGACTAAGTCTGGATCTGAGAAGAATGTATGGCAAGTAGCACAAACCCAGTAAACACCAGTGTGATCATCCCTCTATTGGAGAGAATATGGCCGTTGAGAGTGGACTGTCCAGAAAGTGAGCATAGGAGCGAACCTTTTCTCTACCCTGTGCTTGCCAGTGCTTGGTGAAGAAGGGGAAGCGGGGTGGACACAGGCCTTTGGCAAGACTCCTCTCTCCAGCTGGTTTAGGAGCTTGTGGTACAGCTGTTCACATCCATCCTGGTAGCCAATTTATGACCCCTTGTCCTGAAATGTGGCTTAGAGGCCATTGCTTCATTGCTTGCACATGAGCTATGCTGTTCTCTCTCTCTCCCTCCCTTTCTCTCCATCCCTCCCCCCTTCTCTGTGAAATCACTGTGGAGCTAAGTTTGCAAAAAGTTTATAAAACCTAAACAGGCTATTCTTAACACATCCCCACTCAGCAAGGTAGCGCACTCACAGCCCAGACTGAAGTCAGAGGACTGAGGCCCCATTGCCAGCTCATAGAAACAGAGGCTACTCGGTTTGCAAGTATGTAAATGGTCTTGTGAGCCATTTTTTGGAAGTATTTTATTGTAGGGGAGAGTTTTGAAGCAGACCTGATTTCAGTTTATAGGGTGAACTTTGAGAAGGCAAGTTGTTTAAAATTCCAGGGACTCAGTTTATCATCAGCATTATGGGGACAATACAGCTGCCCAGATTTTAATCAGACAATACCTATGAAAGTGACTGAAAATGCAGAGAAGAAAGGAGGGAGGGAAGAAGGGAAGGAGAAAAGGAGAGAAGGAAGGAAAGGAGGGAAGGAAGGAAGGAAGGAAGGAGGAAGGCCAAATATATTCTAAATAGCTAGATTTATGCTTGTTTAAAATCATACTTAAGGGCCAATGTGCTTGGAGTGTATTTTGGTATAGCAATGGCTCTGTGAGTTTAAATCTGTGAACTTGCCTCATTAGACTACACACACACACACACACACACACACACACACACACACACACACACACAGTGTATTAGCACCCATCCTAAATCCACTTACTTTTGAACTTGGGATATTTACAGCTGTGACTGGGTTGAGCTCTCTGCATCTTACATTATGACTCAAAAAGCACATTAACCCATTAAGCACTTTCCCCTTTGGAAGAACTGAGTTGCATTTCCAGTGCCTGACCATGAGCTACAGTGAAAGAAGTTGACTCACACAGACACCGTTTATGAGTAACAGACTGCAAATGTGGCAGAGTTCCACATTTCGCTTTTAGTGTAAATTGAAAGTTGTTGGTAGGAAAATAATGAAGCAATGTTCCATTCCAGAAAAACAGAAAAAAGGAAAATTAATGGTATTTATCGAGATGTTGACGAATGCGATTCAACATTAGTGAAAAGAATGAGTTTCAAGCTGGGCACAGGTAGCTCAAGCCTGTAATCCTAGCTACTCAGGAGGCTGATGGCTGGAGATTTTCCAATCCAAGCAAGAAAGTCCATGAGACTCTTTCTGCTAATTAACCAGCTAAAGAAGCAGAAGTGTGTGTCATGTCATAGAGTGACAGCCATGAATGAAAAAACTAACATCACGGTATCCAGGCCCTGAGTTCAAACCTCAGTACCAGCACAGCGCGTGCACACATACATACACACACACACACACACACACACACACACACACGAAATTTCACAGAAAATGGGGACCCACACTAGGTTATTTTTCAACATATCCATTTTAGGTTCCTCCAGTAAAACCAAAAAGGTTGGCATCATACCTGTTTCTCTGAGCCCCTGGAGGTATTGGCAGGGGTCCAGAAGGCATGATGAGGCCAGGGCAGGACAAGGTGAGGGCAGAATGAGATCAGGGCAGATGCTTCTTCTCCACGCTTTCCAGGTGACAGTAAGTCTCTGGCAGCAGCTGCTGCCCACACAGGATTCTGGGAGGACTTCCTGAGAGCATTCATTTTCCATTGTGCTTTGCTTCTTTCTTTCCACCTGTGTACATTTAATAGGTTCTTTTTAGTCTCACCTGAGGAGTTGTTTTCTGTTGGAGGCCAAGAAAGATACATTTCCATTAAGCAAAATCTCAGAAACATCTGGGCCTGGATTCTACAACAGATTCCCTCTAGATCTACCAGAAATGCATGCCACATTTGCCTCATGGTTCCCAGACATTTCTTCACCATGTCTTCTTTAAAATTTGTGTTAAGCCAGGTGCCAGTGGCTCATGCCTGTGATCCTAGCTACTCAGGAGGCTGAGATCTGAGGATTGCAGTTCAAAGCCAGTCCAGGCAGGAAAGTCTTATCTCCAGTTAACCACCAGAAAGCTGGAAATGTGCTGTGGCTCAAGTGGTAGAGTGCTAGCCTTGAGCTGAGGGACAGCACCCAGGCCCAGAGTTCAAGCCCCATGACTGGATTTTTTTTTTTTTTTGTCAATAGCCTGGAATATCCACACTTGGGAGGCTGAGGCAGGAAGATCACGATTTAAGGTCTGCCTGGGCTATATGGGCTAAAATAAATTAACAGGACACAAGACTATGAGATCAGAGACAGTGGAAACGTGTGTGTGTGAGAGAGAGGGGGGGGTACTGATTGTTTCTGTAGCACCTTTCCTTTTAACACTTCACAGATGCTGTTCCATTGTGCTCTCACTTCCATATGATATTTTTATCCTGTTTCTCTATGTTGAATGGACCTTGTTTCTTAGCTCTTTTTTTTTTCCTGGTTGGTCTTGGGGCTTGAACTCAGGGCCTGGGGTCTCTCTCTGAGCTTTTGTACTCAAGGCTAGTGCTCTACCACTTTGAGACACAACTCCACTTCTGATTTTCTTGTGGTTAATTGGCAATAAAAGTCTCATAGGCTTTCCTTTCCGGGCTGGCTTTAAACCACAATCTTCAGATCTCAGCCTCCTTGGGTAGCTAGGATTACAGGCATGAGCCGCTGGCCCCTGGCTTCTTTATAAGGTATTTTTATCACTGACTTCCACAAAGTTGATTATGCTAGATCTAATGTTCTGTTTTGTTTTTGTATTTTTTAGGTAGGATTAGGCAAGGAGGTTGTAGATGTGAGACCAAAAGCCTGATATTTACGTAGAAGAGGACATGACTTACTAGGAGCTAAAATTTTTCTATTGTGGAAGGTCTTGTAAAGAGGTAGAAACAGAGCGGGGCATGCCACTTAGTGCTCTGGGTTCAACTCCAGAAGTGGGGCATGGGAGTATACAGACAGAGACCATGAAAGGCCTTGAAATGACTCCGTCTGACCCTGCCAACGCAAGCACAGGTGGGCCTCCAAATTCAATAAACCTAAGAGGTCCTCGTGTAACAAGATAAACAGATGATCCTCATATAAAAGGCTTCCTGACTCCTGTCTGGTCATGTAGCTCAGGGGTCAGGCATTTGCCCAGTATGCACAAGGCTCTGGGTTCCATCGCCAGCACAGCAAAAGAAAAAGGCACAATGGTGCAGGTGCATATTTCCAGCTCTTGAGAGGCTCAAGGACAACCTGTCTCAAAAACAAACAAAGTGGAATGAAAAGACAAACTGTAGAATGGGAGAAAATATCTACAACCCAGATCTTCAATCTAGAATACATGAAGATACATAAATTTAATAAAACTTCAACAGCAAACAGCCTAGTGAGAAAGCAAGGATGTGGCTGAAGTGGTAGAGCACCCTGAGTTCAACGCCCAGCACTGAAAAAGTAATCACAAAACACCAGACAATGGACATGAACAAACCCTGGGGCAAGGAGGAGACAGCAATGCTGGATAATCTCAAGAGGAGTTGTCCCACATTTTTAGCCATTAAGGAAATACAAACTAAAACCACAATGAGCTGGCATTGCAGGCCTAAAATTAAAATAGTGTTGACACATACTGAGGTTCCATTTATGTGAAATTCTCAGAACGGGCTAATCTATAAAGACACGAAGTACATGGGTGGTACTTGTCTGTGGGTGGAGTTGGGGAATGGCGGTTCATGAGCATGGGTTCCTTCTGGGAAGAAAATATATTTCTGAAATTACACACTACTGCGGGACCCTGGTTATACAACTCTGGGCTACACAGTAGAAGCTGTAGAATGGCTCCCCTTTTGCTCCCAAAATTGTGCTTTTATTTTATGAAGTGCTGGGAATCCGAATCCAGCACTGGGCTTCTCACAAAAAAGCATCTGCTCTGCTAGTGAGCTACATCTCCACTGGTCAGAGCTGTCCTCTTTAAAAGGTATATAATTTATATATGAACAAACCATAAATAATTATGCCATTAAATGCTGGTCAGTATGCAGAGAAACTCTCTCACACATGGCTTGTGGGAAAGTGGCACGATTATGTATTCTGGAGAAATCGTTCAGGGGGTGGCGGGGCGGTGGCAGGAGAGACCTTCTAGATCATGGCTCTCCCATGCATGGCTACTACAAGGCCCAAGATGGCCACTCTGGCTCCACTTGCCATGTCCACATTCCAACCCAGAGAAATGAAGTACAGCACATCTCCTTTCATATCATTCCATAGAAATTCCATGGGTCATTTTCATCAATATTGATTGGGCCAATCTAAATGCAAGCAAGAGAGGGATTAATCATTATTCCACAATGGGCTTGAGCCTAGTAGAAGCTGGGGTGGAGGTGTGTGTGTGGGGGGGGTGCCTAAAGGAAGAAGAAAAGAATAGACAGTGGGGGACAGCCATCTGTCCTTCACAGGTGCCCAGTTCTCCAAGGTCTAAAATGTGACTTTACCTCCCACCTGAACTGTTTCCCCAGTCACATGCTACACCCACCTGCCTACACTCACTAATTCTCCTAGGTCACTTTCATGATTAATGAAATTACACTCCTGTCCCACAACCTCCCATGAGTCACTATTACTTGCCTATTAAGTCTGACCTCTTTTGCGAACGTGATATTCAAGGCCTCCTTGCTGTCCTTGCTGCTCTCACTGTTGCTGGCCAATTCCTGTGTACCAGGAGCTTTCCATTCTCCGTAATGTTTCTCAGGACATCATATCATATACATTCCAGCAGAATGCTCTTCCCAAACGCCATCACCAACTTTTGGAGCCTATCTGTGCCATTTCTTTTGCACACTTTTTAAAAAAAAAATCACATATCGAAAGTAATTTATCACTGCTTCGAATACTCAGCTTTGACATTGTCTTCTATTATTACAAATAAATTACAATTTTTTCCTATTTGTAACTACAATTACATTGCATTTTACATAGTATTCACTAATCTTCATTTATCTCTATAGTCCGGGGAATGCACAGCCTCTGAATTTTTACCTAAAAGCTACATAATATGGATTTATTAAATGGAGTAGTTATGCAAGTCTTGAATTTACAGGAAGAAAATCTCAGGTCAACTCTCTTTGAATAAAGCATTTATTTAAACTGGATTAAATGCTTTATCCATAATTTAGCATTATTTATTACAGTTCTCAGTCTACATGCATGCAATGGGAATACATAGAATTGCTTTCAGTGATTTGTATAGTAATTCAGCATGAAATAGATTTGCATTAGAAAAGACAGTTTGTAAGCACTGACTATCTTCAGCCCTAACAGGGAAGTGACAGTTTTTCAATTTTTAGCAGAAGGGTTAAGCATTATCTCAGTCAAACACTTGCTGGGTTATTTAGAGTGTCACTCATGTTATTTAACTTTCTATTTTAACCTTTTAGACCTATATGGAAATAAGATTAAAAAAAGAAAAATGTAGGTTTTGATTGCTGCTAATTTTCTTATTTTTTTTGGGGGGGGGGTCCGGTCGTGGGGCCTGTACTCTGGGACTGGGCGCTGTCCCTCAGCTCTTCAGCTCTACCACTTGAGCCACAGCGCCACTTCCGGCTTTTTTCTTTTTGCTTATGTGGTGCTGAGGAATAGAACCTAGGGCCTCAGGCATGCAAGGCAAGCGCTCTACCACTGAGCCACCTTCCCAGCCCCGCTGCTTATTTTCTTAAGTCAGAAAGTTTCTATGTTGACTTGCCTGTGTGTTAAAATATGAGTATAGCCCCTTTTCACATTAATCTTTTGCCCATGAAGGCCAATTTCATTAGCTCTCTATTTCATTCAAACAGGAAAAATGTGACTATAGTGTTTGAAATAAACACTAAACTTGCAATTAAGATTGAGGAATTATCTGAAAATCACTCCCCCCTCATTGCTTCCTGAAAATTATGCATTAATCCTTTTGTAAATGTATGGTTCATGTTCCTTGGGTCATCTCTCTTCTGTGCCTTCTCTGATCACTTTTTGTGTCTATAATTCTTTTCACTGAGCTGATTGCAATTATTCCCTGTACCCTGCACTGACCCTGGTTGTGTGGGAAGAACTGCAACACCGATTAGAGCTCAAGAGCACACACAGGTCCAGATAAATCCTAAATAGAAAAGGGATGGGAAACCAGGCATGGTAGTGCTCATCTATAATCTGAGATCCTTGGAAGGCTGAAACACAGAATCACAAGTTTGAGGCCAGCCTGGGCAGCATCAAAAGAACCTGACTTAAAACAAACAATGAACAAACAAATAGATACCTTGGTGTAGTTCAGTGATAAATCCTTTGCCTTAGCCAGCTTCGAGCACTGGGTTTAATCCTCATCACTACAAACAAACAAAAAGTGAACAAAAGGAAAGGAAACATTTAGGGAAGGCAGTCGTGTGCCACAAAACACTTCAAGCGACAGTGGTCCCTTGTGATTATTATGGAGCTGGGAATTTCTGATTGCCCAGTGATGTCACAGCATGCTGTCATCATGCCCTGGACTTCTCACTTGTGTGGTGATAATGTTAGTGTAAACAAACCCACTGCACTGCCAGCCACGTAAAAGTACGACCCAACTGTGTGCAGCATAGAACAGTTGACAGTGGTGACCGATGACTGAGATTGTTACTGCTTTATGTATTTACTGTACAGCTTTCTTCTATCATCATTGGAGCGTGTACTTCTTACTGTAAACCTGTCAGCCCTGCTATGCCCCCAGCAGCCTGGAATGGGTTTATTGCAACACCTGATGAATCACTTGCTCTTGGGCTTGATTGTATCCCTATCATGGTTCTAGGTATACTGGTAGACCGTGCCATGCAATTTCCATTAATGTGTGGACCATGCACTCTCATTTAAGTTTCTGTAAGCTTGCTTTGTGGCCCTCATACAATGACAAAATTATTCTAACTCACAAGTATTTATTGACCGCTGATCTTGGCTACATCAGTGCTACTATGCATGGAGCATACAATTTCTGTATTTCACTCAACTACTCAAGAGACTGAAATCTAAGGTTGAGATTCAAAGTCAGCACAGATGGGAAAGTCCTGAGACTATGCATACAAATAAGAACTATGCCATTCGTAATGATCAGGATCAGGGAGGTATAAAGAGAGAGATCGAGCAAGTCTCATTAGACAAGATGAGAAAAGCCCTAGTGGAAGCAAGGACCACTACCAGATGGACATCTAGAGACATGGCTCCAGGAAGGAGCAGCGGAAAAAGTCCAGGAAGAACACTGCTGGCCACTGTGTCTGGAACATGGGGAAGTCGGGACGCCACTTCTGCCTGGTCAGCTCTCCTTCACTCACCAGACTGACTCTACATTTAATGGAGTGCTGCAAGTCAATTTTTATGCCATTCTCATTTTCAAAGTCTTTGCCACTGCAATGGTAAATGGTCAGAAGTCTGTTTACTTTCAGGCTCTCTTTGCTCTCTCTCTGCCAATCATGTCTAACTTTCCCTATCTCTCTCTCTTTTTTTTTTGGTTGGTCATGGGGCTTGAACTCTGGGCCCGGGCACTGTCCATGCGCTCTTCAGCTCAAGTCAAGCGCTCTACTGCTTGAGCCACAGCGCCACTTCCTCCCTATCTCTTTCTCTTTTGTACAACATTTTGGCTTGTGCACTGAAGAGTGCGACGCAGGCTGGGTCCCAGGAACCCCCCCTCTAGATTCCCTCTCAAAGCCTCGCCATTCTAGGTTTGAAAATTGTCAGTTTCCATTTGTTCAGGTTTCTGTCAATGGCTCATGAGACTTCTCCAGACTTCGTCCAAGAGATTTGCCTCCTCCAGACTTCATCGAAGGACTCAACAGCTGCCTGCTGTGTTCTCCCAGAGTGGACCACATCTCAGCCTTTTACCCCTACTGTTGATGCCCCTTGCCAGCAGGAAGTAGCCAGAGAGAATCTTCGTCCTTTTTCATAATTATCAAAAGGCTGGAATGTAAGGTCCATTCCTGGATGGTGAACAGACCTCGCCCAGTACCTGCGTTACCTAGGCAACTGGGACACCTGGAAGAGGTCACATCTGCATCTTCTGAGGTCACATCTGAATCTGATGTGGCCACACCTTTCTCCCACCTGGTCCCACCTCTTACCTGGTCCCACTTCCTTTACCTGGACACACCTTTCCCCGCCCCTACCCTGTATAAGGCCTAACTCAGGGCCAGACGCTCTCTTTTGCCAGCCGCATGGAGTGCCAACCTTGCCTGGTCCCAGCAGGTCTACTGAATAAATCTACCCCTTACCTGAATACCACGTGCGTGGTGCTGTTCTTACTCGGCCACCTCTTTTTAAAAACCTAACACTCACATTCTCTCTTGCTTTTCACAGTCCTCTTCTGACTTCAAATGCTTCCTTTGCCTCCTAGGAAGGAGAGAATTCAAATAAACCCTGCAAAGTTTAGCTGGCCCTGCCACTCTACCTTCTGGTGGCTCCCTTTCCCTAAAACTCCAGGCATGTGGGAACTCCCAGAACACTTGGAGCCTCGCCCCCCCTCCAAGGCCTTTGCTCTATGCCTGGAATGCTCTTCCAGAGTTCCTGGCATAGCTGGCTTGCTCTCACTAGCAGGACACCTGTAAACTCACCTTCTAGAGCGGCCTTCCTTCATGTCCCTCCCTCAGTACGTCCCCAATCCCTTCCCCAGTATTCTTGATCAGAAGTGCAAATGGCCAAACTCCCTTTTTTATGCCTGAAACCTCTTCATACTGCATTTAACAAGGACTTGCCTCTTTTAGGAAAATAGCGCATCGTGACCCTTTTAAAATGACTGTAGTTTATAATTTCTTTGCCCCTCCCCCATCCAGTGGTTTAAGGAAGTGGGGTTTGGGTAGGTGTGGGCACAGAGTCAGAGCCCTTGGGATTAGAATAAAGAGGCTTGCAGTGGGTGTGGTGCCAAGGTAACCCCAGCACTTGTGAGGCTCAGCAGGTCACTGGTTCAGGGCCAGATTGGGTTATGCAGTAAGACTGTACCTACAAAACAACAACAACCATCATTCCCCAACACACACACACACACACACACACACACACGCACGCATGCTTGCGCTGGAGCTGGGTATTTGGTGGCTCATTCCTGTCACTCAGGCTACTAAGGTTGAGATTCAAAGTCAGCACAGATGGGAAAGTCCTGAGACTCTTATCTCCAATTAACCATCAAAAAGCTAAAAGTGAAAGTGTTGCACAAGTCATAGAGTGCCAGCCTTGAACAAAAAAAGCTAGACAACGACCAGGTCCTAAGTTCAAGCCCCAATACCAGCATCCTCCAATTCCACCCACCCACGCCACGTCCCCCAAAAAACTTACCAAAAAAACCCCTACAAAACCAGAAAGCAGACCTTCACCTTCGCCTTTATCTTAGCCTTTCCATTCTCTAGAACCTTGAGAAATAAACTTCTGTCGTGGTGTTTTGTGACAGAAGTCTCAGCAAGGACACTATTGCTCCCACAAAGAATCCTGCCACGAAAGGAAATTTCATATTATGGTGACAAATGGAATATGTCTACAATGTTTTCTGCATTCCTTTAGAGAAATTTGTTCTCACACACACACAAAAAAAAACTGTTTAAAAATTGCAGGAGCCTGCAACTTAATGTCTGATTTTAAAAACCAGAGTAAAATTGTCAATAAAATCTCAACTGTTTATGGAATAGATGCCTGTGACATTCACATGTGCTCTAGAGGGGTTATAAGACCGCTTCAAGCAATGCAACCCATACAATAAAGTTTGTGCCCAATTAAGGGTGAAGCCCTCCAAACACTGAGAGTTTTAGATCTGCTCAGATATATGAATCTCACAATGGCTAGGGAAAGAAAAGTAGATGATTATCTTTCACCAGAGCAAATTTACTTTTGATTTGCTACATTCTTGGGCTGGAGGCGTGGCTCAAGTGCTAGCATACATGCCTAGCAAGCTTGAAGCCATGAGTTCATATCCTAGTACCATAATTAAAAAAAAATTATCTATGGTCCTTATTACCTAAATTTCACATCACCACTTAGTCTAATTAAATATACAATTCCAAAGTAAAATCTGTATGCTGATACTGCAATCATCACTTCATTACTTTTTCTCTTCTCTACTATCAAAATCTAGTCACCTTTATAAAACAACTTAGCAAACCAAAGTTTTATCTTCAGCATCTCAATCACAAGTCCTTTGGAGAAATTTTTTTCAACTGCCCAGCTATTTGTTGGCCTTATGTGGTGTTTTGGCGCCCTCTAATGTAAAATACTGTTCTAACACTTGTACATAGCAAAAGTCTCCTTAATATTTGTAGTAAGGGGAAAAAAGAGCCTAGTTTTTCACTGAAACACGACTTTTTTTCCCCTGATTTCCAGAAACCATAATGAAATTTGGATATAATTTATGAAGACACAGGACATTTGAAATTCACAGAGAATCACGGTGGTTCGAAACTCAATAAGGGTATTCATAAAAGTGCATTTGCTGTTTTTCATAATGCTCTAATATCCCTTCTACAATTTGCTCTGTGAATAGACACGAACATGTACAGAACACCACGCATGCAAGACTGTCCAGCACAGCACTGGAAAAAACATAAATATCAGTCAGCAAGGGTAGTTATTTAAAATATACTAGATGTACCCAACAGCGTGTCATGCAGTGGTAAAACAGAAATAACTTTTTTTTTTGTCATGGGGCTTGAACTCTGAGTCTGGGCGCTGTCCCTCAGCTCTTCAGCTCAAGGCTCTACCACTTGAGCCACAGGGCCACTTCTGGTTTTCTGTGGGCTAACTGGAGATGAGAGTCTCATGGACTTTCCTGCCTGGGGCTGGCTTTGAACCGCGATCCTCAGATCTCAGCCTCCTGAGTAGCCGGGATTACAGGCGTGAGCCACCGGCGCCCGGCTAGTCCCAGGGAAATTTCATTCCACTCAATAGACTTCAAAACTTCAAAGGATTTGACGCCACCCGGTATTAAGAAGTAGGTAGGGCAAGAAGTGTCATCATGCAGCTTGGCAATGCACAGGGAAGGTGAAGCCACTCACCCGGGTCTCGCAGGCTGTTATCCCTGCGTGCATGGCCCCCAGAAACCTTCACACCTATAAAACACATGTACTAGAGTCCTTGTGGGGCTGGGACTGTGCTCAGTGGTAGGGCGCTTGCCTAGCACGCTTGAGGCCCTGGGTTCAATTCCTTGGTACTACATAAACAGAAAATAAATTAAATTAAAATTGCTTGTTAAACAAAATATAAATACAAAATGCCATTTAAAAAGTAAAAAATACATAAAACAAACGTAGCAAAAACGTAATAAAAATAAAACTACCTGTTAGCAGAGTTCAGTGTATTTCCTCACATGGCCAAACGGGGCCAGCCTCCCCTCCCTTCCCCAGCACCCCCAGGAGGCGAGGGGGCGGGCACTGAAGGAGCTGAAGACCCCCGGATGGAGGAGTCGAGGAGGGAGCCGGAGCGTGTGGGAGCGTACTGGTCAGCAGGCAGGAGAGGGCTTTCTCCCGCCACGCAAAGCGTAAGAGACCAAGCCGGGACCCGAACTCGAGGAGGCTCGCGTCGGGGTGAGCCACACCCAGCGTGGCCGTTGCCCCACGTTAGCGATCAGTTACCCCGGGAGTTCTTGGCTGCAAGCAGTGCTGACCTACTGGGTGGTCCCCACTCCCTCTCAACACCCACCCGCCCGGGGGTGATTCCGGCAGTCCCAGAGCGAGCCAAGCGCTGCTCTTCCTACCTCGGCCCGCGCGAACCCTCGAGACTACAAGTCCCAGCATGCAACACTCAAGCGACAAAAGGTCTGCCCAATCACTAAAAGGACCAACAGGCAACGCTCTCCAAAGAGGGCGGAGCCCCGTGCGAGGGCAGCACCGTTGCCGTGTCTCCTAGGCAACCCCAATGCCAAGGCAAAATGCACTTCCGCTTCCTCCTCTAAACCCTATGGCTGAGCGTCACGCAGCTCCGTCGTCGTGGTGACGTCGTTCGTCCGCGACCGAGCGAGCCCAGCGGTTCCGTGTGGCGGCGCGCGTCTCTCCGGCGGGAAACCTGAGAGTGGCTGCTCCACGCCGGTAGTTTCTGGTCTGAGAGGGAAAGGCAAGGCGGCGAGATGACCGACCGCTACACCATCCACAGCCAGCTGGAGCATCTGCAGTCCAAGTACATCGGCACGGGCCACGCCGACACCACCAAGTGGGAATGGCTGGTGAACCAGCACCGCGACTCCTACTGCTCCTACATGGGCCACTTCGACCTTCTCAACTACTTCGCCATCGCCGAGAACGAGAGCAAGGCCCGAGTCCGCTTCAACTTGATGGAGAAGATGCTGCAGCCCTGCGGGCCGCCGGCCGACAAGCCCGAGGAGAACTGAGGCCCGGCCTGGCCGTGGCCGCCGCCGCGCGCGCCTCTCCCCGCCTCCTCCCGCCGCCCTCCCCGCCCCGCCCCGCCGCCCGCGGACCGTGGCGACTCCGGAGCTCGACGTCGAGAGAGCCTCGGCCTCCCGGAGGGCTGCGTGCGCGGCGCCCTCAGCCCTAGCCGGCAAGACTTCGGGAAGACGGCACAGGAGTGGAGGGACTTGGAGGCTTTGCTTTGGGTTACTTGGTTATCGCTGTTTTATCCATAAAGTCTAGAAATTCGCCAATCCCTCGCTGTGAACTTGTTTGTTTTGGTGGGCGGATTTCCGGGATTGCTCTGGGGAACCAAGATTTCCCGAGAGTACCGGTGAGGAATGGAGGTGGGGAGGGGCTGTGTGTGACTCAGGCCCAGCGTCCTTTGTAAGGCCCTCACATCCACAGTGCACACTTGTGTATTATTCCTTACCCCGAGTCCTTCCTTCCCCACCTCCACAGCGTTTATTTTGGGACTATAGAGCCTTTTAAGTGTTGAGGTTTTCAGCTTCAAGCACCTTTTACTCCCAATTCAGGTCGGCTGTCATTGACCTCACTTCTCTCCTGAATTTGGCCATATTTTCAAAAGTGACAAGCTGAGAAATGAGTTATTCGTTCAGTATGCAGCAAATGTTCTTAAGTAGCAGGCGTTTCCCCAGGCTTTTAAAGGCTTACCTTACACTAGTTAGGGGAAAGAGGGACCAAATAAATTGTCGATGTATAAGGTGTTGGGAGATAAGAGCAGCTGGTAGGACCACAGTGGTGTTTGGATTATTAAACTGATGACACTTGAGCAAAGACTTAGGGAATTGAGAGAGATTCTTTCCCATGTAAGAGAAACGGCCAGTGCACTGGTCTCAAAGCTGGGAGAGTGATTGGTTTCTGGGGGGTGAGGGAAAGGCAAAGAGGCAAATATGGCTGGAGAGAATGAGCAAGAGGAAGAACACAGACAAGAAGAGGAGGAGGAAGGAACAGAAGAGTCTTGTAGGTGAGGAAAGAACCGTTGGAAGATTTTTTTTTTGTCGTGGGGTTTGAACTCTGGGCCTGGGCACTGTCCCTCAGCTCTTCAGCTCAAGGCTAGCGCTCTACCACTGGAGCCACAGCGCCACTTGAGGCTTTTTCTGTTTATGCGGTGCTGAGGAATCGAACCCAGGGCCTCATGCATGTGAGGCAAGCACTCTACCACTGAGTCACCTTCCCAGCCCACTGGAAGATTTTTAAGCATATCAGTGACATGGTCTTTTAATGTATCCTTGGAAAGTGACTGTCAATTTGGCCTTGGGACTCTTGTACTATAAAATTATTGGTGACTAAATCATTTTATGAAGGTTGTAGTTACTGATATCACACATTACAACAAATTTTTTAAAATAGTGACATAACTTAAAAAGTAATAAAACATCGCATAATAATACTTATATTGTCTAGCTAGTTGCCTTTGGATCATACCTGTCATCCTAGACAATCAGATGTTATATTGTAGTCTGAAGCCCACCAAAGCAGAAAAGTCCATAAGACTCCATCTCCAAAATAGCTAACAAAAAGCCAGGCTAGAGTTGTGGCCCAAGTGGTAGAGTGCCAGCTGTGACCAAATAGGCCAAGTGAGTTCAAAGCCCAGTACCAGCAAAAAAAAAGAAAAAAAAAAAGGAATGGTAATGATTTCTCCAGCACATACTTAAGAATTTCAGTAGTAAAAAAAAAAAAAGAATTTCAGTAGTATGGATAGAACCCAGACACATGCTAATCGACAAGCCTTTATCACTTGAGCCAGGCCTCTAGAGAGCATGGCCTTTGTTTTTTTTTTTGGTAGGTCATGGGGCTTGAACTCAGCTTGGGCGGTGACCCTGAGCTCTTTAGCTCAAGGATAGTGCTCTACCACTTTGAGCCACAGCGCCACTCCCAGTTTTCTGGTGGTAAATTGGAGATGAGTCTCACGGACTTTCTTGCCTGGGCTGGCTTTGAACCGAGATCCTCAGATCTCAGCCTCCTGAGTAGCTAGGATTATAGGTGTGAGCCACCAGCACTCAGCAAGAATGGCTTTTTAAAATACAGTTTTGCTCATCAGCAGCTGGCTTAAGATACGACGCGATTTTCATGTCTGCATTCAAACTGTTGAGATATGAAGTTTTAGTTGAAAAATTGCAGTGTTTGGTTTTATTTTTTTTGGTGGTTCTGGGGATGAAACTCAAGATCTGTGTATGCTTGACAAGTGCTCCATTATGAGCCTCATCCTCAGTCCTCCAAATACACTTCATAAACTAGTATAGGAGAAATATTTAATTTTTTTTCACATAGTTGCACATATTCTCTGTCAATACAACGGTGGAAAATGCTTTTCTGACCAAGAGCAACTTTGATATTTCTAACACCATTTGTAAGCCAAATAAAATGATCAGTAACAGGCAGCCCTCCTTGCACAGCTTTCAAGAACCCAGTGAGAAGCACGCGTCTCTCATATACCCGGTCTTACATGGCTTGCCAGCCCAGACAGTTCCCACTCTTGTTATAAAAGTAATCCATGGGGCTGGGAAGGTGTCTCAGTGGTAGAGTGCTTGCCTCGCCTGCGTGAGGCCCTGGGTTCAATTCCTCAGCACCATATAAGCAGAAAAAGTGGTAGAGCGCTAGCCTTGAGCTGAAGAGCTGAGGGACAGTGCCCAGGCCCAGAGTTCAAGCCCCACGACTGACCAAAAAAAAAAAAAAAAAAAACAAAAAAAAAAAAAAAAAAAAGTAATCCTTGGTAGGTCGTGTGTGTGTGAGTGCACACACGTGTCGGTGTTCAAGTTTCAACTTGGTCTTGGTGCTGTCCCTTAGCTTGAACTCAGTACCTGTGCTCTGTTCCTGAGCCTCTGTGCTCAGGGCTAGCGCTCTACCACTTGAGCCACAGTGTCACTTCCAGGTTTTACTGAGTAGTTTACTGGAGATAAGAGTCTCAGGGACTTTGCTGCCTGGGTTTGCTTCAAACCATGATTTTCAGATCTCAGCCTCCTGAGTAGCTAGGATTACAGGCGTGAGCCACTGACGCCTGGCCATGTAGTTTCTTAAAGAGGAGTTACTGAAACTAGATTAATGAACTTTGCGTTAAAGTTTGTACATCTGTTGTCAACTTTGAATATATCTTTTACCCAGAATTGGCTTAGAACATTATGTATCAGGTTATTTGGAATGTATTAGTTCACAAGCCTTCCAAATATTAACACATGGGCATTTATTTAAAAAAATCACTTTTTTTCTACAAATTTTAAGTGTTTGCATGGGTAGTTGTAGTGTGTCATCTTTCCTGAAGTGATGGACCTGCTTGGTTTATTTTCAAGAATATATCTATTAGGCTGGGGGTATAGCTTGTTGGTACAATATTTGCTTAACATATGCAAGGTCCTGGGTGTGATCCCCAACACTGGAAAAACAAGATAACAAAAACAAAAACCGACTGTGTGTCAAATGCCCAAGTCTGAGAAATAGGGCTGGATTGTGGTTCAGTGGTAAAGCCTGAAGTGCTGTCTAGCTTGCTGGAAGCCCTGGGTTTAATCCCCAGCACTATGAAAATAAAGAAAAACAAAATACGTTTTCATTCTTACACATAGAATGGGGCTTACACATAGAATGGCTGGGGCTGGGAAGGTGGCTCAGTGGTAGAGCGCTTGCCTTGCATGCATGAGGCCCTGGGTTCGATTCCTCAGCACCACATAAGCAAAAAAGAAAAAAAAGCCAGAAGTGGCACTGTGGCTCAAGTGGTAGAGTGCTAGCCTTGAGCTGAGGGACAGCGCCCAAGCCCAGAGTTCAGGCCCCACAACCGGACCCCCCAGAAAAAGATATGGCTTAGAAGAGCAGCAGTTTAGTTTGCAATTCAATAATGCCTTCCTGAGGAAGCGCAGGATCATGCTTTGTAGGCAACAGAAATGCTTTCTACATCCTACCATTTTCCTTATCCACAATGTCTTCGAGGACTAAGATTGCATATAGCAAAGTTTACTGCTTCATCAAGGAAGCTGTTCAGTGAAATTGGGATATTTTTGGCTTTCTTCTTATTCAGAAGACATGGCAGATTATGATTACTAGTATGGTTTTGTGCCTTCATTTATGCTAAGTGCTAGTAGAGTTACCAGTGTTTCTTTTGTACCATTTATGAGCAAGTTACCTCTGAAAAGGGCAAGTAGAATCAGTATAATTATGAAAACAGTTTAACTTCAGATTCCTGAAATTCCTTCTCCACACTTTTTGCTTGAAAAAATGATAGTATATTATAGTTACTTATACTTGAGTATTTGGAAGATTTTTCTCAAAAACAAAAATAGAATGAGATGGGCTATGACTTCAAGAAAGCTATTAAACTACTGTTTCAGAAGATTCTTTCTGGGTGCTGTGTTGGGAGTAAGATATATAATGTAAAAGAGTAGGTATTGTAATTGAAAAATGTCAAACAGGAATGCTTTTTCCCTCATCCTTACAGAACTTGACAAAGATGGGCAATTTCTTTCAAAAGTATACAGATTGCTACACAGTGAGCCCCTGTTCCTAATTAGGCCAAGAGAGAAGACAACTTGTACTAGAAAGGAAGGAAAGGCCTGGATTTATTTTATGGGGTAGCATATGTGGTGAATTGAGTAATGTGTACCTTAAGAATTACAAAAATTAAGTCATTTCAGAGTTGTACAAACTGGGATTAAGATTACACAGAGCAAAGGTTTTGCTCTGTTTATTAATGGATGTATCTAGAACAGTGCCTGGTACATCCCAGATGCTCAATAAGTGTGAGTATGGAACATAGGAAGATAGGACTTGGTTCAGATAATACATTGCTAATCCGTGTGCGTAGGCAGTGTGCAATTTCAAAGAAAAGAGATAAAAGAAAACATGCTTCTTATTGCAGTGATATCGTTATGAAAACAACAGGGATAATAGCCATCATTCGAGAGTTTTATGGCGTGCTAAACATTTTACATTTTATTTGATGTCATCTTTTGGTGGTATTAGCTTCATTTTTTAGGTCAAACAGATTCATAACCATCAATGTGCCCAAAGTCACACAACTTGTCAGCTAAGTTTGGATTTGAACCAAGTTGTAGAGTCCAAATTACAACCACACTATTGCTCCAAGTAGGTCTAGTACATAAAATATTAGAATGATTTTACATCCATTCTCTCAGATTTAAAAGCACCAATAGTTTCACATCTGTAATCCTAGCTACTCAGATGGCTAAGATCTAAGAATCATTTTTTGGTTTGATTCAGAATAATATCTGTATCCAACACAGGGGGGCAGCAAATGATACTCAGAAATTACTTTTAGAAAAAACCAACTGTGACCCTGTAGATTCCAGCTGACTTCAAAGAGGAATCAGCTGTTGATTTACTCCCACTGATACTGCAATTAGGAAGCTACTTGGTGAACTCCTAAAGCAATAGGCATGTGTTCTCAGAAAAGTTTTACAGATCTCTGTGTTAGCTTACAAGGACAATACCCTATTTGGCATCTGCCCTTGAAAGGATGTAACTTGGTCAACTAAATACAGCAGCACATAAATAACTCAGATCCTTTGTAGCAAGTGATAAATGCTAAAGAAAAATTTAGAAAAAAGTTCAGAGGGTTTTTAGGAAGAGAGGACTACAAATTGCCATAGAGGGAGGTGAGGGCCTTGTTGTGAAAGGCTTTTGAGCAGAACCTTGGGTGATAAAACAAGATTTATACATACGAAACCAAAGGCAAAGCATTAGGAGGCTCTGGGGGTATTACCAGTGGCCCCAGGAAGGGCAAGATTAAATCACCATTCTTTAAAGTTTGTCCTCCTTCCACCCCTCCTCCGAGAGGCTCTTACTAAGAAATTCAGGCTGACCTTGAACTTTATAATCCTTCTGAAGTTCCTGAGGAACACACCAATTGAGTCAAAAACTGGTTTGTTACTTCTAATAACTTTTTCCTCCCCCTCCTCCTCCTGCTTCTTCTGTATTTGGGATTGAACCCCTACACCTTGTAGACACTAGGCAGTACCACTTGAGCTATGCCTCTCAGACCTCTCAATTTATGATTTACGAAGTCTTCCAGTCTTTGTCCCCTGCTTTTGTCAGGCTAGAAAACCAAGCTCCAAATACTGGGATGATAAAAACAACGTAACTATTACTACTTATTGATGGTTCAATCTGAGCCAAAGATTTCTATGTTATCTCAATCATCACAAGAAGCCTGAGAAGGTTGATATGTCATTACACCAATAAACAAATATAGAGGAAAAATTAAGTCCTTTGCTTAATATCACTTAGCAAATGAGCATCAGAATGGAGACTTACTCTCAGGACTCATTCCTATCTAAGACTGATTCTAAGCTCTTCAAAGATCAGAGATTCTAGAACAATGTTCTACTCCTTAGAAAAATGATGTTGTTGGGGGTTGCTTTTGTTACTTATGGATCTGGTGAGGGGGGTTCCCATGTTTTAGCAATGCCACACTTCTTGGAAAATCATGTTTCAGAATTAAGCTTTCCAGAAAGATAATTTGTTTAACCAAACATTCTTAAAGATATTTAATCTTGAGATCTTTTTTTTTAATTTTAATCAAGAACTACTTAAGATAATGCTGAGAAATGTATGTGGGGGCTAATGATTCTTGGTAATGAAATAATCATTTTTCAGTCTGGGGATCAAACCTTGGCCCTCACGAATACTACTAGCCAACTACCCTGCCACTTGAGCTACACCCCCACTTCTGGTTATGAGAAAGAAAATGATACACTCAATCCTGGGCTTGAGGAAGATGATTCCAGCGACAATGTGGAGGGTAGAACTAACTCATAACCACAGGTAAGTCTCCTTTCCTGGACTGTAATCCTTCAGATGGAAGAATTTGGGAGGAGAAGTTCTTTGTTCTCAGCACAGATTATTCCTTTCCTCCCCCAATCTCTCTGAGACAAACAACTTAAAAATATTAGAAAGAAAAGAGGCATTATATTGCACAGATTAGTTATGACACTATCTAAGGTTCATTCTTTCCCAGGCCAGAGAAGTAAGGAAGGGTAGCCCTGGTGCTGTGGAGGGGCCTGGATATTTTTGTTCTCTCCATGTATTCGTAGAATATGTACACAGATCAAGTGTCATCTAGCCTACTCTGAGAGGTGGCAATCTGTTCTTAATTGGCTTTTTCTCTCACCTCCCACATTTCTTCTAGCTTCCCCATGTTCTGTGTCTTCCTTAAGGCGCCCCCCCCCCACACACACACGTGTTCACCTAATACCTGTAGACTCAGTCACTGAACTGAAAGAGAGGAAGCGGCAAAGGAAGAGGTGCATTGTGGGAAAACAAGGCATGGATGATCCATCTTGTCTTCCTTACAAATGGCCCTTTGAAGTGCTGTCTCTTTGATCTGTATTACCTCAGAATCCTTGCTTGTGTCTGCCTTCCTCATTTTCTCTCCACTGCTCTCAGTTGTCCTCCTCCTCTCTTAGTCCACTGTCACTGTCCTGCTTCAAAGAATCGACTCCTTGCTTCCTCCATGTCTCCTCACAAATCAGTGGCCTTCAATACAAAATGACTTCATAGCAGGCAAAATGGGGGTGGGGAGATGCGATGCCAAGTCTTAGGGATTGTGGTTCAGCATCAGAGAGCTTTGAGTCTTTACCTCTCTGCATGGGTTCAACTTCTGGTGAACTGTAGCATGTCCTTTCAGTGTTTTGTTCTGTAAAACCAAGTTCTTGGGATGACCCCTTCATCAGTGTGGCTGGGAGAACCAAATGTATGTCTTTTTTTTAAAGTAGGTTTTAGTTGTCATTGTTGTTGGTTTGTTTATTTGCTATGCTGGGGATGGCAGCCTGAGGCCTGAGCCTGAAAGGCAAGTGCTCTACCACGGAGCCAGCTCCTCAGTTAAAGTTGTCTCTTTGTGGGCTGGGAATGCGGCGTAGTGGTACAGTGCTTGTCTAGCATGCCTCAAGTCCTGGATTCAATTCCTCAGTACCACATAAATGGAATAAGCTGGAAAATGCATTGTGGCTCAAGTGGTAGAGTGCTAGCCTTGAGCAAAAGAATAGTGACAGGACTGGCAAAAAATATAAGTAAGTGAAGTTGTTTTTTTTTTCTAATTTAAAAACAAAAGCACAAAGACTGACATAGGTATTATTTATATCACAAATAAACAATCTGTCAAATTTTCTTCTCTTTTTTTTTTCCCATTTCAACACAACAATGCTCTGATTGCATGGGGGTTCCCAGGCCTCTGTAACTGGAGCCACATGGGACCAGATAAACAAGCAAGGTTGCCCAGAAGAATGAGCTTCATTCCAATTTTAGGAGCTTCCCTTCTGCAAGTCAATGTAGAAGGTGCCCAGGATTCCTATTCCCCCCTAACCCTTCTGTTCTCAGTACCTATGTCAGAGAGTCTAACTTGTTCTCCAGCACAGAGCTAAGCAGCATGGGCCTAGCATGGGCAAATGGGCTTGCTTGGACTAATGCTGAAACTGTTATTCCTTTGATCAGAGCAACTGTTCCACTTTCCCCACCCCCTTCAACTTCTAAAAGTTCACTTTTTCCTTGAAAGTTCTGTCTGCCTCCATCTCTCTCACTTCCTTCATTGAATTTTTTTGAATGTTCACTTCCGGCATAAATGCTGCCTTGACCGAGGGAGAGGCATTGAATTTGCGTTCCTCATGCAAACACAAAATGTCTCTCACCCCACTCAAAGCCTCAGAGTGGGGTTAAAGTTGGGGGCTTGGTTGCGGGGAACAAATGCGGGTTGTATCTTCTACCTTAATGCTGTTGTTATTAAGCCAGTACATAAAAAATCAGTGAAACTGTGCTTTCTGTTTAACAGTTCAAAACATGAATTCACTTTGGGAGTTTTTTGTGTTTCTCAGAGAAACAAAAACTATCCTCTCATAGAAGCAGGCAAAGGAGAAGATGGCTCCTTGCTCTTCTCCATTGCCCAAGGTCTAGTCATTGCTATTCTTTCTTCCACACTCCTTTGGCTCTCAAAAGTTTTATTTGGGCTGGGTGCAGACGGCTCATATCTGCAATCCTAGCTACTCAAGAGGCTGAGATCTGCCTCCTGCCAACCTGGGCAGGAAAGTCCATGAGCAACTACCAAAAAATCTGGAAGTGGATCTGTGGCTTAAGTGGAAGAGGCTAGCCTTGAGCATAAAAGTTCAGGGACAGTACGCAGGCCTTGAGTTTGAGCCCTAGGTAGGGCCAATTTAAAAAGTTTGATCGATTTGGTTATTTTAGTAGCCAAACATTTATCCCAAAGAGGAAAAACAATGGGAGGAGTGGGAGGAGACCTTTTCTTTTCTCTTATTGTTGTATTTCGGGAATCACTTCTACTGTAAGGTGACTGAGCCACTGCTATGTGCCACCTCGCTAATACTTTATGAATAAACGTCCTATCTGCCTACCTAGGCCAGACAGTATAGGATTCAGGTGTACCTTTTTCTGTGGCTTCACAAGACAAATGATTTCCTGTATTTTTAATGCTTTATATTTGTTTGTTCATTTTTTCTCTCCAGAGAGAAGAACACAAGAGCCCAGATTTAGGACCTGGAAAAACTGGGTTCAAATCTTGACCATGTTGGGTGAATTCAGGCAAAAATTAAGATATTTGGGGCTTTTGTTAAGTTAATGAAGGGTGATTGTAAGTACAGCAAGGATGTGGAAATTCAACGAAGGAAAAGCACATGAAGTGTCTTGCACAGAGTTTAGGGGATGAATTGTGAACCCATTAGTGCACAGTGTAGTAGGATGAATAACTTACAGATAAAAGTGCTGGGTGTTGGACGAGCAGAAGCCGGGGTGCATTCTGTCGCAGCGGATCCTGGGCAGGACAGTCTGTGTGCTGTTATTCGAGCTGAGGAACTTTTTGCAGTGAAAGTTCAGAAATCAGTATCTGAGGCACTTTGTTCTCCCCTCGGGAAGTTTCTTCTTTCCTTTTCTTGCCCCCACCACAAGTTATAGTAACATATTTACATATTAGTATTGGTGCGATGGAATGGTGGGAAAAACCCAGACACCTGTCAGGCGACAGAATCGGATTGCATGAGAGCATGTGAGTTCCAGAGCCTCAGCAGATTGTGTGTGCAACATCTGTGTACGAATCGAGCACATCGTGTATTTGTAACATCTGCCAAATAACGCATTCCTTGATTTCCTCTTCTCCCAGGTCCTGATGCAGGATTGCAGGAAAATGAGCCCCGTAAACAGGAACACCTGTTTGGAGAGTTCAGGCACGTACCAGGCCTCTCCAGGTTCGCTTGATTTTATTCCTACAATTTAACAAGGAAAAGAAAGCCTGGTACGCGAAGCTAATGAACTTGGAGCTTTGTGCTTCCTCTCTGGGGCGAGGCCCTATTTTCCTTGAAGACCCACAGGCCCACAGCACATGCATGCGCCCTTGGATGCATATTCTTTCCTCCCTTTGCAGCTCAGGGCCAAGCTAGCTTAAGATCTCACACATGGAAGTAAGTGAAGAGGAGCACGCTCCGCATCTAGGTGGCCCAAGCCTAGAGCGCACTCACTTAACCGCTGAAGGTGACTACAAAAATCTCTTGGGGCGAGGACTGGGAAAGTGGCTCAGTGGTAGAGTGCTTGCTTAGCATGCATGAAGCCCTGGATTCGATTCCTCAGTACCACATACACAGAAAAAGCCAGAAATTGGCGCTATGGCTCAAGTGGTAGAGCGCTAGCCTTTAGCAAAAAGCAGCTCAGAAACAGTGCCCAGGCCCTGAGTTCAAGCCCCAGGATTGGCAAAGCAAAAAAGTCTCTTGGGACAGGCAAAGTCACAAAAGTGGGGGGTGGAGGAGGGTAATAATAGCGCCTGCGTCCCAGGGCGGCTGGGGTGGGAGAGGGCTCGCCCTCACCCTGCCCGCCCCTTCCTCTCCTCCTTCTCCTTTTCCGGGCTGCTGAGTTGAAGCCCGGCCGCCCCTGACCTGCTTGTCGCTTCGGAAAAGACCCCAGGACCTCGACGTGTGTGTGTGTGGAGGGACTCGGTGGCCAGACCTCCCTCTACTTGTCCCCCCACCCCACCCCTAAGAGCAGGTGAGGACCCGCGTTGGGGGGCGCGAGGCGGGGCGCGCGGGGCGCAGGTGCCTCGGCCCGGGGCTGCAGGTGCGCACGTGCGGGGATGGCGGGGGACG
>NW_012267314.1:8841546-8867683 GCF_000151885.1 Dipodomys ordii
CGGGCGGAGGAGGGGGGCGGCTTGCCGACGCGGCGGGTTGCGCGCTGAGACCGCGTGCGCTGACCGCAGGGAAATACTTTCCAAACCCACCGCACGTGAGAATTGCAAGTTCCAGCCTGAGCCGGTCCCCCGAGACCCCGAGCTGAGGGGAAGAAGGGGCCAGGTGGCGTGGGGGGGAGTCCCCGCACTCTTCCGAAGAAAAGTGTGTGTGTGGGGGGGGGGTGCGGGGCGCCCCGGAGCTGCCGGGCGCCCACCACGACGCGGCCGTGCGCGCAGGTCTGCCTGGTGTGGGCCGGTGCTCCGGTGCCAAGGAAAAGCCAGGGTGCCAGCTTGGTTTATCAAGTGTGCCGAGATCGGGGGCCGTGGAACCTGATCCTTCTACTGGAAAAAACCGAGAGGTGTGCCCCAGTGGAGGGAGCGTTTGGACACTGTTCGGTGGGACGGGAGGGGCGTGGGCACTGGGGCTGGAATTCAGGGCGTCGCCTTGAGCTTTGCCTCTCAATGCTGGCGTTTCCGAGAGCCACAGCTCCACCTCGACCTTTCTGATAGTGAATTGTAGATAAAAAGTGTCACAGACTACTTTGCTCTGGCTGGCCTTGAACTGCAAACCCTCAGATCTCGGCCTTCTGAGAGGCTAGGATTAGAGGCCCGAGCCTCTAGGTAAGCCTGGCTTACCTCGAACATAATTGAAGTGGAAGATTTTTCCCCCCATATGTGAATGGCTCCTAAGAACTTGAGAGGAAAATAGTATCTGTTGGGAAAGGAGATTAGAGAAAGGTGATAAAATTCTGTTTCGACAAATGACCTCGTGCTTTGGGTTTACCATACTTGCACAGGAGGGTGAATGCTCTTGCTGGGGGAGAGGAGCAGCTGGTTTTCAGGGACTCCCTCAGTGACAACGTTGATGTACACTATAACAAAATTGGCATCATCCCAGAAAGAATCGAGCTATCCCCAGTTTATGGAGGATGGTTTAAGAAAAACATAGCAATATATAGAGAGAGATAGATATAGATCTATATCTATATAGATCTCGATCCCCCCCCTCTCTCTCTATATATATATACACATATATATGTATATATATCTATATATATAATGTTAGCTGGGGCCCCGCTCACGCCTGTACTTCTAGCTATTCAGGAGGCTGAGATCTGAACATCATGGTTGGAAGCCAGCCCAGGCAGAAAAGTCAGTGAGAGTCTTATCTCCAATAAGCTACTCAGAAAAAGTGCCAGAAGTGGTGTGTGGCTCAAGTGGTAGAGTGCTAGCCTTGAGCTAGCATAGGCACAGGGCACAGGGCAGTGCACAGGCCTGGAGTTCAAACTCCAGGATGGGCAAAAACAAAACAAAACAGAACACACCATGTTAATTTCCTCTTCTCAAGAACCAAAGGCTTTATTTTCCCTTAGGTAAATTAAGGGCCAGTGCATTGCCCTGTGGTAACCCCCCCTCTGTCTGAAAGCCACATGTTTTCCTGCTAAATTCAAATTGTTCCATCATTTAACAAATGCGTAGAGGATCTTCATGTACCAGGCTTTCTCAGAATTCAAAGATGAATAAAATGCTACAGTTGTTTGCTTAGCTCTCTCCATCTAGCGGCAGAACTGATGGGAAATCAGGCCACAATACAATCTAGTCCTGATGAGGAAAGAGACATATAAGGAAGGGCTGTGTGGCCTAGCCAGGTCTTGGGGGTGGGTGGGAGTGGGGAAGGGCATCTATAAGGGGCAACAGGAACTGAGTACGAAAGTAGTATTCTTCTCTTCTGTAAAAGCTACCTACAAAGTAAGGTCTCTGCTTGTCTCTCTCAAATTCAGCTGTAATCATATATTGATAATCTAAAATGGAAATGGCTTTTTGGTTTTGTGATGACTCTTTTTAAAACAGGCATTTTGTCATTTTACTGTTGCAAGTCTCAGCTAAGGAAGTCGTTAAAAAAAAAAAAGCTGGGTACTGGTGGCTCATGCCTGTAATCCTAGCTACTCAGGAGGCTGAGATCAGAGGATCACAGTTCAAAACCAATTCTGAGCAGGAAAGTCTGTGAGAGTCTTATCTCCAATTAACCACCAGAAAACTAAAGTGGAGCTGTGGCTCATGAAGTAGAGTCCTTGCCTTGAGCTGAAGAACTCAAGGACAGCACCCAGACCTAGAGTTCAACCCCATGATGGACCAAAAAAAAAAAAAGAGAAAAGAAACAGGTTTCAAAAGTGCTCTTTATTCTTACTATTTAGTTCCACGTAAAAGCAGTGTTCAGAGAAATCATTGTGATGACTGACACGTATGCTTAAAAGTTGCTTTCAGCCAGGTGTCAGGGGTTCATGCCTGTAATCCTAGCTACTCAAGAGGCTGAGATCTGAGGATCACCTGGGACAGTGCCCAGGACTGCACACACCCACAAAAAAGTTGCTTTGAGTTTTTGTTCTCCTTTTAATTACAAAAAGTTAAACTGATGCTCGAGGGGAGGGGCCCAGAAGGAAATAACAAGAAGAATAAGAAGGTAACATCCGGAAAAGAGAAAGGGGAAGGGCCTAGGGTAGTGTTAAAGGTGGGAAGTGGGAGGTGAAAAGGAAGTTAGTGAGTTTGGAGACTTCCCATATACTTTGACTAAACATGTGGCATAGGTTTTTATGTTTCCATAGTTCTCTTAAACAGAGGGAAGCAGTATGAAGAGGGAAAGCATGGGGTAAGTAGCCCCAAGTTGGGATAGTTTCCTCCCTGGTGATCTTAGGGTCCTCAAGCTACTGCCTCTGCAGTAGGCTGTGAAGTGGGGGCCACACATGAACTGCAAAGCAAGCAGTCATGGTGTTTTGGGGGCCCCTGGCTGTGGTTAGGAGTGGCTGTTATTCTTATATTGGTGTACCCTCTACGATCTAAGTGTACCCTCTACGATCTAAGTGGAAACACGGCCCTCCTTTTATAGCTAGAGAAAGAAATTGGAGTTGGGAGGCACTGGTTTGCTCTTGGGCTAGCTAGGTGTGGTACTACCATGTCTATAATCCCAGCTATTTAAGAGGTAGAAGCAGGAGGATCTTGAGGTTAGGTGCAGCCCAGAAAAAGTGAGATGCTATCTCAAAAATAAAACACTGGCCAGGTGCTGGTGGCCCATGCCTGTATTCCTAACTACTTAGGAGGCTGAGATCTGAGGATTGTGGCTCAAAGTCAGCCTGGGTAGGAAAGACCATGAGACTCTCATCTCCAATTAGTCACCAGAAAACTACAAGTGGAGCTGTGGCTCAAAGTGGTAGAACACTAGCCTTAAGCAGAAAATCTCAAAGACAGTGCCCAGGCCCTGAGTTCAAGTCCTATGACTGACAAAAAAAGTCAAAATATAAATCATAGGGCTGAGACATAGCTCAAGTGGTAGATCACTCATGGGGAGACACCAGGGTCAGTCCCCAGAAACATGTCCTGGAACTAATGAGAACAGGGCTGAAAGGAAGGGCTATGTTTTTTGGAATTTAGTCCTGTAAGTTCATCTGTCCTGTGCTGTGGCTGGATCCTGCACAGCTTGGCATCAAAAGGAGCAATGACTGCAGTCCTGGGTGTCTGGTGCAATTCCACTCCCACTGTCCCTTGCTACCTCTCCACTTCTTGTTGATTTCTTGGACATTTACATTTTTCTTCCTGAGGCTCATGAGTGACAGCACATCTAACTGTTGGTTGAGAAGTCTCCCCATGCTGGCCCCAAACTACAATCCTCCTGCTCTTAGCCTCCAAGTAGCTGAGATGGCAAGCATGTCCAGCCATTAATTCAGCATTTTTAATGTTCAAAAACAAATGATCAGCTCCCCCTGCCCCCGCCCTGCCCCCAGCATATTGCGTGGCAACCATGTACTACAGGAAATGCATGAAGAAAGTACACATTTAACCAAGGGGACAATGAGGAAACTGACTGAGCGAAATATGTAAATATGAATGCCAAATAGTTTGGTGTAATCTCCTGAATGAAAGGATCAGGGCTATCAGAAGTTTGAGCTTGAATCTTCCCAGCTGGTCAAAGGACTTTAACAAGGCCTGTGGGTCTCTGTCCTACTGAGGGAACTCAAAAGATTGCAGTACATCCAGTGTTCAGATGACCAATTTACATCAGCAGGACAGAAGTGCCTACTGTGCTTAAAAAAAAAAGTCATTAGCTTATGTTACTTACACAGGGCTATGGAATTTCACTTCCAATTCATCTTTCTCCATAGAAGGATCGAGCTTCATTTTTTCCCTCCCTCCCCACTTCTCTCCCCTACCCTTTTCCTTCCTTCCTTCCTTCCTTCCTTCCTTCCTTCCTTCCTTCCTTCCTTCCTTCCTTCCTTCCTTCCTTCCTTCCTTCCTTCCTTCCTTCCTTCCTTCCCTTCCTCTCCCCAACCCTTGTTTAAGTAAATTGACTTTATTTTTCAGAACAGTATTGAGCAGAAACTACAGAGTTCCCCTCAACGCCCTCCCTTACCAGGCACACATTCCAGCCTTCCCCACATCACTATCAGCCAAGGGTTCACATTTGTGTTTTTGTGTCCCATGGGTTTTGGCAAATGCATAGAACTCTCCTGTGCTCAGTGGCATCATCTCTTCCTGCTCCTAAGTCTCTAGAAACCCCGGTCGTTTTACTGTCTGCCTTTTCCAGAATGTCATGCAGTTGGAGTTATGCAGTCAATAGCTTGTTCATATTGGCTTTTCTTCACTTAGCCATCAATATACACTAAGGCTCTGCCATGACCTTTCCAGGCATGGTAGCTCATTTCTTTTAGTGCCAAATAAAATTCCATTGTATGAATGACCACGGCTTGCTTATTTACAGTTATTACTTTTGAAAAGTCAAGACATAATGTCTATGACCAGGAAGTGCACTAAACTTGATTTAGAATGCATCTGCACAGGGGTTAGACGTTCTCTTCAGGACAGGGAAAGCAGGTGAACAGTGGAGAGCTCTTCTTTCTTTTTGTTGGACTGGACTGAGCAGCCATCACACTTTACTCAGCCTTTACTCAGCATGTCACACTTGCTAGGCAAGTGCTCGACCATTCAAGCCATGTCTTTGGTCCTCCCCCTGCCCCTTTTCTCTTCCCCCTTATTTTTCTGATAAGTTCTGGTGGGTTTTGCCCTAGTTGATCTGTTCCACTCACATAACTGGGATAACTGGCATGTACCACCATGCTGGTCATATTTGTTGAGATGAGGTCTCACTAATTTTCCTCTAGACTGGCCTTGACAAGTGATCCTCCTCATTTTCGTTCATAGCTGGGATGACAGGTAGTCAGTTTTAAAAAAATACTAGTTTTTTTTTATTGGTTGAGATGAGGTATCTCCAGATTTTTTCCAGGCTGGTCTTAAATATCAGGGAATACAGGCATAAACTACAAGCTTGGCTTAGTGAGCTATTTCTTAAGAAGAATCAGATCAGAAAGCCAGCAGCTCATGATGGATAGTGGCAAGATGCTTGGTGAGCCAGATCTGCTCTCCACCTATCTGTCCAGGAGCAGGGACATCCTGGTTGGCAGACAGCCGTTGGCAGAGAGCTCCCTGTCGAGACACATTGATGAAATGTTCCTCCTCGTTTCCCTTCCCTGGGCTGCAAATTGCCACCGGCCTTTGCGATCATTTGTCAGCCACCTGTCAGATTCTTATGATACTGTTTAATAAGTTCTGATAACCGCCTTCGAGTTGGAAATCATTTCTCTTAGGAAAACTTCTGGTCCATGCAAATGTATTTTTGAAAATGATTTGACAGTTACACCAGTTGCTTTTTCTTCCCCCTCCTGCATGGAGTAGAATGTGCTGCTGGTGATGCTGGTGGTGGTAGTGATTATTGTTGTTGGTGGTAGTGGTGGTGGTGGAGAGGATGATGAGGATGGTGATGGTACTGATGGTGGTGGAGGTGATGCTATGGTAGCTGTGATAATGATGAGGATAATGGTAGTGATGGTGATTGGCTATTAATTTGCACATGTCTGTGAGCCCAACGATTCTGGGCTGCAGAAAGAGATGGGAAGCCTGGAGAAGTAGGGAGAGTGGAGGGAAGTGACGTGGATAGGATGAGGTGGCCAGACATTTGGCACTTCTCCAGTGATCCCGTGTCCCAGAGCCCTAGTCTAGTACCTGGCCTGGGAGGAGTGCTAGAAACATGAGCTGACAAGCTCACCTACTTTGAGCGTCTGTGTAGAAGCTTGAGATACACTGAGCTGGGCAGGGTAGAGTACAGGTCTCTGAACCCTGTCCACAGCATGCTGGGGTAGACCCAGCACAGGCCACACATTCTCCTGCTACCTGCGGGCCAGCCCCGAGCCAGGGACGCAGAAGGGTGATGGGAAGAAAAATGACTTAGTGCCTTACCCAATACGGATGGAGTTACAAACCATTTGTTACACGTAGGAGTAAGAAGGTGAAGATTTTAGCAAGTAAGAGATAAACAGGACACTAGCCATCATTCTGAAGTTGCAATTTGGAAACAGGTGGCAAGGAGAAGAGGAGAGGAGGTGGTCACAGGAGCGTTAAGAAGACAGTAGAACTGTTCTTTCTGCACAAGTCTACCCCGGGACACCTGCTACCTCTGCTGCTCTGTTCCTTACTAGGTGGTGGTGTGGGCTCGTGTGCTCCTTAACTCCTCTGATGCTGTTTTTAATGTTGTGACCCCAAGTTGCTATTCACGCAACATACACACGTGCATTTGTTTCTCCTCATGACTGCAACTGGGAGCTACATGTAGCCACTTTTACTCATGATCAGTAGAGAACATCTTCTAGGTCTAGGGTCTGGTTGTTTTTTTTGGGGGGGGGTCCAGTCGTGGGGCCTGAACTCGGCCTGGGCGCTGTCCCTCAGCTCTTCAGCTCAAGGCTAGCGCTCTACCACTTGAGCCACAGCACCACTTCTGGCTTTTTTCTTTTTGCTTATGTGGTGCTGAGGAATCGAACCCAGGGCTTCATGCATGCAAGGCAAGTGCTCTACCACTGAGCCACCTTCCCAGCCCCTTCAGGGTCTGTTTTACATGAACACATATCATTTCTCCATCATCATAATAGAAAAATATCCATCTTCAGTTGGGTCCAGTGTCTGTTACAGAGGAATCACTTACCCTTTTCCTAGTCTTTGGACAAATCATACTGATTTTCTGCATGCCCTTATAGGGTTGTGTCATTCAGACTCATGTCAGTGAAGTAATTAGAGTATATTTTTTTAACTCTTGAGTTAAAAAAAAAAAGCCAGGCACTAGTGGCCCATCCTGTAATCCTAGCTACTCAAGAGGCTGAGGATCAGGGTTCAAAGACAACCTAGGCAGATAAATCCAAGAAATGCTTATCTCCAGTTAACCAGCAAAAAGCCAAGAGTGGAGCTATAGTTCAAGTGGTAAAGCACCAGGCCTGAGTGAAAAAGCCAAGGGAGAGTTCAAGGTCCAGAGTTCAAGCCCCAGTCCTGGCACAACAAAGTTAAATAACTAAAAAGAGACCTTAGAGTGTATTATGCTTAGAAAGGTAAATATTGCCATGTTAAGCTTTTATTTCTTTTTTTATTTTTATTTTATTTGTGAACATACTGTACAGAGGGGTTACAATTACATGGGCAAGATAATGAGTACATTTCTTATCAAGCATTGCAGCCTCCTCCTTTGTTTATCCTTCACATCCCTTCCCAGCCTCCCCCCGCCCCCCCCAATCCCCCCCCCCACCAAAGTAAGCTTTTATTTCTTGAATATATGTTTGAACTCACTTGTAATACATTTTTCTTACTGTTGGTTGTAGTAAGAACATTTGCAACATTGGTTTAAAAGGCATCCGCTAAGGGCATCTGGGAAGGAGGGAAGGTACCTGACTGCCTGTGCAGTACATGAGCAGGTGTGTGAGTTGTTTCCCAAAAGGACTCCAGCAGAGGAGTGGGACTTGGCAGACATTAGTGAGTATCAGCACATATTCTACGCAGGCTTTTTGTCTCTATGCGTGCACAGGCTTCGGCTCCTGCTCTCTATGAGTCTGGTACTTGATTGTAGCTTTCCCGTATCAGTTCAGTGGTTTCATTATTTTTGGAAGCATTTATTCTGTAATTTAATTAGGTGCTAGATAGAAGAGTTTGGGGAAATAAAACATCCAATTGAGGCAATTTCCTAGACATCTGATTGAAAAACACTCCACCTGTTTAGATGGTAATATGTTTTATGTTGTGTGTCCTTCCACGTTACATAGCAACCCACTCTAGAGATGATTTCATGTTTTGTTTGAGTCGAGCTTTTAAAATGTTTTCCAGTGTATTTTTTTCTGAAGATATTATTTAGAATAAAAGAGTTGGCTGGTACAGTTCCCTAAACTGCAGCTTTTTTTTCTTTTTTTGGTGCTTTTTCTTTTTCGGGGGCGTGAACTCAGGGCAGGTGCACTGTCCCTGAGCTATTTTGCTCAAAGCTAGTACTCTACCACTTAAGCCACACCTTCACTTATAGGGTTTTTTTTTGGGGGGGTGATTAATTGGAGATAAGAGTCTCCCAGACTTTTTTGCCTGAGCTGGCTTGGAACATTGATCCTCCTATCTGAGCTTCTGGAGTAGCTCGAATCACAGATGTGAGCCAGCTGCACCTGGCTAAATTGGAGTTCTTAAAAAGTAGATTATAGAAAGACATAATTTATGTGGAATTTATGAGTGTTTAGATAAGAATTGAACTGATCCCTTGGAAACAGAAAAGAGTATGTTATACTAAGTATAAAGTATATAAAGATACATAAGCCATTTAGTCTGTGTAAAAATACATCTTCATATATATATATATATATATATATATATATAAATATGACCAGTTCTGGTGTGTGTGTGTGTGTGTGTGTGTGTGTGTGTGTGTGCACGTGTGCATGTGCCTGTGTCTGCTAGGTCTGGGGCTTATACTCAGGGCTTAGGGTCTATCTCTGAGGTTTTTTGTTTTTGTTTTTGTTTTTTGCTCAAGGATAGCATTCTACCACTTGAGCCATAGCAATACTTCCACCTTTTGTTTTTGGTGGTTAATTGGAGATAGCTAAGAATCCCTTTCTGCAGCCAGCCTGGGCAGGAAATTCCTGAGATTCTTATCTCCACCACCAAAGCATTGCAAGTGGAGCTGAGGCCCTATGGTAGAGTGCTAGCCTTGAGCAAAAAAAAGCTCAATGACAGTGCCTTGGCCCTGAGTTCAAACCCCAGGACCAGAGCAACAACAACAAAGGTGTTAAAATCATGTTTTTTCAAAGCAAGGATGGGAATATAACATACAAAAGATAATAACCACCTTGAGATGCATTCTAGACAGGGAAGGTGAACGAGTCTTTGGTTAGCATGGTATAATGGACACATTTAATTTATTTGAGTTCAACAATCAGGTGAGGCGAAGAACTAGAAGAAGAACTAAGGATTAGTTCAGGTTGAATTTGGCATTTTGTTCAGACAGGTGCATGTCCTCGGCTGGGGGAATTCCTGTTCTCACTTCTGATGGCATTCATCTTATGGTGCACAAGCAGTGAATTCAGCCCAGTTTGCCTTCAGGAGAAAACCTCAACTCAACCTCGTTCAAAACAAAACAAAGCAAAACAGGCTCTACGTTGTCAACTGCTTGCCTCCTACTCATTGACCCCCCTCCCCGCCCCCCCCCGCCTCCATCTGTCTGCTTATCCACATCTGTCTCTGTTCTTTCTTCTTTTCCAGACTCAGAGGGATCTTGCTGAATCCAGACCTGTCCTTGGATCCTGCTTCTGTGACCTCTTCTCTCCCAGATATCCAGAAATGGGCAGCACAAGGCTCCGCAGCACCCCACTGCCCCTGTCAGCCAGATCCCAACAGGGCTTTGTGCTTAAGCTTTTGTGAGCACGGGCATGTTATTGAAACTCTGTGGGCCTCAGTTGTTTCCATCTGAACATTGGGACTCATTCTGGTTTACCTTGCTGTGATGATGTCACAGCGTTGGGACAGTGGATGGTACAAGCTGTCTGGAGATAGCTTACGGAGCTAGTCTGATCACCAGTATGGCTTCTATAAATATGTGTATCTCGAAATCTCTATTGCTTTTCTCTTCTCAGGCCGCATTTTCCTGAAGCATATCCTGTTCTGGAAAAGAATAAGGCCAGATCCTGTCTTGGCTCCACTTCCATTATGGATTCTGTATTTTCTTCTCTCCTTCTCCCATCCAAGGGTCTAAGGATTTTTCAAGGTTGGCAACCTCTACTTCATCACCTTCCATTAGCTTTAATTTTCTTTTTAGAATTGTATTTAAAGAGGACCTCACTAGATGAAAATGTTAGTACCTCTACATTTTGAGGACCATTTTATTTTATTTTTTTTAAATAAGTATTTTTTTAATTGTGAAAATACTGTACAGAGGGGTTACAGTTACCTGAGCAAGGTAATGAGTACATTTCTTAAGCATTGCTGCTGCCTCCTTTGTTTTTCCCCTACCATCCCTTCCCTCCACCTCCACAACCACATTCCCCCCCTTCCCCTGCCACCCGCCTAAATTGTAAAGTTCGTTTTAGTCTGTTTTCTGTGCTATAACAAAACACCTGAGGTTGGGTGGTTTATGAGGTTTACTTACCTCACTCTTGTGGATGTTCAAAAGCACAATGCTTAGGTCTGGTGAGACTCTCTTTGCAGATGGCATCACTGTGGTGTGTGTGTGTGTGTGTGTGTGTGTACGCGTGCGTGCATGCATGTGTGTATGTGTGAGTTGTCCTCTACACTTCAATCGCATGCTATCAACCTGGTCATTAGTTTGCTTTTTAAATTTTTATTTGATGATAGCGTGGGGATTGTTATATGTCTGTATAGGAAGAGTTTTCTTCTTTCCCTATGCTTTTTGACAATTGCAATCTATCTCTTCCGGTGGTATGGAGATAGGGGAATTTATGTTTTCTATTATTAAGCATTTGCTATTATAAATAATGCCGCATTGCCCAACCTTGCTCATGTCCTATATGCATGGTAGTTTAACTGTAGGATATGGACTTAATGGGGGAATCAGGAAAGTGAAGAAAACCTACGCTCACACCACGGACACACATTGCCCGTTGTCCACCGTAGAGCTGTGCAGAGACCCCTCCTCCTGTGGGCATGGGCGTAGAGAGTGCCTTATTCCAAACCCTCGGCAATATTGGGTTGTTAAAGTGAGTGGGTTTTTGCCATTCTAATAAGTGAAAAAAAATCTCAGCATGGTTTTAATTGGCATTTCTCTTAGGATAAGGAACATCTTGTAAGACATTTAAGTGTTCTTCCTATATTCTCCAGTCAATGAGATGTGCCTGGCCGTAGCTGTGGTTCATTTATTGAGTTGTTGATCCGTAGCAGCTGTCTCTAAATTGAAGGCCTCAGCGTCTGTGCGGACTCATGTTTCCTAACCCCTACCTCAGTGTGGTGCTGCCTTTGACACTATTTCGTCGTGCCAAGAATGTGACTTTGTTATATGGTTACATTTAACAGTGCTTTTTCTCTGTCTGTCTGTCTGTCTCTCTTTCTGTCTCTGTCTCTGTCTGTCTGTCTGTCTCTCTCAGCTTTTGGAGTTTGTGATAGATTTTATGATATCTTTCCTTATCTCGGGAAATCATTTGAAATATATTGAAAAATTCATTTGTAAACATGTATTTTCTGTGAATTAAAAAAAATTGATAGTACAAAAGTTCAGTAATTGGGGCATGGCGCTTTGGTTTGGGTTATAACAACCTGATGGATTACAGTGTATCCTGTATAAGTAACATTTATAGCAAGTTCCGTAAACACAGTAGTAATATGTTTATACATATATGTATGCATATAAACATATATGAACACATACATGCTTACACATATGAGAACATGCTGGTTCATGTTGAGATGCGAATTGAGATCATATTCATTCAAGATCATTTTTCTCATGTGAAATATAGTCAGAGAGAAATACATGTATAATTGGGTGAGATTATTTTAATTAAAAATGTTATTCCCATTTGTCATACACTCTTCTTTTTCCCTGCTTTTTTTTTTTTTTTCGGACAGGATCTCAGCATAGAACCCAGGCTGGCCTCCAACTAGCAATTCTCCTGCCTACTAAGTGCTGGAATTGCAGGCATGTATTACCATACTTGGCTCTGTCATAAACTTTCAAACAAGCATATCTTTCTAATAAGGGGAGATGAACACATGTACTGTGTGCGCATACCGTTCTTGACACTCACAAATTGAGCTGATAGCTGCAGGATCAGGGCTTGTTAATCCAGATTTTCCTCAACAGTCAGATATCAGAATCACGGAGAGTGTTCTCTCTCATGTAGTTTCAGAAGGTGAAGCTCAGGTTACAATGGTACCCTAAAACTAGCACATTGTTTTCTTTTAAATTCCTTCTCCTAACTATGGTACTTGGAACTCTGCTCTGCTCTTCTCTCTCTTTCTCTCATTACCAGCTTATTGAATTATTGCTTAAAACCTGTAATAAAATATAACCCAACTCACTGCAAAGCCTGAGCTTTGACAGATTTGTTCAGCCTGGAAGCCACCACCAATATTAATATTGATTTCTATCAGGACATTACACTACAGAGATCTGACCTGTAATGTGTGTCATTCTATCTACTCTGAATATTTATAAGGATAACAATTTTAGACAGTATTCAAAAGAGATAATGCTTGAATAGCTAATGGCTTATACTATAATGATACATATTTAAATAATTAACTTCACCAAGGAACTTGCTTTGGTTGTAGCATAAAATGATCACAAGCAACAGCAATTAAGAACCATATTGCCACACAGGTTGAATTTCTTTCAACTGTTTTTTTATTTGTTTGTTTGTTTCTTTTTCTGGTACTGGAGATAGAGCTCAGGACATTGCACTTGCTAAGCAAGGTTAAATTTTTTTCTTTTCTTTCTTTCTTTCCTTCTTTGTTTCCTTCCTTCCCCCCTCTCACTTCCTTCCTTCCTTCCTTCCTTCCTTCCTTCCTTCCTTCCTTCCTTCCTTCCTTCCTTCCTTCCTTCTCTGTCTCTTTCTTTCTTTCTGTCTTTCTTTCGTGGATCCTGGGGCTTGAACTCTGGGCCTAGGCACTGTCCCTCAGCTCTTCAGATCAAGGCTAGCATTCTACCACCTGAGCCACACACCACTTCTGGCTTTTTCTGCTTATGTGGTGCTGAGGAATCAAACCCAGGGCCTCATGCATGCAAGGCAAGCACTCTACCACTGAGCCACCTTCCCAGCCCCTCTTTGTTTTTTTTTTTTTTTTTTTTTTGAGGAGTTCAGACTTCAAAGATCTCCTCTTCCTAAGTCGCAGGTATTATAGGTGTGAGTCACCAACACCTGGCTTCTTTACGCAGAAACTTCTTCTGTTGTGTGGAGGTTACTGTGGTTTGTGGGCCTTAAAACATTAAATACTCAGGGTCCTAAGCCTTGCTGTAGTCCAGTAAAAGGAAAGAGCTGAAAATACAGATTTATGTTAACTTGAAATAGCAGTGAAAGAAATTTAGTAGACCAGCATCTTAGCTACAGTTAAATTACTAGAAATTCATGGAACTAGAATTTCAATAAGCTGCATAACATCAGAAATTATGTTAGGCTATTTGTAGAGAAAAATGTGTGCAGAATTGAATGTGTCAGGTTTCTAAATCCTATCTCTTAGGATGATAGATAGATGCTAGATCTCCAAACTAGATAGTTGCCTTAAAATTCCTTGTGGGGATATGGTAAGATAAACATTTGCAGAAGGCCTATTTTTCTAAGACTAAAATTGTGGAAATGAGTTACCAGAGTACCATTTTTTTGTTGTAAAGCATAAACAAAAATGTTTCTTTTTTTTGTTGGTTATGGGACTTGAACTCTGGGCCTGGGCGCTGTCCCTCAGCTCTTCAGCTCAAGGCGAGCGTTCTGCCACTTGAGCCACAGCGCCACTTCCGTTTTTCTAGTGGTTTATTGGAGATAGGAGTCTCACAGTCTTTCCGGGCTGGCTTTGAACCACGATCCTCAGATCTCAGCCTCCTGAGTAGCTAGGATTACAGGCATGAGCCACCGGTGCCCAGCTCAAAAATGTTTCTTTATACCATAGTTAAAGAAAAATCTTTCACCAAGATTAACTTGCTTTTATTTCTTCTCCTAAATTTAAGTTTTCTTGAGTCCAGGTCACGCATACTGTATTGCATGCAATAGCTTTCAAAGTCTGTGGCTTGAACCCACATGGAAACATGCATTTTACACCATTCTTCAGGAGATACACACACACACACACACACACACACACACACACACACACACACACACACACAAATGTGCTAGTCTTGAGCAAATCAACAAAACAAAACTTCAGGGATAATGCATAGGCCCTGAGTTCAAGCCCTGGGACCACACACTCGCGTGTGTGCACGCCGCACGCACACACCCACAACCCCCCCCCACCCCACGCACACCCATACCTCATTGGACAACTGGGCATGGTGGCACCCACCTGTAATCCCAGCACTTAGGAGGCTGAGGCAGGAGGGTTGAGAGGTTCCGGTCAGTGTGGGCCACTAAGCAAGAGACGCTCTATGCCTTAAAATAAGAAAGATGATTCTCAACCTCTAGACCAAACCAAGATCTGCTTTCAGTGGATGGATCATTTCTTCACCAACTACTTTCTCTTCTTTTCTGCATCTTAATCCTGGTCACCTTGTCAATAAAACAGGAGGATTAAGTTACCTGCCAGAGAGCAGATGTTCCCCTCTACCCCAACGGTCAGCTCTACAATTTCATGCTCGTCTGATCCTTTTGAAACCCTCCTGGAAGGCTCCCAACATAGCTAGGTCTCTTTACCATTCTATTTGTTGCACAAAGGAAAATGAATTCTTTCTGGAATTTTTATTTTTATTCCTTCCACTCTCTAAAAGCTCAACAGTTATGACAGCTTGCCAGCTTACAGTAAGTCTCTCAGTCAGTAACTTTAAAAATCACACGAAGACAATGTCACAGCTTATACCAGAGGACTGTTCACAGAATGACATCCATGTGCTTTCTGTTATTGTTGTTTTTTAAGTATGCCTTAAAACTTCGTACTCTTGTAGGCAGGTGCAGTAGCTTAGAATTTTCCATTATCTTTCTTCTGTGTGGTTATTCTGTCACTAAAAATGAATGTTTTTGTGTCAATATTGTTTTTCTCCCTGCAAACACAGGTCACATAGCACAGCTATTAACAAAGCAATGGAAAAATTAGCTATAGATGGAATAACTAATAAAACCTTAGAAGAAATATAATAATTATTGCTAGAATTTCCCGACAATATAGACCATGTAGAAGCTCTTACCCTTCACTGTGGTGTTATTAATTAAATGCTGAACACAAAGTCCTTTTTTGTTTTTTAGCTTCAATTAGTGTAATGTATATGGATACATCCAAACCTCATAGTCAGAATGACCTATTTACCTGTTAGTCTGTTTCTCGTCTCTACTATTATAAAGCCTGAGCTGTCTTAATGGTTTGATGGGCGTGGCATGGCCCAGGCTTGGGAATCTGGAAGAATTTCAGCCAGGTTACTGACTAGCTGAAAGACTTGGCCCAGTTCCTCAGCCTCTAGTTATTGTTTCCTCATGTGTCCCATGGATATCTTTGTCAGCTCAGCTGCTGTAACAAACACGCCCAGTGGGTGGCTTAAACAGTAGAAATTTATTTCTTACTGTTCTAGAGGCCGGCAGGAGCAGGCTTAGTGTCACCAGATTTGGTGTCTGGCAAAGATCCTCTTTCTGGTTTGCAGACAGTGGCCTTCAGGTGGAAAGAAAGAATGGTACTGTGTGGTGTCTGTCCCTTCTCTTAAGGATTCTGAGGACATTGGGAGGGGGAGGGTCCTCCTTACATGACCTACTCCTCCTATCGCCCCCCCCAAAGGATCCACCTCCAAAGACCTTCAAGTTGGTATTCCTGGTTCAGCATGCAAATATGGTGGGGAACCCAACATTTGGTAGTGCAAATTTGGTAGTGCCAAGTTTGTAAGCTAGTCAGTAAGCTAGTCAGGCTGAAATTCTTCCTGATTCCCAAGCCTAACCTATGCCACGCCCACAAACCCATTAAGACAGCACAGGCTTTATAATAGTGCAATATTTGGGGGGCAATATTAGCAGAGGTCAGCCTGGATCTGGGGCTGTGTTTGTGGTGTGTGTAGGGGGTGGTCCCAGCAGGTCTGAGGAAGAGTTATGAGTTGCAGCTATGAGGAACATCATCGTTGGTTGGTTGAGTCCAACCTGGAAGTGTGTCGTTTTTGTAACTTTTCTGTGGCTTTGAAAATTTTCCAAACAAAAATATGGGAAAAAAAAATCTGGGCATTGCGGGGGATGTCTGTAGGGATTGTGAACTCCAGGCCAGCATGGACTTTAGAGTGAGTTCAAGTCCAGGCTGGGCAAACAAAGATATAAACAGCTGGCAGAATAGGATGTTGAATTCTACCCTTTACTTAAATTCAGTAATATAAAATGCCTAGTTATATATAATAAGTCAGAGTTATGATTGTTCCTTAAAGACTTAAGCTTGTCTTCAGGAGCACAATGACTGTGTCAGGGAATTTAACGTTAGCACGTGCTATTATTCAATGTATCATCCATACCGAACTTTAGCTGCTTGCCTGCTAGTCATATTACAAAAGGAACTTGAGTTGGCTTGTCTGTTTGAGACAGGGTCTCAGTGTGTCTTTAGAGCATTAAGAGAAGCTGTTTCATTTTTGTATTTCATTTTTGTTATTTCTCATTTAGTTGGAATCTCAGCCTTTCTTTTTCTTTGTAACATTGGCTTAAAAAATACTGCCCCCCAGATTTGGTTTGTCTAAGGCAAATACTTAAATCATGTGTTTTGGGCAGAAATTGTCCATGAAAGTATGTTCTTCTCCATTCAAGTCAATGGGTGCTGCCACAGCTGGTCGCCAGCTTGAAGAGCAAGATGAGCAATTAATGTGTAAGACAGGGGCTAAGTAGGTGGCTTAAGTGGCTTTAGACCATCTGCCTTGTAAGTGTGAGGCCCTGACTTCAAATCCTAATAAAAGAATATGGTGAAATACGATGCTGCAAGTATAAAGCAGGTCATCATTACATTATTATTATTATTAGTTGTGGGGCTTGAACTTGGCCTGGGCACTGTCCCTCAGCTCTTCAGCTCAAGGCTAGCGCTTTACCACTTGAGCCACAGCACCACTTGCGGTTTTCTGGTGGTTTATTAGAGATAAGAGTCTCACAGACTTTCCTGCCTGGGCTGGCTTTGAACCATGATCTGCAGATCTCAGCCTGCTGAGTAGCTAGGATTACAGGTGTGAGCCAAGGGTGCCTGGCTGTCTTTTCATTCTTAATGAGCAGCTGAGAAGGCTGAGGCTCATAGAACACAGTCACAGAACACACGGGTGTCTGACCCCAGCAATACAACGACAAGATGGTTGATACTCTTGCAGTAGGAAAAGACTGTATTTGCCACTTTTCTCTTGTTATGCTGCCTTATCTATCATAGGCAAATTTTGTCCACATTTTAATTACAGTCAGTAGAAAAGTAGAACAAATGTTACTACTTGGTATATGGGCAGGACTTGTATTTCTTTGTTCTAAAAACTACCAGTCATTTTCAACTTGCTTTTTTTTGTGGTGGTGGTAATGGGGTTTGAACTCAGAACCTCATGTTTTTCATGCTGAGTCACATACCTCCAGCCCTGTTCACTAGTTAGTTTTGAGATAGGTTCTTACTTCATAAGCACTTGAGCCTCAAACCACCTGTTTTCCCCTACATCCTGTCATTGTTGAGGTCCCAGGAATGTACCAAGTCCAGCTTCCTTCCACAGAGATGGAGTTTTGCTGACTTTTCTGCCTGATCCTCCCAATCTCAGCCTCCTATCTGAGATTTTACATGTGAACCTCTAGCACCCCGCTTTTAACTATTTTCCATGCTGCATGAAACAGGAACAAAACTGGTTTTGCTGATTCTATTTCAAATGACTTCTCACTGATAGTAAAAGGTAAAGGAGGGTATTTTTTTTTACTTTTAATATAGTTTAATATCAAACTGGACCCTGAATCCTTCCAGTATTTGAAGTTTTTATTTCTGTCTTGTGTAATTGAAGTACATTTCATTGGGGAAATAGAAAATACATGTTATTCAAATCCATGAGCTATCCCTGACTTTTTTTTTCTTCTTTGATGAGAGCTGCAAGCTACCCTGTTCTGTTGCTGCCTATGCTACTTATATTTCCTGCCACTAAGTTGACATCAGTATCTAAAAGGCGGGAAGATTTATTTTGCTCATGCAGGGAGGGCACAGAAGAGCAGCCCACATCATGGTGGACAGGAAGCAGATCGGAACAGGACGGCATGTGGCCCCCAAAGGCCCTCCTCCCAGTGACTACTTCCTCCAGTCCAGCTCTACCTTCCACAGTTCCACCACCTCCCAGTAGTCTATTCAGATTTGGGATCAGTGGAGTAATCTGTTGATTAGATGAGAGCCTTCAGATCTAACTGTCTCTAGAAATGCCCGCAGGAATACACCTAGGGGTGCGCTCCATCATGCTCCGAGTATGTCTCAATCTAATTTAGTTGGCAATCAAGGCTGTCAGGATTGTCATCTGTCTTTCTTCTGCTCCTTGGTAAATGGCCACATCACAGTCATTTTCTTGTTCCACTTGTCAAGATACATGTCAGATAGAAATGCTCTGGCAGATAAAGTAAGACACCGCAGCAGAGGAACGAGAGGGTACGGAAGCTATGCCTGGCACATGTCAATCAGCTGGAGAGAGTCGTAAACACCAGCCTTGCATTAGGGAGTGGCATGTTCTCATGGGAGGCTCATTGGAGGAAATGATAGCTGGATGGAGACATTATTACAGATAGTGACAAGAGCTGGGGAGAGGGCTGGAATCCTGTGAGCCAAGATGACAGTCTCATAAAAAGAAGAGAGCGGAGATTGACAGAGGTCAGCCCCAAGGCCTGAGAGAAGTGGTTTGACTAGAATCCAGGAGTTCGGTGTTTGTTTGGTTTGTTTTGAATAGGGTTTACAGTGTTAACTTTTATTTTGGTTAGCAAAAAATCCAGTCTAGGCATTTATTGAATATTTTTTGTTGAGTTGGCTGCTCTGGAGGATTTTGTTCCAATTGTTATGGTTTGAAATCTGGTTAGCAGAATGTAAACTGGATGATTTGATTGCTCCCTCTGGCTGCTGGCTATTTTTAAAGAGTGCTGGCTTAGGAGACGGAAGGAGACACGGGTTTGAGTTTCATCTGCACCAATGACAGCCTAGTGACACTCCAGGGGTGCTGATGAAAATGTTTGCAATAAAAAAGGCAGAAGGGCGAAGATGCAACGCACTAATGGGTTACCGCCTTCTTACCCCGGCTCAATCTCCAAATAAGAATAAAAAATCTTAATGAAATGTATTAAAGTTTCTTTTACATGTCATAAAAATGTATGTAGATTTAGATGTATCACTTCGCACACTATGACAAATAGATTCACATAATACTCTTACCAATTAAAACATCAATCTGTTGCTATGGGGTTAGAACTTACCTATTTTCTGTTCCTTTTTGTTCATAGGGCTTGAACTGAGGGCTTGGGCACTGTCCCTGAGCTGTTGTCCTCAAGGCTAGCACTCTACCACTTTGAGCCACAGCTCCACTTCCAGTTTTCTGGTGGTTAATTGGAAATAAGAGTTTCATGGACTTTTTTTTTTTTTGCCAGGACTGGCTTCCAACCTCTATCCTCAGATCTCAGTCTCCTGAGTAGCTAGAATTACAAATGTGAGCCACCAGTGCCCAGCTAAACCTGTCTTTCTAAAACGTCAAATAAATGTGATCATATAATCTGTCATCTCTTAAGATTTGTTTTGTTTTTGGTGGTACGTGGGTTTGAACTTGGGCTTTGTGCTTGCCAGGCAGGCACTCTGGCATCTGAGCCACACCCCTAGTTTTTTTTGGTTTTTTGTTTTTTTTGCTTCCATTATTTTCCAGTTAGAGTTTTTTTGTTATGCCTGCACTGGACTGTAGTCCTCCTATTTACTCCTTCCAAGTAGCCAGGATGACAAGTGTGTACCACCATTTCCAGCTTTTATTGATTTGAAGGGATCTCAAAATAATCATCCCTCCTTCTGGACTAGCCACAAACTACCATCTTCCTGTTCTTAGCCTCCTAAGTCTCTAAGATTGAAGGCATGGACTTCAGTATCTGGCTTAGAACAGTGTTTTATAGATGAGTCTACATTGTTGAATTTGCTCATTTTATTACTGATAGTTATCTCTAGTTTGGGATTAATATGAATATTTGTATGTAAGTCTTTGTGAACATATGGAATCATTTCCTTTGGATAAATACTGAAGAATGGGACTGATGGATCATTTCATATATACATATTTACCTTTATAAGAAACTTTGAAACTGTATCAACTTATTTTCCTTTCAGGAGTGTGTGAATTCCAGTTTCTCCACACCATTGACAACCCTTCCTATGGTCAGTGTTTTTTTTTCTTTAATTTTCTTTGTATCAATTGGTAATGTAATGCAATTTCATGGCAGTTTTTATTTGCATTAAGCATTAAAAGTTTTTCATGTGTTTATTCAATATCCATCTTTGGTCAAGTTTTTTCACCTGTTTTATCCTTTAATTTTTCATTGTTTGCATATCATGGAGTTGCATGAGGCCTTCAAATGTTCTGATACAAGTCTTAGGTTGGTATATGTACTGTGGATATATTCTTCCGGTTTGTGGCCTGAATTTTTGTTTCCTTAATTATTGGTCCAGAAGAACTAAGTCTGTGTGTGTGTGTGTGTGTGTGTGTGTGTGTGTGTGCGCGTGTGCACAAGCGCACACGCGCGTGTTGTACTGGTACTGGAGATGAACTTTCGCCCTTGCTTGGCTTTTTGTGCTCATGGATGGTGCTCTACCACTTGAACCACACCTGTACTTCTGGATGTTTGCTGGTTAACTAGAGATAAGAGTCATAGGTATTTGTCTGTCTGGCCTGGCATTAAACCATGCTTCATAGATCTCAGCCTCCTGAGTAGGTAAGATTTTTCAGTGTGAGATACCTGTGCCTAGCTAGAAATAGATGCTTTCTTTTTTCTTTCTTTCTTTTTTTATAGCAAATACAGTTATCAATTTATTCCTTCATGATCATAGCTTTGTATATTCTACCAATCTTTGACTATCTCTAGGTTTCCTTCCAGTGTGGTCAAACAACTATCATGCAAGCTACACATGCATTTTTTTCATTTTCTAGTAGTGACATAAAAAAGTAAAAATACTGTCAGTTAACTTAAACTACACCTTTCATTTAAGTGGACATATAGACTCCAAATATCATTTTAGCATGTAATCAGTATAAAATTCTTGAAATATTTCTGTCCTTTTTAATCTTGTGTCTTTGAAAGCTGAAGTATCATTTTCTGTAGCATTTCAGTGTGGACTAGATGCAGTTCAAATGCTCAACAGCCACATATGACTACTGGTCATAGTGAATAGGGTAGCTTCTGGAGTTTTCTATTTCCCACTGTTTAGATCTGTGATCTAATTTAATTTTCCTGTATGGTGTGAAATGCAAATAGAAATTAAAAATTTCTCCATCTGTACAACCAGTTCCCATATTGTTATTTGTTTTCCCTGTTGAATTATATAATAGCTTTGTCTACAACCAATAAGTTGTATGTGTGGGTCTGTTTCCAGACCTTGTGTTCTACCCTATTGTTTTCTTACACTGTAATATACTGTTTTTATTCTTGATTCAAAGTTAATATCAGCTGGTGTAGGCCTTTCAAGTTTGTTCTTTTTCAAGATTTTTCTTTTCTAGGGTCTTTTTCATTTCCAAATAAACCTGAGGAACAGCTTGTTGTGGTGCACAGTTCTGACATGGGTTTTTATTGATTGGTGAGGATCTAAGGATGGCCCCACAAAAGACACATCTACCTGCTAATCCCTGGGCCCTCTCACTGTTAGCTTAAGTGAAAAAGGAAAAAAAAAGGGTGAGGACTCTTTCCAGGTATAATTAAGGGCTATGAAACAAGATCACCCTGTTATTCAGGTGGAGACTAAAGACCATGGCAGGTGTCCTTTCAAGACAGCCACATAGAGGAGAAGACAACACACTGAGGGCAAATTGATATGAAGATGGAGGCAGAGGCAGGCTCAGTGTGTCCACAAGCCACAGAAGCCAAGGAGTGCCCTCAGCTACCAACTGGAAGAGGAGAGGATGGATTCTCCCCATTGGCCAGTAGATGGCGCCTGTGCTCTTTGCTGATATCTTCATTTCAGGCTGGCCTATATGGAGTTGTGAGAAAATACATTTCTTGTTTTGAATCACCTATTTGTGGTCATTGATTCTAGTAGCTCTGAGGAACAAAACTACTAATTACTAGGCTAAAGAAGTACTCATGTTATTCCTAGATTTTTTCGAGTAAATGATTTCTGCATTAAAGCTGGCATCCCCCCCCATTATTTTCTTAATGTGTCCATAATGTGTATTAGCTATCTGTTCACATGTATAAATCTTACCCCCATCCTGGCTTTTATCCCCTAGTAAAAACTATTACCTAAAATTTTGGATATTGAATTGTAAATAAGCCACATTTTCCTCCTTGTCCCTCCCCTCACCCCCAATTCATTAGATTTAAACATTTTTAAAGAAGTTGTTAAGAATACTATGGAACAAAGCTATGCCTCAAAAGACTTAGAAGAGAAAAAGAGCTGCTCAGAATTTCTCCAGAATACCTCTCGCTCCTGGGGTTCCCACACTTGAAATTCTGACATCCAGTTTGGCCCACCAGAGATTGTCATTTGGCATCTGTAGTGTTTCAGCCATTGAGAGTTCACAATTTCAGGTGAAAATATCAGATATCATACTTGAAAATTATATGGATTTAGTGCCATGGCCCTGAATCCCAAACTGGGCAGCCATTGGCATGGGCTGAGCAGCATCTGCCTCTTCCATAAAGAATGTTGTTTTTGCTTCACTGTAGCTGCGTTATTTCTGGTTGTTTTTGATGTCGTGGAGATGCGTGCCTGAGGCCTCAGCTCTCAAAGCTTGTTGAGGTACATGGCAATGTCAAGGCGTGCGTCATTTGAAAGTGTTCAGGGAGGACCAGGGTACCATGGCGACCAGGTTGCTCAAAAAGAACACTGCGGAAGTGACCTAAAGATTACCCCCCCCCCAAAAAAAAGGATTTTCATATAATTCATTATCAATAAGAGAGATAGAATGAGATCTAGATAAACAAGGCCCATGAAAGTAGACACACAAATCACAACTACCCAGGGGCCATTGCTCAGGCCTTCTAGCCTAGCTATGCAGGGGGCAGAGATCATGAAAATGATGGTTCAAGGTCAGCATAGCCCCCAAATTGCTGAGACTCCCTTCTCAACCAATAAGAAGCAGGGTGTAGTGGTATATACTTCTGCCCTCCCAGCTCCCCCGGGAAGTGTAAATAGAGTGATCGTCCAGGCTGGCCTGGGCATAGATATGAGACGCTATTCTACAAATCACCAAAGCAGAAAAGCCGGGAGGCATGATTTAAGTGGAAAGATGCTTGCCTAGAAAGTATGAGGCTCTGAGCTCAAGCCCTGGTGGGGGGGGGGTGGAGACTCAGAATTTCTACACCACCACAGGAAAGAAAGTAGCAACTAACTGAGCACAAAACAGACAGACATACTCCAACCAATGGGGAAAAATTCAGTCCTGTGTAAAAGAATTTGAGGACTACAACCAAGCTAAGATACTGCTGCAATGCCTCCAGGTGTGCGGATCCCGTCCCCCTTCTCACTGGACATTATTGCAGGAGCAAATCCTGAGAATTCTCACAAACATCTTCCACTTTGGGAAAGACACAGCCCGACCCTGTGAAATGTGCAGGCCGCCAGGCCCCGAGAGCAGCTGCTAGGTCTTTTCCGGAGTCAGGCAAGCTTACCCCTTCTGGGGACAGCAGTCTACTAAGCAAATAAATTGGGGCTCCTAGACAGGGCTGAGGGGAGTATAGCAAGACCTGGGTGGGGGACACAGGACTTAGAAGGCAGGTAGAGTTCCCCAGCAAGCACTAAGACTCATCCCAGCAGCTTCTTCCCTCTCCTTTTTCTAAGACCTTCCATTCACAGGGAAAGTAGACAAAAACACCACTGGGCCCCCAAACTGAAGCTGAGTCAATATGTAATAGGCCTGGAATAGTATACTCAGGAAAGAATGCAATGCATTCCAAAAGTTGAATTATTCTATGCAGAGAGAAAAACTGATAGAGAATAATTGATCATAGATGATAGCCCAAACAAATGCATTGAAAGGCACCTCATAGATAAAGAATTCTGTAGCCATCGGCAGAAAAATCTAGAGAGCTGGGAAGGGAAAGATTCTCTAGGTTTCAGATCTCTCCACAGAAAAACGCCTTTCATCAAAATCCAGTGAAGCAACTGCCTTCTTGTTCTGTTAGCTTTTGGAGGAAGGTGTGAATTCAAAATATTTACCCAGTTCAGTTTTTAGAGAAAACAAGATTTTGCTCAAACATGGTCTTCTATAAGCCCTCCTTAAGAAAATAGCGTGAAAAAGAGAAGGCTGTCTATCAAGTGCTCCATAGAAACAAAGAATTAGGAAGGGCTACGTTAGAGTTGCTGCCACAATTCACTTGAATGTAATGCTATGTTGGGACCCTACAGTAAGAGCACAGGGCAATTGTAAATGCTTTATGGAAGAAGTAAATTGAGAATCGAGCTGAGTGTATGCACCAACCAGACTCTTCTCTCTTGAGTTGGGACTGCAACACTAAAGCATGTAGCTGATTCATTTTCTTCCTTCTTTCCTTCCTTCCTTCCTGCCTGCCTGTATGAATGCAAGCCTCCCTCCCTCCCTCCCTTCCTCTTTCTTTCGTTGTTTCCTTCCCTCTCTTTCCTTCTTTCTTTCCATTTCCCTCCCTCCCTGTCTCCCTCTCTCCCTCCCTCCCTTCCTTCCTTCCTCTTCCTTTCTTTTTCTTTCTTTTTTTTTAACATGTGCTAGTACTGGGGTTTGAACTCAGGGCCCGGGTGATGTCTCTTAGCTTTGCCACTTAAGGATAAGGCTCTACCACTTGAACACAGCTCCCTTCTTCTGACTTTTTGGTGGCTATCTGGGAGATAAGAATGTCACAGACTTTCCTTCCCCGGGCTGGTTTTGAACCATCATCCTCGGATCTAGCCTTCTGAGTAGCCATCAGAGGCACGAGGCACCGTGGCCTGGCTCCGTTTTTAAAGATTGGTAGGGAGGGTCCACGCTTGTTGCTTTTTCTTCAATGTCACGTACTGATTTATCTTTGTGTTAGCTCAAGTACGCATGGCGGGAGTTCCTATTGGGAGAAGACGTCCGTGTCTGTCCGTCCGTCTAGCGTTTGTGGAGGGGTGCTGAGTGTGGACGGGCCTCTCCCCTCGGGTGGTGGCGAAGGTGCGATGTGTGTCCTGGGGAAGAGATGCGGCCTGAGTGGCGCGCGCGCGCGGGCGCGGGGTCCCTGGCCAGGGGTCCCACGCCGCCAGCCCCCCGGGCTCCACGGTGCGGCCGAGGCGCGTGCGGCCTGTTGCACACCGCGCACCAGGCGCCGCTTGCTCGCCTTCTCCTTCACCGTTCGGCTCATGCTGGTGGGCTGTAAGTGACACATGCTCCGAGCCGCCGGGGGCTTCGGGCTGGCGCGGGTCTACCTGCGTCAGCCCTGCACCTGGGCGACCTTGGCTTTGCCCACGCTGATGACTCAATCGGCCAGGCGTCCGGGCGCCTTCCCCCCCTTCGCGGCCTCCCTCCTCCTCCCGGCCTGCCGACCCCCGGGCTCCCCGGTGGGGCCTCCTCCTGCCACGTGACGCCCCCGCAAGGGGCCCCAGCACCCTCCTCGCGGACGCGCCGTTCCGGCTCCCGGGCTCCGCCTGTGAGCGGCCTCCTTGGCTCAGCTATCCACTTGGCTGCCGCGGGCGGCAAAGCCCACGGCATCTGCCATCTGTCATTCAAGCCCGTCGGGAACGCCCCGAGCCTTCATTTAGACACGTCTGGGGCGGGCTTCGGCCTCACTCGCCTGGAGGGCGCTCGGACGGACAGCCTCGCTCGCGGCCGATCGATCCTCCGATCGATCGGAGCGCGGGCCTCGGCGCACGGGGCGCTTCCCCGGGTGGCCGTCATGGCTGCGAAGGTGGCGCGCACGAGCGACCTCGCCTGAGTTGCCCCCGGGGGGACTGTGCAGCCTGCAGGGTAGGTTGACTTGGGGGGGCGGGAGGCGCTGCGGGG
>NW_012267314.1:8869223-9101124 GCF_000151885.1 Dipodomys ordii
ACAACCCCGATAGATAGATAGATAGATAGATAGATAGATAGATAGATAGATAGATAGATAGATAGATAGATAGATAGATAGATGATTGATTGATTGCTAGTGAATCTGCATGATTTCATCCATGTGAAATTCAGAATCTGGCCAGCAAAGCTGTTGTTCAGAAACGCACACATAGGCATTCAAAGGAATAAAGGGAAAACAAGATAAATGAATACCTCTGAAGTAAAAAATCTGTCACCTCTGGGGCAAGAGGGCAGTGGTGGGCTTCCAGGAACACAGCCAGCCACTCACCCCCCCCCCCCCCCCCGAGGATGGAGATGACTTATCTCCTGGGCGGTGACCTGGGCAATGGTACAAACAGGTTTCTATGTGGAAACCCTCCCCCAATATATTCACATATGGGTGTGACAAACTAGAAAGCCCCAAGCCAGGGCTCTACAGCTGTTTTCCATAGTTCCTGCCTTTCAATAAGGTCTTGATCAGGCAGACGTGCCTAAGGGAATTTACTATCCATAGTATTTTATTTCATAATCGCTCTCCTGGAACATACTAATAATATTCATTAAATTCTTCATGTGTTTTCTTTATAGCTTAAGTAACTTGTAACATTTCAAAATGTACTTGGAAACACTTTGAAATCATTTGGTATGTTCTCTTTCTTTTTTTTAAAAAAACCCTGATTTTTATATATCTTGTAAAAGATATCTTTTATATACCTTCTAAAATAGGCATATTTTATTTAGTAATTTCAGCTACAATCAGATTCTATAATGAAAAGTATATAAAACCATAACTTGAGAGACTTTCAGGATTTAAAACTTCGCATGTGGGCGTCATGTTTACTTAAACAATTTGAGTTCGTCAGTTACTCTAGGCTACATTTCAAGTTGTTTTATTATGTTATAGTATATTAAAGAACATATTTCCAACATCGCCCAACTTCTGTTGGAAAACATTATTCAAAATACAGATGATTTGCTGGTTGTATAAACATACAGATAATAAACTATAGATATTAATCTTTTTGTGTCTTTCTTGTCTTTAATAAAAACCTTCTCTACCATTATTTAAATACATTCTAAAATTGTTTTGAAAGATTTTAGAGTTTGTCTTTTGATCACATTTAGTTCTTTAGTTTTCCTGAGATGAGTATGAATGTTTGCGAGTGTGTGTGTGTGTGTGTGTGTGTATAAATTGTTTGTCTGTGTCTTGAACTCATGATTAATGGGTCTTCTTTTTTTATGTGGAAAGGCAATTGTGCCAGTGCCAGGGTTTTGGTGGACCCTTTTTGCCATGTAGGATGCCCACTTATGTTTGCTCTTCTTTCTAGCTCTGTATCCATTGATCATCTGAAAATATTATTGGTAGTATATTATTCTTTCAAGAAATAAAAATTTTATTCATTGTGATTTATTTTTTCTTTCCCTATGAGATTTTGAGAAGTATTTTCTGGTTTCAGTGTGAAAGGCTTTGTAAATTATCCTTGTGTTACTGATTTCTAATTTACACTCTAGTCAATAATGTGTCAAAACCACTGATATTTTGAAATTTGAGAGTTGCTTTATGGTTTTAGTTTCTCCTTCTCTGATCAAGAATGTATGCTTGAGGACTTCTGGACAAGGTATGTATGCATGTCTATCTATTTATTATACACACACAAAACACACTCTCTTTCTTTTTCTCATACCTGTAACACTTGAATTTAATCAATTCTGGAGGTTTTATCCTGTGTAATCTGACTTTGCCTTCCAGGTACTTTTCTATTCTTTTCTCTAGGAACCGCAATTCATCTTACATTAGATTTTCTCACTTGTTACCTATATCCTTACTTTAGCTTCCCTTATTTAAAAAAAAATCTATGTTGACTGCTACATCATTTCTTTAGGTCCGTATCCCCATTTTTGTCTACATTTTCATTTTTCTCCAACTCCAACTATAATTTATGTACAGCCAAACACAAAAATAAAGGAAGTATCTTGGTGACCTCCACTCCATATGCACCTGTGTGCTCACCACCCAGATAACGCTAGGAAACATTTCATCCCTGTGAAAGTTTCCTCTTCCCTTTCCCATAGCTCCTCCCCTCCCCCAGTCACCTACAGGCTTAACTCCAGTCACTATGGATTATAAACAATCATAAAGTTCATTCTTTTGCACATATTGTAATGTTGAGGTCCTTTCACATGGCATCTGTAAGTGTTTTTGCTTAGTACCTGTGGTTGGCAAACTACACACTGTGCACCAATTCCAGCCCAGTGCATATTTTTTTCTTTTTAAGATTTTATTGGACCAAAGCCATGTCTATTCAACAGTTATTACAGAGACTGTATGACCCATCAACATAAAGTATTTCCTATTTCCTATTTAACATACGTGTTAACAAGTATGTTTTAAACCCTTATTCTACATGTTAGTTTTATATGACTTTACCAATTATTTATCCCTCCTCATGCTTATGAACATTTGAATTGGTTTTACTGTGGAGCCATTATATATTCAGTGGTTACAAATGTTCTTGCATTTATTGGCAGCATGGATCTCTTGGCTATCACTGAATATCCTGAATCCAAAATCTTTCTGAAATGCTCTAGATGGCATGTTTTTTGTTTTTGTTTTTTGGAACACCTGTACGATGTCACAAGTGGAAAATTCCACCTCTAGCCTCATGGGATGGGGATCAGTCAAGATGCACGTTCCCTAAACTATTGAATCAAGTTACCTTCGACTATGTGATATACGAAGCGTATATGAAAAACAGATGAGAGGTTCAGATAGCTCAGAGGTGGAGGGTTTGCCTAGCCCCTTTGGAACCCTGCATTTTATTCCAAGCATGGCAAAAAGGAAAAAACAACAACAAATAAACCAAACCCATTTTGTATTTAGACTTAAGTCCACACAGTAAGATATCTCATGAACATATATGTATGTATGTAAATGTATATATACATGCAAATATTTCAAAATCAGAAAAATACAAAAAATTAATAAATTTTTTAAAGCACTTTGGACTCCCAGAATATTAAACAATACTCAACCTATATAGACCATGGTCTTTGGGTAGTTTAGTTGTAGTTTGATGAACATCAATAATGTTGAACATTTTTTATGTCTTCACTAGCTGTTTGGTTATCAGTTTTGTCCATTTTTAATGTTAGCATTTTTATTTTTATTTTTTGATAAGTGACTTTTAGTTCCTAATATAGCCTGGAAAGGAAACCTTTGTCAGGTACATGTTTATAAATATTCTCTGCCCTAAAATTTGCCTATATGATTTTGTCTGTCTCTCTCTCTCTTTCTCTCTGTTTCAATATATTACATTGGTATATAAATTTTATAATGAGCTTACAAATGATTATGATATTGCTATGTTTGTGATGCTGGAGATGAACTCAGGGCCTGGTGCATGCTAAGCAGATGCTCTGCCATTGTGCCCTATTTAGGCACCTGGGCATGGATGAGCAGAATGATTTCTAGTTCATAAGGGATGCTTGGTAGCTGGGGGGTAAAATGAAGGATTAGTTCTTTTTTGCAACCTGGCCATAGATTTTTCTCATGCTCTTATTCACTGCACCCCACCCCCAATCCCTGGTCCGAAGTTCTGAAAGACATTTGCAAGATTTCTTCTAGTATTGCCTGTAGAGTTTTGTATATGTGTGAGATAGGGGTCACGATTTGTTTTCCAGCCAGGTGCAGTGGCTCCAACCTGTAATCTCAGCTACTTGGGAGACAGAGGTTGTGAAGATTATAGCTCAAAGACAACATGGGGAAAATTATAAAGACCCCTATCTCAATCCATAAGCCAGATATGGTAGTTTACATTCATGATTCCAGCTATTCAAGAGGCCATAGGCTGGAAGATTGCAGTCTGAGACTGGCCCTGGGTAAAAATACAAGATCCTATCTGAAAATATCTAAATCAAACAAAAAGAAAAAAAAAAGGAAGAGGGAAAGAGCAGGAATATGGCTTAAGTATTAGAATGTCTGCCTAGCAAGCTCAACACTCTGAGTTCAAACTCCAGTACTAAAAAAAAAAATCGTACTGATGAACTATAGATTGAGAAAACTTCTTTTTCCATTGAATTACACTGGGTCTTTTGTTGAAAAATGGAGGGACATATAGTTAAGCCTGTTTATTAATCTGTTCTGTTTCACTTGCACTATCAATTCTTGGTTTAGTATCAGATTTAATTAGCAGTAGTTTTTGCAAATTTAATTAGTCAATTTTTTGTAGTGATACCAGGGCTTGAACATAGGCTTTTGGACATGCTAAGAAAGCACAAAGCTCAGGGTACCACTGAACTACATTCCCAGTCCTACAGTAAATCTTAATGTGGTACTCTAACATCTCTAGTTATTGTTGTTTTTGCCAGTCCTAGGGCTTGAACTCATGGCCTGGGTACTGTCACTGAGCTTCTTTTGCTCAAGGCTAGAACTCTACCACTTCAGCCACAGCACCACTTTTGGCTTTTTCTGTTTATGTGGTACTGAGGAATCGAACCCAGGACTTCATGGATGCTTGGCAAGCACTCTACTATTAAGCCACCTTCCCAGCCCCTCGAGTGTTTTTTTTTTTAAACAATTGCTTTGACTAAGTAATTTGCACATACATTTTAGATTGAATTTGTCAAACCGTATTTTAAAAGTCTGTCAGACTTTTAATTATAATCGCATTGGCTTTATAGAATGTTTTTTTTGAAAATGAACATTTTAACAGAATTGGCTTGCCATTTTTGAGCATGGCATATCTCCTCAATGAATACATGTTTCAATTACTCTCCATATTATTTTGTGTTTTCAGGATAGACGACTTAACACATTGCTAAATTTGTTTCTGTGTGTTTGATTTTTTTATGCTATTGTAGATACTTTTTTCAATTTTATTTTCTAGTTATCTTGCTCAAGTATAGAAATGATCAATTTTTCTATTTTGAGCATCTTTTGTAACCTTGTTAATTTCACCAATACAGTGTGTAAGTTTGGGGATATTTCCTAAATGAATAATCATGCCATCAGTAAGAAGAAAATTTTGAAATATTTAAATCTGTTTTCCTTTTTCTTGCCTTACTGCATTATCTGTAGTTCAAAAAGTTTTAAGAACTTACAACTTTGTGTTTTCTTCATCTTAAAGAATCTCTCAATATTTCACAATTAAGGATGATATTTAGCATGTACTGTTTTGTTTACTGTGTGCTTTTTTTCAGTTTGAGGAAATTTACTTCTATTCATGTTCACTGTGGTTTGCTTTATTGGATTGACTTTCTTTTGACTAAAATAATTAGATAATTAATTTATTTACTGAAATAACTTAAGATAATACAAAGTGTTCATTACACCAGTCACCCAGGTTCCTTCATTAACACCTTACATAATGATTTGCACATTTACCAAAATTAAAAAGTCAACATTGGCACTGTGCCTTGTAGACTTAATCAGATTACAAAAGTTTTCCCATGAATATTATTTCAGTATTTAATCCCTAAGCCACATTTTCTTTTCCCATCTCCTTGGTTTATTACAAACTAGGAGAGGTCTTTGTTTTTCTTTGCCACTGTGCCAGTTTATATTTTGTACAATAGCCTTCAATTGGGTTCTTCTGATTCTTTTTCCCAATTAGACTGAAGTTATAAATTTGGAGGAATGATAGCACCGAGGTATCTGGGGTCACTCTCTATCCACATTCATTAGTAATGTGAATCTGATCATGTAAAGATGGTATCTGCTGGGTTTCTCATTTGTAATATTCTATTTTCTCCTTTATGTTAGAATAAAGTCCTCTTTCTTGGAAGGAAAGTAGTATCAAGTAATCTGTGGGTATCTGTTAAAAAGTACCACAAGGGCTGGGAAGGGGGCTCAGTGGTGGAATGCTTGCCTTGCATGCATGAGGCCCTGGGTTCGATTCCTCTCACCACATAAGAAAAAGCTGGAAGTGGTGCTATGGCTCAAGTGTAGAGTGAGCCTTGAGCTGAAGAGCTGAGGGACAGAGCCCAGACCCAGAGTTCAAGCCCCCATGACCAACTAAAAAAAAAAGCAACATAATAATTAATCTTTGAGGGATCCATTTTGAGGCTTTAGTACAAATGTCCCATTTCTCCTCAGTTTTGTCCACTAATTCCAGAATAGACTTTAATCATAACAATTATTCTTTTAATCTGAGGGTGATTTTCCATTTCCTTCATCTTTTCAACAATGATTAATTGGAATTCTTCTTTAAGAAAGATATATGCCCCCCCTTATCCATTTTTATAAATCAGTATGTGCTCCAGGATGCATACTGTAGTCTTTAGGTTCAATCTAGTGTGATGATTGTCATCTTATATTATTCCAGCTTTGACATTGGGGCTTTTTCAGGTGGAATCTTCTGTCCTTTTTGTATTTCCTTATTTCCTTCCTGTCTAGCACTTTGATTTTCTATAGGCTAACCCTCCCTAGAATCAGTCATTTCTTCAAATACTGATTCTCATGGAGAATGGTATTTAGAAACCAAACTCTGGGCACCAGGTCTTCTTATTTGTAATGAGTCATGTTTCTAGTTCATCCCAGAGGACAGAACTAGAAATCTATCTGTGTATACTGGCTTTCAAATTTCAAGTACATTTTTTGCCATTTATTATACTCATCACATAGTTTTTCTTTGTGTGGTGATACGATGAATTACAAATATTGCACATTTTAAAGGATGTTTGTCCAATACATCTAGGTAGAAGAAATTTCTAGCCAGATGTTTATCCAAAACATCTTCTTTTAAATTGCCTGAACAAGTTTTCTGAACATAGTTCTATAATATAATTTAATTTATCACAAATCACAAGCCTTTTATTTTTTTTTCTGTTGAGTTGTAGTGGCTATTTGGGGACCTTTTCCATTCTACATGAATTTTAGTACCAGTTTATGAAGTTCTATGTGAATCTTGCTAGGGCTTTTATAGAAACGGCTTTGAACTTACAGGGTACTGTGAGAATAATGTTGTATTTTAATGCTGAATTTATCCATTTATCTTATATGTCTTATGTCTTTATTTTACAAGTAAAGGATTTGTACATATTTTATACATTTTTTTTTTTTGGGTCCGGTCATGGGGCTTGAACGCTGGGCCTGGGCGCTATCCCTCAGCTCTTCAGCTCAAGGCTAGCACTCTACCACTTGAGCCACAGCGCCACTTCCGGCTTTTTTTCCCCTGCCTATGTGGTGCTGAGGAATCGAACCCAGGGCCTCAGGCATGCAAGGCAAACGCTCTACCACTGAGCCACCATCCCAGCCCCATATTTTATACATTTTTGTACATATTTTGTTACATTTATTATGGATCTTTGTGATTTTTCTTATTACTTTCTAAAAGTAGATTGTTATTCCATTTCTATACAGAGACACATGTTATTCTTTTGTTTCTGTTGTTTTCACTGAAGAGCATTGATTTGATTATAGATGTTCTTTCTTGTCCCTGATTTACATGGAATTCTTTACCAGCAACATTTAGTGTGATGTTGTTGCTGACTTTATTAAGTATACTTTTTGAACTTTTTAGATGGTAGAGTTAGCCTGCTTCTTCGTGTATTCCTAGTTCTGTCCTTTTTAATCTTGAGCAGTTACTGCTCTATGTCTCTTTCCTATCTATAAAATATAGATAACAAAGTTCAACTTAGGAGGATATTGACAGGATTGAGTTAATATATAATAAAGGCTAAAAACTGTGCTGGCCCCATGAAAATTTTATTATTTAATTCCTTTATTTATTTAAATGTTAGATTATTTTAATGTATGTAATAATTTTTTTTAAAAAAAGAGCATCTTCATTCTTAAGTAAATTATATTCTTACTTAAATAATTTGAACTTAATTTATAGTTTAGGAATTTTTTCCCCCTGTAATATTTTGAGTCATAAAGCAACTGTTCTTTGGCTATAGCAGAGGAAATAATAAATGAGAGATTCCTAAAGCAGTGTTACACAAGAGCTTAGCAACTGAAGTGGCAACATGCCAACCTTTCTGGAGCGATGTGTATCTGAGTCTTTGATGAGTTAGAGCTAGAGATAGCTCTTGTGTGAGCAGATTCAACACTTAGCATGTATTCTGGAAAATGGCCACTCAATAGAAAGGAAAAATGATTTTGCCAATCTTCAATTTCACTTTGTATTACTCATATGTCATGTAATTTAGTGGAGTAGGATTTAGCGTTTGGAATATTTGGTGAGATTCATTCACCAATAATGTATATTAGACACTTTCATGTCTAGCAGTGTATATTGCTGGTTTGGGTTCTGCTTATAGTCAGGATTACTTTGACTATTGAAGGTAGGAAAAATGATAGATATATTAAAAAAAACTGATGAAAGTTAACTTTCTGATTTTCTTATCGATTTCTTTCATTTCCTTTCACCATCTTGGTTTGCATTCTTGTTATCCTTTGCTGTTCCTCCCATTAAATTCTCCTTCCCTTCATGTCACAGGAAGTGGTCACTGGGGTGGTTTCCCTGCTAAGAATCCATCCGTGTCATTCCAATACTTGAGAAAAGAAGTCCCTGGCTTCTTAGTCCCTCTTGGACCTTCTTAGTCTTTTGTCCTTCCTTGTCTGTTCTCAGCTCACTTTCTGGGATGGAAAAGCAAATACAGTTTATTACTCTTCAAACCAAGTCCAGTGGTCAGGTGATCCTAAGCGCTTGCTCTACTCTACCTGTGACTGTATTCTTGAAAGGCAGCTATTCTTAGCACTGTACCACCAATGCCATGTGGCTCCTTTCTCCTTCATGACATTAGAAATATTCACCCCAACTAATGTTTAACCAAAAAATGTACAGGCCGTATTCAAGGATATGCAACAATCCACCTTAGCTGAATTGCAGCCCTGTAATTTGTAATCCATAGCACTTGTTAACTTCTTAGCTTTCGGTAGCCAACCTTTTAATCTAAATATTAAATGCAGATGGTCAGGTTCTTAGAGATGCGATTCAAATGCCTCATGCGATACTTTGCATACAAAGAGCGATTGCGAAACAGCTGTCACTATTAAGTACCTACTATAATTGTGCTACAGTTTTGCAAAGTAAGTATGATTATCTCTCCTAAATTATGAGGAAACTCTCTGTCAAAGAGATTAAGCAATTTGCCCAACACTGTATAGTTAGTAAGTGGCAAAACTGGTTTGTCTGATTGATACTTGCCTCTCTTGCACTGCCTGGGTGCTAAAAATAAATAGCTAAGTAAAGGAAATTATGAATACAAGTATTTATGGTAAAACAAACATTGAAGTTACTCTGTTCTTGGCCAGTGGCTACTTAGAGTCTTCACTTTGGTTAGTCCAGTGTGGTTGTATGGATTAATTGCTCCTATTTCTCTTCACATTGTTTTTATTTATTTATTCATTTTTACTACTACCAGTGGAAAAGCTTTAAATATTCTGAATCAGGCTTATTTAGGGAGTCAAACAGACTTAACATTTCACTTGGTGTTTACTTAAAGTTTTTGCTTAATTTTTATACTGCTGAGGCTTGAATCCACAGACTTGCACACAAATGAAGCAAGCACTCTATCACTAAACTATCCCCTTAGCTCAACTTTCCCCTCTGACTGTCTACTTTTCTGGGTTTCTGTGACTCGGCTGTAGTGCCTTTCAGCAAATTTAGCGATTTTGAATATCATTCCCACAAACTAGCATTCATCCCTTTCTTTTGAAGAGTGACATGCTGAAACCTAAATGTCCAGGTGTCCTCCAGGCCTGCTGGTGGAGACCAAGTCCTTCCGTGCTGTTGCTGGGCTGAGGTGACTATGCTTTGATCTGATAAGGTCTGTCCAAGCTCTATACGCCTTTGGTTTAAAAAAAATTAATGATAATCATGATACTTGCATAACAAAACATGTTACTGAAATCTGACTGATGTGTAAAAAAGAGTAATTTCACAAATAGAACTGGATATGTTTGAAGAAGGGAATACTCAATGAGTCCGTCAGATCCGTCTACTTGTACTGTGACATCAAAAGGTAAGGACAGATTTAATGCTAGAATACCATTCCTGACTAACATTCCCTTGGGCTTGAACTTAGAGACCTCTTGGTCATTCAGTTTGTTTGACTTATGGCTGGAGTTTTACCACTTGATCCATGTCTCCATTCTGGCTTTTTGCCAGTTAATTGTACATGGATTTTTCTGCCCAGGCTGGCTTTGAACTGTGATCTTCCAGGTCTCAGCCTCCTATATAACTAAGATTACAGACATGACTGCCTAGTACAAGTCTTACATTTTTAATATTCACACCTGTAGCATAGACTTTCTTGAAAATAAGGCACTTTTGTCATCCATATCACCAACAACATCTTAAATTATAACACAATAGGTACAATAAATTGTTAAATATGAAGTCAGAATAACGTGACTGAGGGCATGAGAATCAGTTATCATACTGTGCCCTTTTCTGTTCTTAAACAATCCTATATGCTAATAACTATAGCTCTAGCTTTTTAAAACAATCTATTTTGCTGGGTTTGGTGTTCAGTACCTGTAATCCCAGCACTGGCGGGGGGGGGGGGGGGGCTGAGACAGAAAGATCCCAAGTTTGAATCCAGCCTAAACAGGATAGTGAGTCTCTATATTACAAACCATGAGACACTTTAACCATGTATTTAAACTTTTGCTTTATAATTAACTGGTAAGATAATTTTAAAAGCATTAAATAATGTGTGTTAACATTAGCCTATTGGATCTGTTTTAGCATGAGTAAATGGAAGGCCTTTTTAAAAATAATTTTGTACTGTTTAATATATTATTTGTACTCATTTTGATAAGAATTTAATCATAATTTTACTCTTGGAGTTAACAAACTTGATGGTTGCCTCTTGTCGCTATATGATACTATTGTTCACACCTATGATATATTTGATTCTGAATCATTGGATATGAGTTCAGCCCTGTGTTCCTGCATCATTTCTAAGAAAACCTACATGGTGAGTATCTTAGTCATGTTCTGCAACAGAATCCTATCCAGTTGGGGGTGGAACAACAGACATCTTTTTCCTTATAGTTGTAGAGCTCAGAGTTCAAGATTCAGGGGCTGGTAAATCCAGTTTCTGGGAAGGACACTTTCTGGTTTGCCAATGACACTTCTCATGTGTGTGTGTGTGTGTGTGTGTGTGTGTGTGTGTATGTATGTGTGTCTATGTGAAAGGGAAAGAAAAGAAAGAAAAAAGAAAGGGAAAGAGAGCGAGGAAGGGAGAGAGAGACACACCTTCATATTAGAGCTCCACCTTTATGACCACATTTAACCTTAATTCCTTCTACTGGTCCTAGCTCTAAATAGAGTTATACTGGGGCTGGGGCGTCAACATATGAATTTTGGGGAACACAATTCAATCTGCATTAGTGAGTTTTCCAAGAACGCAGCAGTGAAATGCTTCAATTGAATGTAAGCTCCTTTAGTGTTCATGATACTATCTTTCATTACACACTATCGATATGAGTAGTATCAATCATATTTACACTGCCATTAGTTTAGCTCCTTCTTGAGATTTTTGAGGGCTCCTATGAAGTAAGAGCTGTATTGTGAATCTGCTCTCACTTCTGTCTGTCAAGTGTGATGTCAGCGTCATATGCTTTCAGGGTAACACCTTGTCGCATTCAAGGAGCTGTTTAAAACTGCAATCTAGAAAATTGCCTTTAAAAGCTCAGGAAAGAGGACATGATGTGGAACGTATGGACCTGCGATTCTCTATGAGGTTTTACCATCTCTCACGTATAGGAACATTACTGGCTCTGCAAACACTCTCAGATTATTGAAATCATGTAGATCCCAAACAATTGTCATATTATGTGATATTAAAAATCCTACTGGTACACTTTAGCTACTCACTGATCCATAGCAGCTTTGAAATGGGACACCTTCAACAAGTAGAATTTTTCTCAATTAGGCCTTGACTCTACCTTCCTATACCTTGTTTGCAGAGTCTATACCCTCTGGGGGCATTCTTCCTTTTCTTTTCCTCCTTAGCCACAATTGATGTGGTTGTTAGAAAATTCCCTGCACTTGAGAACTGAGCAATTCTTCTCACTTCCCTCATATAGAAAGTCAGGGGCCAAAGGGTCATTTTAACACGTCAGTGGAGAAGCTTTTGTCTTTGGCAGCATGGTACCCTCCAAAATTTGGAAGATTTTTGTTTTCAGACACTTTTGTGTGCTAATAAATAGACCTTTAGTTTTTTTCCCCTTTTGTTTGGAGACCCGGTTCTCAGACATGCTACACTGATTTGCTTTCTGGCTCCCATGGTGTTTTTTGGGCCTAAGGAAGTGATCTGAGTCTCTAGCTTCTATTGGAAAGCTTTGCCCTTAATCTGATCTTTTCCCTCTGTCATTTATCCACAAGAACCAATTTAGAGGATGCATTATCCTTGCTCTGAAGCAACTCAATTTACCAACAACAATGTCTTTAACAGTATTTCTGTTAGTGTGGAGGCTGAAGATTTAGTTCTTAAAACATTGTGAAATCTGAAATGTCTAGAATCTTCCCACCCCTCTCACCTTCTATAGACTGGATTGTTCTTTTCTGAGCTGGTCTCTTTCATAAACTACTTTGCCAGATGATGGCAATAAGAATACATTTTGTTTTCTTACATCTCCTAGAGCTATAAGTTCTCTATTAGGTGGAATAGCTGCTTCCCAAGGTTAGGGGTGTTCAATGTTTGACTAATATAATGTCAATGTATAAAAATGCATCACCAGGACTGGATGTGGTGACACATGCCTGTAATCCCAGCTACTTGGGAGGTAGAGATTAGAAGGATCTTGGTTTGAGGTCAGCCTGGGGAAAAAGAGTTAGCAAGATCCATCTTGGCAAAACAAGTTGTGTGTGGAGGCCCATGCTTGAAACCCCAGCTACTCAGGAGGCCATAGGTAGGAAGATCACAGTCCAGAGTCAACTTGGGAAAAAATTCAAGCTCCTATCTGAAATAAACAAATAAAATGAGGTAGAAGTGTGGCTCAAGGGGTAGGGTACCTGCCTACAAGCAAGCACGACAGTCTGAGTTCCAACCCAAAACAGAGGCAAAATGATCATCTTTCTAGCTCTTAAGATCAGTTTTTCCACTAAACTGAGGCTATATATTTTAGGGTTCTTGCTAAAGCTACAATCTAGTTTTCCTACCAATTTCTATATAGTCAGCATAGACCAACGTCATGCTGCAATAACAAGTCTCCCTCAGACTCAGTGTCTACCTCTACTGTCTATCTGTCCATCCATGTATTTATTTTTGCTCATACCCAGTGTCCATGATGGGTTTGTAGAAGCCACTGCCCCACACAGAAACTCAAGCCTGCAGATGCACTCCCTTCTGGACTTCTTAGATTTGTGGTTCCCATTGTAGGGAGAGAAAAATACAGCAATAGCCAAATGTTCATTAACAGCTTAGAATTAGTCAGATACCCCTAATTTGCCCAGGAAAGACTTTTTTTGCCATATTTAAAAATACTTATAAGTCCCACATTGGACTAAAAAAAAAACAACCCAAAAACTAAGTCTCAAATACATTCTCCCTTTCTTTGACAAACTTAATCTCATGACCAGAGATAAAACAGGCTTAAATATGAGATTTTTGTGGTCTTCTCCGCTAGAAGAAGCAGTGTGGGGCAAGTTGACCCTGACCCTGGACCGTGTTTCAGTCTTGTAGTTGTTCATGAAGAAATCAGATTAGAGCTATGTCTATGCTCTTCCTCCAGAAAAACTCACCCTTGGGCCTTCTGCTGTTTATGCCAATGGCATCATCTGCCTTTAAACACAGACCTGAAGAAGAGCCCCTGTGATCACTGGAAGTGATTGTGACAGGGAATGCATGGCTTTAGGAACCTCAGGCACAGAGTGGGAGGGAGTTTGGGGCTGGTGGATACATTCCATAGAACTTAGACTTCTCCCTCCAGCAACTACGTGCAGCTAGAGAAGGGTCAGAAGGAAGCAAAGGTCCAGGGCAAAGCCCATTCTCACCCACTCAGGTCTGGTGGCAGTTCTGAACAAGTACAGCGGCTGTGTGTGTAGGAACTAGACTAGGCTGTGGGGGTGACACAGAAGCCAGTGCCACTTTTCATGCTTTGAGGTAGAGGTAGGGAGAGAAAATGATCAGCAAAAATTGAGAGCCATATCTTGACAATCAGAATGCTCAGAGTCTCATTATGATAGATGAGTCAGTTTCTGCTGTGTTTGCTCAGAATGAACTTTCCTCAGCTTTAGAGTTTCCAACCTCATGGAGGTAATAGGAATGTGTCATCTCAGAGTGAATCTCTGTCACGTCGCTGGCTAATGGGAACAACTAAGAAACAATGAGATAAAACCATCTCCAAGAATAGCCAGCCTAGGGTGATCATAGGCCAAAGGCTTGCTCTCCTACCTACTGCCACATCTCAGGAAAAGTTTTTTCCCTCTTAGCTAAGATTGCCTTTAGGACCACCAAATCACCTATACCTCAAGTTGTTGTGGATGCTAAAGAAAATCCTTTTTACTATGTGGTTAATGCAGCAAATATTCAAGTAGCAAAGATCCTTTCTCAGTTAAAAGCAGTGAAAAACAATGACATTCCAAGGAGTTAAGTCTGGGATTTACTACAAGGGAGGGTGACATAGTGTGGAAGGAAATACAAGTCCCTGCAAAATGGACTGTTAGTCTCTTTGGAGCTGCTCTGGGCTCCATACAGCTCCAACAAAGGGTTGTTTTAAGTATCTCAACCTCATACTATCTCAAGCTCAATATCCTGATTCTTCAAATGAGGATACTAACAATTGCTTTGATGACCTCATAAGGCTCATTTGGGAGAGCGGTTGAGATAAGAGGATGAGATGGAGGGTGAGTTGGCAAGTGAGGAAATGCAGAGTGCCTTCAGTCTGAAGTCTGGCTGAGAGTAGAGTAGCAGCTAGATAACAATGCAAAGTCAATGAATATATATTTATAACGGAGGATTTGCTTCTGTTTCCAGGGAAGGATCTGAGTTAGGTGTAGGATAGGCACTTGGAGTCCAGGGAGGCAAGTTGAAAGTCGGATCAAGTTTGTTTTCACAATGGGGCCTGGGTCAAGGATGTTAGCCAAGGAACAGGTGTATACAAGTATGGAGACTTAGGAGAGCCACTTGAAGACTGGAGAGAAAGTGTGAAATGACCGCAGGATAGGGTGATGTTGCAAAGTTGTTGGGCATTCTTTAGAGCTGGAGTGAGTCTGAGTGGTCAGAGTTTGAATGTGAGCATGCACATACCTACCTATATACATACACACTCTGACTTTCCACCCATTATTTTTAATATGAGAATTTGCAACCTATAAGCTATCTCTCTATATCTGCAAAAGCATGACCTATCTTCATGTCTACCTAAGAGCCACTAAAATGTACTGTCTGTGTTTCGCCTAGATGTAAAATGTTGAAACGCCATAATCTTCCAGTGATGGTGTTTTGAGGGGGGCTTTTGGGAAGCCATTTGGGAATACACAAGTCAGTAGTCTGCAACCCAGAGGAAGCCCTGAAAATTCTATTATGTTGACACTGATTTGGGGGAGTTCTAGCTTCCAGAGTTGTGAGAAATAAATGATTCTTAAGCCACCCAGATAGTGGTAGTTTGTTATTGCAGCCGGAAATGACTAAGATAGGCTTGATCAGGTTTTTTGTTTGTTTATCACCTAGAGATTTTTTTCCCACCTGAGGCATTTAAAAAATAGCAACATAAGTTTTTTCATAAAAGTAACCAAAAAACTAGCTATAAAAATCAAAATGAAGTCTTGGTTCATAGTCTTGCTACACACAGTAAGCCCTCAGATGTTTAGTATTATTAGTTTTTTTGTTTGTTTCTAGTACTTTCTTTAAATAAAACCTACAGAGTAGTTGTAAGATTAGAAAAGTACTTTCATGTATGATTTCATATCCTAGAGTTTAAAACCCGTTAATGTGAGTTAATAAAGGATAGCCTTCTTCCTGGCAGGTAAGACTGAGTGTGCACTCAGTGACCTTGATGTCTAGTCCTGCTTTTCAGCGAGGGTCTAAGTCCCTGCCTTATGTCAGGGTCTAGAATTAGTCCAGTAGAACCATCCTGTCTTTGGGTTTACAAGGATTGTATTCATCATTACTTGAAGACGTTCTTCTGGATGGTCATGTATGGCCATCTTTATAAATTCAAAACAAAAACAGAGTGAGAGGAATTGGTTGTTTTTTTTTTGTAGTTGTTTTGTTTTTGTGTTTGGTGCTGATCCTGGGGCTTGAACTCAGGGTCTGGGCAGTATCCCTGAGTCTTTCTGTTCAAGGCTAGTGCTCTACCCCTTGAGCCACAGCTCCACTTCTGGCTTTTTTGGTAGTGAATTGGAAATAAGAGTCCCATGGACTTTCCTGCCCAGACTGGCTCCCACCATGATCCTCACTCAGGTCAGCCTCCTGAGGAGCTAAAATGATAGCCATGAGTCACTAGCACCTGGCAGGACTGGAGTCTTTAATCACTGTTACTTAATCACTACTTGTTGGGAGACCTTCATGGAGAATAGGAAATGGAGGTTCTCAGTTCAGGTTGTGAATATGAAGGAAATTTATTCTAAACAAAGTACATACTTTTAGAGATGGAAACAGTCATGCTAAGTGGAAAAGGAATATCGAGTATTTGTTTTCCTGGGAGAAGAATCTACCATTGAGGGGGCTGCTGAAGAAATTCTGTTTTTTTTTTTTCTCTTCTCATTTTTAAAACCTTGAAATCCATTTTTGGCTTAGTTTTTAGAGAGAAAGCTTTCAGAAAATAATTTTGTTATCTACTTTGTAGTTGCCCAAGAAAGAAATAGTATTCTTAAAATCATAATGCTTCAAAAAAAATCTTGGCATTAGGGATCAGTGTACCCCAGATCTATCACTGGCCTAACCTGGATGTTTGACTTCACAGTGAGGAATGATGATCAGGCTGTCTGGAAAGGTAGCTCCACCCCTACTTTCCCACCCTTAAGAAAACATGATTTTTCAGTCAACTGGGAGCAATGATCAAATGTCCATTAAATTAACAGGGATTCCTAGAGATTGCATAAAAACGTTACGACATTGAAATGTTCATGAAGTAGAGTTCACTTTGTCCCTTAAAGTCAGGGAAGGCACGTAGTATGTGGCTTTTGGTGGAAGAGGAACTTCTTCTAGGCAAACTCCTGTTTGTCTAGTTCCTATGTATAACTCAGTTATATGCATGGCAAACTTTGCTAATAATGCACTTTCCTCCTTGGCTGCCTCCTGACCTTAGATCATCTAGGAGACATCTGTAAAATTAGCACTGTAAAGAGAACCTTGCCAGGGTATCTAGGGCAGCATATCAATGGCTTATTGAATAGGTGCATTGGACACATTGTTGAATGATATCAAAACTGCAACAGCTATTCATCAATGTACTATGTGGTTTTGCAGAAGAAAATATCTACTAATCTTTGGGAATAATGCTATATCATTTGGCCAATAAGCCTACAGAAAGTTTTTCCCAGTAGGTGCCTATTAAGTTATTATTATGTAGACATTATCTTCGGACTGTTAGATATCTCTGTTGGCTTAGGAGCCTAATTGTGAAGCTTGCATCTGTCACTGATGATTTCAGTTTTCCCATAATCATCTCTGCCTTGTTGAATAAGCTTTTTAAAGAATAATCACGACCACATGTAAATGGCAGTGGTGTGTGTTGAAGATTTATAAGTCATAATTCAGGACTAGCAAATATTTTGTTGTTGTCATACAGTTCTTTCTGTGTGTTCCGTCCTTTGCTTTTGACAATTATTTATCATTTCATGTTTCAATAAAGAACTATGTCAATTTTGCAAATCATTGCTTTGGGCCAGGTGTGTTTGTTGATATTTGTAAGAATAGCATTTTGGAGATGTAGACAGGAAGAACACAAATTTGAGTCCCGCCTGGGCTGCAGAGCAAGACCCTTTTTCAAAATGAAAACAAAAACCTCCAAACCATTATTTTGGTATACTTCTTATTGAATTTCTCTGTGTTAAAGAATAACAATAATCAAATTATTTCTAATAATAATGGCCAGTGATACATAATAGCCAAAGCATGTTGATTTTAGTATCATTAGTTTCTTTGAGGGATCATTTAGACTGAGTACTAAGAATTTGGTTCCAGATACCAGGATGTGCCCCTTGCTAGTTCTGTGACCGTAGGTAGCTCATATCCCTTGAACCTCTTGCTTGTATGATGATTGTATATACATCAGAGACTTGTGAGAATTAAATAGGAACATGCATGTGTATATGTATGTGTATACATTTATAACCCTAGATGGTCCCATGGTAAATATTCAGGTTTCCTAGAGAAATGTTGAATAGATGGCACATCTATTTTGTTCCTTTCACCTTTTTTAGGTTCTATAATGAAATAAAAATGAGAAGAAAAAACAGAACATTTATTCTTACTCTTCAATGCCAAAAAATAGCCTGGCACTGGTGGCTCATGCCTGTAATCCTAGCTACTCAGGAGACTGAGATCTGGATTGCTGTTCAAACCTAGCTCAGGCAGGAATGTCCATGAGTCTCTTATCTCCAATAAACTACTCAGAAAAAGCCAGAAGTGGTGTTGTGGCTCAAGTGATAGAGCACTAGGCTTGAGTAAAAGAAGCTCAGAGATAGAGCCCAGGCCCAGGATCAGCAAAAAAAAAAAAAAAAAAAAAAGTAGAATTCTTTATTCATAAGGTGATATAAGGAAGATAGGAATCTCTTATGGACAAGGAATAAAATACTTACAAGTGGGTGTTGTTTTCATGTTAAAATAGATGTGCAAGGATCAATGATAGAAGTGGGTGTGGCGAAGCAGGTGGGTCTGTCTGTGAAGGACACTTGTTCAGTATCTTGATTGTGGTGCTGGAGATGGAGTACAGGAGTGGTAAAATTGTATAGATGTAAACACATATGCTGTTAAACCAAGGACATCTCAAAAGACCCATGAATTGTTTTAGTGTACATGTACTGGTTATGACATTGGACGCTTCCATTGTGTGACATGCTGCTGTTGGCAGAGACTGAGTAAAGACTCCCTTAAAAACCACATGGAAATCCATGGCAATCTCAAAGTGACAGTTGGTGGCTGCACTGGGATGAGAGATTAATGCTAATATTTGTTTGTTTCCAGGTTGCTCCTGCCTGAGCCACACACAGCGCCACTGGCTTTTGTAAGTTGACATTTCAATTTTTTTTTTAAATCTTCCTCCCCAATACCTTGTCTTTTCTAATCCTACAAGACCATATAGATCTAGAGGTTCTGGAACAGTGGAACACTTTTTTTTTTACTTTGTTCTCCTACTGTTATTGGAATGTCTATTTTACTTTTCCTGAGGCTGGAAGGTGAGTTATTGGGTATGAGTATGACCTACCCCTCTTGGGCTAGGAGGGTGTGTTTCTCCAGGGTTATGATAGCAGGAAGGGAGGCCACCTGTAGAGATGAGGTTGTATGTGCACCCAGACTATTGCTCATGATAGTTTCATCAACATCATATTGGTGGTATCTTTGATTTTGATGGAGAGGAATTGAGGAAGGTAAACACTTGTGACCCTACTAAGCTCACATCACCACCTCCACACATCCACCTGCACCTGGACCCACATCCTACCTCGCCTTTTCCTAGAACAGACCATCTCAATCCAATGTACATCTAACCTTTATGCCTATGTTCTTAGATTCCACCCTCCTTTGGCTTACTTAAGGATATTGCTACAGTTCTTCCCCTTCTCACATTTCTTAAAAAGTTAGTACCAATTCTCTCTATATACCTGTTTACTCTTCCTGCTTTTTGTTTTAAAAAACAAACAAACACATTCTTAGTCTTTCTCCCCATTCTCTCTTGATCCTGGCTCCACCCCACCAAAACTCTTTATAGAGTGTCACCAATGACTTCCATATTGCAACTCCAGCAGTTGCCTTAAGTCCTTGTGTTGCACGACCTATCCATAGCCATGACCCTATTGCTCATGCTGCTCTCTGAAACACTTTCTTCCCTTGTTTGTCTGAGTCCTGACATGTCCCAAAGCTGTCTTCTGTTGCAATGGACACTCTTATCTCTATTTCACGACACCACCTCATTTCCCTGACCTCCAAACATAGGACATAACTGTTAGATTTTACTCCAGTTAGTACTCACTTTCTAAACTATCGCATTCATTTTTGTGGCTATAAATGCAGGTCTGTAATCTACTCATGCCCAGTGTGATCCCCAGCAATAATCTCCAGATTCAAATATCCAACTGTAGAATGTCTGATAGGCATAGGAGATCCATCATGTCTACAACAACTCCCAGCCACACTTTCTTCTTCCTTATCTTCGTCATCTGCCAGCCAATGGCAGCTAATCTTTCTACTTTCTCCTGCAATATACATGCCGCTATACACTCTCAGCCTCACTATGTACACATCCAGAACCTTTCTCCCCCTCCCCTTCCTCTTGTATAGCTACACTGATCCTGTGCCATCTGCTTATTGAAATGGCTTCTATCTGGTCTCTGTGCTTTTATAATTTCTCCCTTATAACCCATTCACCAAACAGTGGCCACATACATTATTTAAAACCAACTTTGATCGTGTTACTTTCCTGCTCCAGTGTCTCTAGTGCCTCCCTATCTCACATATCTGCTTATCTGCTTCTGTGTGATATCGGGCCCCATTACCTCTGGCCTAATCTTTACTGCTTCACTTTGCTCACTATGTTAACCACCCAGTCTACTTGTTCCTACATCAAGTTTGTAGTTACTGATTCTACAAATAGCCACATGACTGGCTCCAGTATTTCCTACAGATCCTCCCTAAACTGTCATTTTCTCATCCAGCCTTCCCTGACTGGCTTGTTTCAAATTGACATTGTTTTCCCCACTTTACCTTCCTCACAGTTACAGTCCATTCATTATATTTCTAATTACTCTCTGACATATATTTTTGTCTGTCTCCTTTCCATTCAAAGATCAGCTGTGCAGGGCTATCCTGGGTTGTTTAGACCACACTGGTGAGTCCTTAATGTATACTATAACACAAAATAAACAGCCACTCCATAAATATTGTTTAAATGGAAAGTAAATATCAATATAAAAGATCCAGGTATGGTAGGTAGCATATACCTGTAATCTTGGCAACGCAGGAGGCAGAGAGGGGAGGACCATGGTTCAAAGTCAGACTAGGTAAAAACAGGGAAAGCTAGAGGTAGGAGTATCACAGTCTAAGCCTAACTCCAGGCAAAAGCAGGAGACCCTTTCTGAAACATAAAGTGACTAGTGGTATGGTAGAGCATCTGTCTAGCTCGGAGTTTAAGGCTCGGAGTTTAAAATCAAGTTCTACCCTTCAGAAAAGCTTTATATAATTTGAATCCCATATTCCATTATATTAATCCCTCAAAAATAGGAAAGTGGGTGGTGAAAAGGATTGCTTAGTGGTTAGGGATGGGTAATAACTCAAGCTGGGGCAACTTCTGTATAAATAGAAAGCACAAATGCAAAAGGGAGAAGAATTCTATTCTCAGGACTTCAGCTTTCAGTCATGATGAAGTAGTAACAATAACTGGATTTATGATCCTACCTGAATCTGTGCCTTCCCCCCACCTCTAAGCCCTATAAAATATATGAAAGAAAAATATTCAGACATTGGTTAAGTGACCCAAGGCAATGACTCCTGGGAGAAAAAAGACAAATGATTTGGCCTTGGCTACAGTGCAAGAAAGGTGAACATAAACAGCTCAGTGATTATCCTCAGTTGAAGAATTCAGGGAGGCCAAGGCAGCTAGAATTTGAAAAGCAGAGTAATGGGAGAGAGTTACACAAGACAGGCATATTTAAAAGGTTTCCTTGGAGTCTTCAGCTGGGTGCTAATTAGTATATACATGTAAGAAGTATCCAAGGCTGAGAAAAGAGCCACTAGAAAAGAAAAAATGTAGCTCACCAAGGGCTGAGAAAAATGTGTCCTCTCTCATTCAAAATGGAAAAACCAAACAGGGCTGGGGACTTGCTCCTAGCACTAGAGTACCTGCCTAGCAAAGCATGAGACCCTAAATTCAAACCCCCAAAACAAAATGGAAAAAACTTATACTATACATGACAATAGATGGAGCATTCAGAAGGCAGTGACTCTGTAGTAAGAGAAAGCTAGCCTTAGACTATTGGCTGCTCTTATGTATCTTAACATTAAAGTATGAAAGAAAGATCATAAAACTTTTTTGTAGAGAGCCAAACAAAAATGCTTTAGACTTTGTAGGCCATGTAGTCTCCATTATAACTCCTCTGTTCTACCATGGCAGTGTGAAAACATACATAAATGATACATAAATGAGGGTGACTGAACTCCAATAAATTTTATTTATAGAAATAAGCCATGGGCCATATTTGGCCTGTGGGCCATACTTTTAGACTCTTGATTTGAAGGATTGTGTTGTTTCTAGGAGCCTAATGGCATCCCAGAGCAAAGTTCAAGGGTATTTAAATTAAAAAAAAAGTCCAGCTCCCAGTAAAGTATACAATGTCTGGAGTTTGATCAAAATTTAGCAGACATGTAAAGAAAAAAATTTAGTGAAGAGAAAAATCAATATAAACAGACACAGGAAATGTCATATTTAATAAAGGAAAATATTAACTTATATTTTAATTAACTGATATAATGAGTTAATAAAATTTGAATAGGCAGATTTAATAAGAATATTAAAACAGTTGTTTTAACATACGTTCCATATGTTCAGGATGGGAGAGGAGAATATAAGCTTGTTAAAGAAAGATAGAAGCTAGACAAAGACATAAATTGAATTTCTGTACATATTTATAGAGATGACATAACTATCTGAGAGAAGTACACTGGATAGGTTTAACAGCAGACTAATTATCATAGAATTACATATTTTGTGATGTTAAGGACATAAAAAATAGAAAGTATTCAAAATAAAACTCAGGAAGGTCAAATGAATATCAGTAATTGCTGGGACATCTTCAAATAGCCAAATCTATCTATCTATCTATCTATCTATCTATCTATCTGTCTGTCTGTCTGTCTGTCTGTCTGTCTGTCTGTCTGTCTGTCTATCTATATCTCTATATACATCTCTATATACCTCTCTCTCTCTCTCTCTCTCTCTCTCTCTCTCTCTCTATATATATATATATATATATATATATAGGGAGAGTTTCTGAAGGAAGGAGGGGGCAGAAATATTTAAGGAAATAATGGTTGTAAACTTGCCAAATTTGAGAAAAACACTACATTTAGAGGAGCAAAGATAAGAATGACAGCAGACTTATGTCAGGCAATGCAATCCAGACGACAGTGGAACAACATTGTGAAAGTACTAAAGCTTAAACTATCAACCTAAAAATCTATACCAGTGAAAATATTTTTTTAAAGAGGGTGGAATAAAGACTTTTAGAAATAGAAAACAGAAATTTCCCACATAATTAGAAATTAATTTTTATTTTATTTTATTATTTTAAATAACCCAAAATAAAAAAGAAGACACAGAAAATTTTAAAAGTGTTTTAAACTAACTGAAAATGTAAATTATAAAATGAAAATGAAAATATAAAAATAAGTGGGGTGCAGCTACAGCAGTGTGTAGAGGAAAATTTGTAGCATTGTACATAATGGTAGAATGAAGAAATATCTAAAGCAAATGTCAGTTTCTACCTTGGAAAAATTAGAAGAAGAACAATAAGAAAAAAGAATCAAGTAGATCTAAAAGAGGAAAGTAAATGATAAAAATTAGAACAAAAGTCAATGCAATTGACAACAAAGTAGTAATGGAGATTATCAACAAAATGAAGAGCAGATTCTTTGACCAGATCAATAGAAATGATAAATCAGAGTAGGTAACCAAGAAACATACAATTACTGGCACTGGGAATAAAAGAGGAGCTTAAAACTACTGACCCTATTGAGGTAGCAAGACTAATAAGGAAATACTTTAAAGCAACTACTTGACCACAAATTTTTCATAAAATAGAAGAAATGAACTTCAAGGGAAAATACATAAACTGAATAGCTCTGTATCTACTAAAGAAACCAAAACAATAGTGAATTACCCTCTAAAAGGAAATAGCAGGTAAAGACAGTTGTACATATGAATTATAGCAAAGAAAAAGAAATCAACACCAGTTAAGTAAGATACCAAGTTATAGGAAAGAGTGGCAGAAACTTAAATGTATATTAATAAGCTAAAGAAGCTAGTCTGAAAAGGTTATATACTATAGGATTCCACCTATCATGACTGACATCCCAGAAAAGGCAAAATAATGGGGAAATGGAAATAATTGATAGTTAGCATGGGTTAGTGAGGCTGACGAATGAGTGAAACAAAAGATCTTTAGGGTAGAACCACCAGGATTGGTGGTGCTTGTGGTGCTTGCCTTTAATGCTGCCTTTAAACCTTACCTTCTGCAAGCTGAAGCAGAAAGAGGAAGAGTTGGAAGACAGCCTGCGCTAGTCAAGACTTTGTCTTAGAAAAACCAATTCTGTACATTATTGTAATATGACATATAATCCTGTATGTTACTGTAATATATGACAGGATGCCTGCCATAAATTTGTCCAAAATACAAAACCTAGAGTGAACCCCAATAAATTTTGGACTCAGGATGATAGTAGTATGCTACATAGAATCCTCTGATGTCCCATCCAGTGAGGGGTATTGATAATCTAAGAGGCTATCCAGGCATGGACTGGGGAATAAAAAGAAAATCTCTGTACCTTTAGTCCACTTCTGTGGTGAAACTAAAACTGCTGTAAAAAGTAGCCTAATTTTTAAAAATTTCAACTAAATGAAAATGGAAATATTTTCAAAGAGCTAAGATGTAACTGTATAGCAGTACTTAGAGGAAAATTCATAGCAGTACTTGGAACATGATCTTAGAAAATCTCAGTGACTCAATGTAAAGGATTGTAGACAAATGTCTACAAGTAGCTGAGTGTCCTTCATAAAATAATGTTTGTTTTATATTATTGGAGAAGAAATAACAAAAAGGCAACCCAGCTATTTACACTCACTGTGCTTGCCCTTCTTTAGTGAGATATATTTCCTCAGGTTGTTTTTGTGTGCATGCTGGTTCTGGAGCTTAAATTTAGTCTCTTGGCACTGTCCCTGAGCTTTTGTGCTCAAGGCCAGTGCTCTATCACTTACGCCACAGTTCCACTTTTGGCTTTTTGGTGGTTAAGTATAGATAAGAGTTGTATAGACTTTCCTGCTCAGGCTGGCTTTGAACTATGATCCTCAGGTCTCAGCCTCCTAAGTAGCTAGAATCCAAAGCATGAGCCACTGGTACTTGGCTAGGTTTTTCTTTTTTTTTTTTTAATTTGTGAAATTGTTCAGATAAATACCCCCAATTTAATCATTCATAGTTATTTTGTTTTGGTGGGATTGTGAGCTCAGGGGTTTAGGCTTGCCAGACAAGCACTCTACCAGTTGGGCCACTCTTCCAGCCTTCCCTTAGGTATTAATTAATTTCTGAGGTCAGTGGCAATAGAGACGAATATTTCTCAACATTAGCAGTCTATAGGTTAACGTGTACATTTAAAGGAATAAGTTGTATAGTAGAGTAAGAATGAGAAGTACATTTAAACCCAAACTGTAGAACTACAAGGCCAGTGAAGTGGTATTGAGTCCAATAATTGCCTCAACTTCTTGCCTATTAGCATTCAAAAAAGCCACGGATGAATTTAGATGGAGAGGGAAGACCCATATAATTTTGCCAGTGAACAGAAGCAGCAAAGAAGATGTAAACCGCTGGATGATATCCAGAATCCATGGGAGAATGTGAAACTCAAAGACAACCAGAAATATTTCAGAAATACTTCTGTACTAGCAAAAAAAAAAACTGTTGGGTAAATGTCATTTCTCCTCTAAAGTCTTTCCTGGCTTTCCTAGACTTAGTGGTCGGAGCCTTCCCACAATGTTCTGTACACTCGGCGCTGTAGCCTTTGCACACCACCATCCATTAATAGCAGGTTATAAAAAGTAAGACAAGAAGTAAAAAGTGAGGTTTGCTGTTTACTTCAGCACTGGAGGTCTTGTCTTCTGCTGGCAAGTTAGTCTCTTAGTGATGTGAGGGTCTTGTATGTATTCGTTCTTTGAATTCTTTAAAGAACGATCTACACACAGTGTATTTACTGTGTGTATTTTTCCCTTCATGGGGTAAGTCAGTGGATTCCTATTATCCAGCTACTTCCATTTCTACTGGAATTGCTTAAACGGCAAGAAGTAGAGCTGAATCATACAGAAAAGACCACACAAATGTTAATAGTAAGCAAGAATTAGACACACCTAATTTGCCTCAATTAGATGTCTTAAAAGAGACTTGAATTCCTGTTTCTATTTGGTAAAGTAGTGCCCTTGTCTTTTATGACAGTTTGGTCTTGGGTCATCAGTTGCTCCTCATAAATTTTAGACATGAATCCTAAACTTCTGATGCTGGAGGGTGTAACCTAAAGCTGAACGTTAAATGTTCTTTTTATTAAAGAGGAAGATTTTTTCTCATAGTAAGTTTTACATTTATTTTGTTTTTAACATTGAGGGTAATCACAGCCATCATTATTCAATAATAGTTGAGTATGTATTAGCACTGGTATAGGTACTGTCTACAAGCTATCTAATTGGATCACATGCTCTGGACTGAAAAAATTCATTATGATTACCTTATATGATTATGGCAAGAGAGACTCAATGAAAAGATATATTATACATATACAGCTAGGGAAGATGAAAGCACTTGAATTTAAAGTTTTAACTCTGTAAGTTAGCTCTGTGGCTTTGGCAAGTTCTTTTACCCTCTCTTGAGTCTATTTTTGCCATGTGGAAAAATAGATTAGTCCAACTATCTCAGATGGTTGTGAGGAAGATCACACCACACTGACAATATTTCTAAACGCTTTGTAAATGCTTCTGAAAGGTATATAAATGAATTGATGAGTATATTTGGTCATTTGCCATAAACGTGTTTACTAAATTTTTTGAGTGCTTTAAAAAAATAATTTGACTTATGGGAATTTAGTGAGTTTGTGGAGAACCTCTATTGAATCAGTGTCCTGTAACTATGTAAAGAAGCTTCATTCACGAGACTAGCTTTGTAAGGCATAGATTTTGAGGAATGGTTTATTTCACCAGCAATTGGTCAAGGACTTCTTGACAAAGATCAGTTGCCATTTTGGAGGAGTGGGAAAACAGACAAGTTAACTGTATTCTCCAAGTACAAAATGAGTCGGTACAAGATGTAGATTTGATGCTCTTAATGGTCATCATGCCGTGGTTATGAGCTATCTTTCCTAGCCATTTAGATTCCTCCTCTTTCTTCCCACCCTCCCACCTCCCCAAGGAGATGTGCTGTATAGCCCAGACTTGCTGCATGGCTCAGCTGATGTCTAACTTGAGGTCTTCTTGCTTATGCCTGTGTTTCCTAAGCTCATTTCTGTCCCACTTGACAATGAACAAAAGCCTTTTCACCTTGAAGGTTGTTCAGTACTGTCTACAAAATGGCCTCTTCGGTCACAGACATGGCATCTAACTTGTCATCTTTCTACTTTAGCTTCCCAAGTCCTGAGGTTATAGGAATATACCACCAAGCCCAGGAAACAGGAAACTCTATTTTCTAAGCTCAGTTCTGTCCTAACTTGAAAATAAGCAAAGGCCTCTTCTCCTTCACGGCTGTGCACACACACACACACACACACACACACACACACACACACACACACACACACACACCCTACAAAATGGCCTCGTTGGCAGTCAAAGATGGATAGGAAACAGGGAGTTGATGGTTCTGGAGGTCTGTGGTATCCCCAAGGTCAGGGCTGGAGCTTATAACGGCATGTGGGAAGGTTGTGTTCTGCGTCAAGGAATGAGTTCTCCATACCTTTCATTCCAATATTGTTTATTTTCTTTTGGGTTTAGGAATTTTGAAACTTAACCCATCTATTCCCATGTTTACTCAGGATGAGGGACAGAAATGGAGCGGTCCACAATTAAATGGAAGCATTTTGTTACGGGTTTTCACAGCGGGTGTGTCAAAGAAACCCTTCTGCGTTCAATAGCCAGTTTGGAAACGTTTTAATTATATTTGCTCAGTGTAGGTAACCACTCAGGGGAAAACTCATTTTCTTTCAGACTCTCTCTGGCTAAAGCCTCTAGCTGGCCAGCCCTCCTTCTTCTCCCACAAACACACACAACTCATTCACACACAGACTTGTCATTCAGGAGCCCGGATTACCCAGTTTGAGTGATTCTCTGGATCAAATAAAAAAAGCCAACTGTTCCAACTCTGCTCACCATTTTTGTTGTTATTGTTTTGCAAACAGAATTCAAGCAAACTAAATTCCCTCTGTAAGTTCTGTGGCTTTCCCTGGAGTACATCCATTGGGGCACAGGGCCGGGAAGGTGGGGGTGAGGGGCACTCAGAAGGAACTCTGGAAACAAGAGCTGTGGATTCATGGCGTAGTCGTAGGTGTGTACTGGACAGCTTGGCTTTAACACAGGAATGGACTGATAAGGGCTGCACAAGGCAGCTGTTAGTCTGGGAATAAAGTTTCCAGATCGCCTACATGCAGTGACATGAAAGAAATCTCAGCTTGTTCAGTGAGACCATCGCTGGAGTTGTAGGATGGAGGAGAAAAAGGGAGAGTGAGAGGGAGACGTTTATTTATGGAGTGTCAGGGGGGGCCTTTGAGGCTCAACAGGCCCAAGACGTAGAGGACTTCCCTCCGCGCCTGCTTTCTCCCTCTGACCTTGGATGAACTAGCCAGAGCAGTATATTATGCCGAGGGCCTGCTGCTGGTTTGTCATGGTTCGCATTCTGGACTGTCACTGGAATGTAGGAAACGGATGAATTTGAATTGAACCATGAGGTGGTCTGCCGGAGCCCTCTCCTGGTCTCAAGGAGACCTGTGGCTGTTTGTCTGGGCTGGGCCTAATGAAAGCAATAGAGGGAAAGAGAGAGGTGGGCCTTTGATCTCTTTGTCGCAGCTGCTCCCTGGGAACTTGCTGAAATCAATGCCCTGTTTTCCTGAAGGAATGAATGGCTCTGCCTAACTAGCTTTGTGAAGCCCTGGGGAATTCACGGCCTCTGTTTATTGACAGCTGAAAAGGAGCACATGGGGTGGTAATGGACCTTCTTGTGAAAACCAGGCACAGGGAAAATTAGACCTCAATTTAACACAGAGGAGTTTGGAAATTCACCCCAAAGGAGACGAGGAGTTTCTCATGCTTACATGAGAATGACTCTAGTTTGGAGCTAGTGTGAAATGGAATAATGGAGGTTTTGTCACAACTATGTTATAAGTAGGAATATGGTATGCATAATAAATGATGTTAAGAAGAAGTTGGTTCAACACACCCCATCTTCTTCTTCTTTTAAACACAGGTGTAGAGAGACATATGAACCAAGACATAATCAGGTGGTGCTTTTGCTTTAAGAGGTGATGGTTTTAAGAAGCCTTCATGTTATATATGAATTCTCTAAAATGTGTCTTTCATTCATTTATGTTTCCAGGCATCTTTGAACTTGGGACAGAATTTCCCACTCATGCTAGTGATTCAAGCCTTTCTGAATTATGTGCATTTCATGGGACTGTTGTGGTAATACATTTTTTTAAAAAAATGTGCTCTTGGGATATTGTAAATGAAAATCTAATATAAATGAAGGTAGGTAAATATATACAGATAGCACCTAAAATAATAATAGTTCATACATCTTCAGATTATCACCTTCTCTTCTCAGAGCACAATTTTTTAAAAAAACTCTCCACTTTATCAAGAGGAAATCTCCCCATTCCTTCTTTTCTATCTCCCCTCACTTGCTTGATTTCCCAGGAAGAATTTATAGCTTCTTCCTTTGGCCCCCAGGCCTTTGTACACATCTCCATTATAGCACTTAACCCATTGCCCATAGCTCTTTGTTTAGGTGTATTCTTTTAGCTGGAAGTAAAGCAGCTGTGTCGTATTCATTTTTATATCTCCAAGCCCAGCAAAGCTCTTGGCTCACTAAATGCAGTTGAATGAATGGGGATTGATGGCTCTCTGTGCATTCCTGTGAACGTAATGACTTATCCAGGCTTCAACTGCAAATACTAAATTTTAGGAAATTCTGATTGGTCTTTTGTTTACCTGATTCCTGCTATTGCTTTTTAAGAATCCTTCGCTTATGGAGAATTATTAAATACATTTTTGCTTTGGCATTTTTTTGTTTTTATTATTTTGTGGGGCAATCCATCAGCCTCCATGAGGAGGGATTAACAATGTATGATTTGTCCCTTTCAGATCCAAGTTCTCTGCTCTATTATTCCTTCCAAAAAGTAAACCTTGGTGTGGTATTTGGATAATTTTCATTAAGAAGAAAAGTCTTTGAATTAAGACTTTTATAGACTTATACTGGGCCAAAGTTAGTGATTAAGATGGATAAACTTCCTTTGATACAATTTAATCCTAGGATGTAATGTTAATACAACACAAAAACATTCTTTAGCAATTTCTTTGACCAGATTTACTACCACTGTGAGTTGTGACTCCTTTATAAAGAAAGCAAACAACCCCCCCCACACACACACATACATACTTCACAGTGAAAAGGGAAAGAGAAATTTTAACTCTCAAGGATTGACTGCTCTGATTTCACATGAGACCCTAAAGCAAACCTACTTTCTGAGCTATTCTCATATTACAGTCTTTTTTTTCTTTTTCTTTTTTTTTTAGCCTGAGCTTTTAGTGGGAAATCATTCTCCACATTCTTTGGGAAAATAATATCTTAAAATCATAATGGATTTTTAAAAATAATATAGGGGGCGTAAGTAAGCCTACAGCCTAGAAACTTTGCTCTCATGATATTTTGTTTTATTTTACCACCAAGATTATTTCTAAAGAAATGTCTTTACATTTCTGTTTGGATCCAGTATAGGGCTGCAGTTTGAAACAGAGGTTCCCAGATTTGTGATCTGTGGTAGGAATCCTGTAGAGGAAAGGGTATGGCAGAGGTTGTGGCTGAGATTTTTAGATTTCTTCTGCAATGAACAATTACTATGGCTTTGGTCATTGATAGACTTTCAACCTCCAGAAGTATTAACACATTCAGAATAGCACATAGATTTATAGTTTGGGTGCTGATTTCTCTCAGTTTCTGGAAGAAATTTGCATGATAGCATACCAAATAGAATGCAATAGAAGAGGATAAAGCAGGAAATACAGCTGTACTTTCCCAGTTGATATTTTCTGCTTTCAAGTAGCAAGCTACTGATAGAGCTACATATTGGCCAAGGAAGTGGCTGGTGGGAAAAACTGTGGGCTTGCTGTGTTTACAGAATCAGATAGCTTCAGCTATGGGATCCTCCATAAAAGAGTCTCCCCTGACCTCTGGCTTAAGCCTAAAGCCTACTGTATTATCCAAGAATAATTTCAAGTAAGTTAAGAGTCAAAGCTTGCATGTGTGCTTGTATGTATGTTATCTACATAAGCAAACTTCCTAGTAGAAAGATACCAGATTCTTCCCTCTTAAATAGTTTCCCATCCATCAAGATGGAGCAAATGAAATGGCCTTACCAAGGCTCATATAGTCATTAAAAATAAGATCTCCTCTCTACTAGGTTGATTGCAACAAAAGTTACGCTGGAATTTAAAATGATTTAAAATATGGAAAGTATATGTAGGCCAGATGTTACTAATACAAAGATCTTCTATAGCTACTTAGTAATCTAATTATTGATATATAATCATTTGCCATTGAAATAAACATTTAATATGTGTTCAGTAGTTTATATGTTTACTTTGCAGCATTATTGACTGTCTGCTTTAATGAGACATTTTCAGCAAGGAAAGACCTCAAGAGAAATATAGAAAACCAAAAACAGCTCGGCTCATACCTAAACTATAGCATGAATAGATTCAAATTAGTATAGTTTTACTATTAGTAAAAAACAACACAACAAAAAGCCCTATTTCAGTATATAAGTGCAGACTACTTAGAGAAAAAGAAGGAAGTTCTTTTGGTTGGTTCTGAAATATCCAGCCAGTTGGACCGGACAGCTGGCCAGTATTGAATCTGGATCTGCAAAGGTGAGGTTTGATGGATCTGAGCTATCAGTGATATGTGCTGAAATTTCCACACATTTCATGTATTGAAATGTTTTCCATTCTTTAAAAACTTTACTACTACCATCCCTTCCATTGCCATTTTAATACTCCAGGCAAGTCCTGTGCTGTAGGCCTCTCCTAAAGTAGTAATCCTGTCTTAAAATAAAACGAATTATGCAAAGATGATGCATTTTGTTTTTGAAAGTTTGCATTTTAGTGGCTGTTCCTTGTTCTGTAGGAGCCTCCTCCCTTCTGGTCTTTCCTCCTTCCCTCCCCCTTTTCACTCCTTCCCTTCTTCCTTTTTCCTCTGTACTTAGACACTTGTGTTCCAAAGGCGGATCATATTCTTCTTACTTGACACACTTGAGGAAGGGTCTGGTTAATTTCTTCTTTTTTAAGCTGTGAGATAAATTCACTTTGGGTCCCTGGATAATAATTACAAAAACGTGAGGATTCCTTGCCTACCAGACTCAAGCATTTTTTCTCAAATCAACTCATTTCATCTCTAAAAGGTCTTGTACTGTATAAATGGATCATTATCTCCATTTCACAGGCAAGGAGGCTGAGGTCAGGGAGAGATGGCACAGATTGCCTAGGGTTTTTGAGTGGCTCCAGGTGTCATAGCGTTTGTGTCTGCATTCTGACATCACAGCCAGGCTCTTAGCCTTGTAGCTGTATTTGCCTTTCTAAAACCAAGAACTCTTTCAGAACTCAAAGGTGTGTGTACCCCTAGCATGTGCTGGAATGTGACATGATGATGAGGATGGAAAGAGAGTTTGACGATGACACAGCTGAGCTCACATTCAGTATAGCTAAAGGGCTTTTATAATACTATCATGGTTTATCTTAATGCCCTTTTAGCCTTTTGATTATGTGCCCTCACCCCCCTCCCAATAGGATTGACCACCTCTGACGTGGTCTCTGCTTTGGATCACATCAAAAACTCTTCTGCATCTCGTGTAGAAAGGTAAATATGTCAGACACCTGCACAGTTGGCTATGCCCTGGTCATTCATGACTGTTTTCTGCACTGGAGTCCACACCAACAGCCTTCTACCTCTCACACAGAAGGGGCTAGAACATTTCAGAAAACTCTGGCTGTTAGAGAATTTGCAAATGGGCAACATTAGGCCTTCAAGGAAAAATTAGATTGGTAGGGGGCGGGGATAAAGTTGGGAACTTACAAAAACAAAAACTGTTTTTTTTAAAAAGAAGAAAAAAATCAAGAGACTGTGCATAAGTACATGATTGCCATCTATTAAATTAGAAAATGTAGATATTATACAATGATTTCGGTGTAGCATGACTAGCTTACTAGAGACTTTTTGGCTTTTTAGCATTCTTCAATTTTACTTATTTATTTTTATTATATTTAAAAAGTTGTACAAAGCAGTTTTGATTCAACTTATCAGTTTTGGTGTACACCTTGTATTTTATAAAAAAGATGTTGTAGACTTTTTTCAAATCACAAAAATAGATACTAGGAAAAAATTCATTAGAATCGGATATCTGGTATAGGCATATCATTTGAAGTCTTTAAATAACTCATTTCCTAATTTGGGGTGATTCTCCATTTGCATACATTGTGTTCTAATTCCTAAAGTTGTGAAATAGGTAGGTTCAGTGTTTATTTGAAGGTAGGGTCCTTGTTATTTATCAGAAATTTTAATTTTTTATTTCCACTATTCTTTTGGAGATTATGACTTGCTTTGACCATTTCAGCAAAATGATTCGTGATTATAGCCCTTCATTTCCTACCAACATGTTTGTGGCTTTTCCCATAACATGTATCAGTTGTTTATCTAAGCCATTTTACCCTACAGTACCCTCCTCTTGTTTTTTCAGCATTGTGTTCTTGCTTAACCATGACTCTTGGCCCCTTTCCACATATTTTTTACAAAATGTCCTCGACTGTGATGCCATAGCTTTTTTTTATTCCAGTCTTCCTTGTAATTTTCACATAATCCATCTTACCCTTGATAGTTTCCCCTAAACTCATTAGATAACTCCAGTTTCTTGCAGCTGACTTCCAGAAAGGTTATCTTCAGCTGCCTTAAGGGGAAGCTAACTGAGAAGGGTATTAGGTGTGTCCAATTACATGCCTGTTTTCTAGATGATTCTAGTTGTAACTGGTCTATTTCCTCACCACCACATTCAAAAGGGAAAGGTTAGTAAAACTGAAATCCCTTCAGTATATCTTGTTAAAGTCAGTCCATGTCAGGACCATTTGTAATTGGTTTGTTGTTAAAACTGACATTTTGTTAAAAGCACATTAAATATGACTGTATTACTTAAGAGCCCAGGAGAATCTTTCTAATGCATGACCTAGAAAATGCTAAAAACAGAAGATAATAGAAAAAATTATAGGTGTTTGTTAGGAGATGGAATGGTGATTCATATTAAAGAAAGATAGTGCAGTGGGCACTGGTGGCTCATGCCTATAATCCTAGCTACTCAGGAGGCTGAGATCTGAGGATGGAATTTGAAGTTAGCCTGTGCAGGAAAGTCCCTGAGACTCTTATTTCTAATTAAGCACCAAAAAAAAGCTGGAAGTAGAGCTGTGGCTCAAGTTAGCTGATAGATGAGAAAAAAAATGATGATGATAGATAATGATAAATGGTAAGTAGATGATAGATAGACAGATAGATACATAGATACATAGATAGATGATAGATAGATAGATAGATATTCTGTCAAAAATAAATTATTGATGTGTCCTAGTTAGGAACTTACTAATTGTAAAATCATTCCTGGCACTTGTTATTCATGAGCCACATCTTATGCACAAAGTAGACTTTGTACATCTACTTTGGACGCGGTACCCATCACTGAGCCTTTTTGTGTATACATGTAATGTATCATTTTACAGCAATTCTCTGAGATGGATAGATTGATTGCCCTATTTGATGGCAGGAGACAATCTTATGCATCTTGGCTAAGTTTACACACCTTCCAAGTAGCAGAGCCAGCATTCAGACCTTGAACCATCTGACTCTGAAGCTACCATCCACTATGTCACACTCTCTGAATTGGGCTGACTCTAGAAGAACATATATCATTTAGTTCTTTAACCACTGGAGCATAAGTAGAATATGCAGTGGAATGAAGTAGAGTAAGATGCAAAATGCTTTACTTTTAGGTAAGAAAAGTTGTTATCTAAGGAATATCATTTGAACTTCTTCCCTTCTCCAAGAGGCAAATGGAAGTATAAAGGAAGGTGTGTCAGGAGAGAGTGTTACTATTATTATTCTTATGTTTAAAATTAGCAAATAAAGTACATTTCTTTGGTGTTTAAAGTAATGTTGAAAATAATGCGTGTTTATCCTATAACGCAGCACGCTTTATGTGGGGGAATAATTTAATTGATCCATTACGTAGCATTTACCAGGTAATTATTTTCCTTTTCAATTCAGCAGTGAGAATTAAAAATGATTCATAAAATGCACACACAATCCCATATAAACTGGCACCCCTTACAATCACAGATATTTTCTTGTTGCTTCTTTAACATGGTATAGTATTTGGGCCAATGTGTTTGACTCAAAGTGTTTAAGTGTTGCTAGTTGTGATTCAGAGGACATTTAGTGTTTCATAGAGAAGCTGTAGAGTTCAACTATAACATTCATTCTTGTGTGCACAGAATTTTTTGTTGTTTGTTTTTGTTTTATTTACTATGAGAATTACGATTTACTTGTTTTCATGCAAATAGTTGATAATTCTCCATGTCTGCAGTCTTAAGTCTCTTTCTATAACACAAACCTGAACCTATTAATTGCTCTCCTGGTTAAAAACATTCAGTGGTTCTGATTAGACAGTTTTCTTGGTTGCAGTTGACAGAAACTAATGGGACCATTGAAGAATTCCAAACAGGCAAGTGACAGGAACATATTTGCATGTTAGAAGAATCACTCTGACAAGCAGCATTGTGATTAGAATAAGGGAAGCCAGTCCAAAAACTGAGACTGGGGAACAAGTATGGCTCAGTCTCCAGCATTCAGGAATAACCCTTTGCCCTGACCTGACTGTAGGCGGCACATTTACCAGGCTGGTGATTGTGTTTCGAGGAAGCCACAGGAAAGCTCAGTTTGGGCCAAGAGAGTAGACTTGTCCTCCTTTCCCCAGCATCCCTCCTTTCTCTTTCTTCTAAGATTTCCAGTCCCACAGATGGGAAAGTAGCCTCCCGTAGAGGCTGGGGAGGGAAGTGAGTATTCACTGTCCTTCCATTTCTTCTCTTGCGCAGCTCACCTCTTTGGAAAGCAAGTACCAAACAGAGGGTAGGCCCTAACAGACCAGAATGACCCTACTCTTGGATTGTCCTGGATTTCAAACTCTATTTACCCAGTACCCCTAGCTTCCACATGCTGTCTGTGCATTCCTTTCTTGGGTACAGTTGAGCCCATCGTCCTTGGATTCAAAGTAAATTGTGGGGATTTATCGTTTCGGACTTAAGGGGAACATTTTGGGGAACTCTGCTCTGTGATGGCATTTCCCCCCTCTTGGGACATCTTACATGCGGGGACAAACCTCACAGCCCACAGACTCACCTTCAGGTTCACTGGTAGGATCCAGAGAGCTGTATTTTAGTCACTCTAGATGTCTGACATCACTTGGGTTATCTACAGTCTTCTTCCTGGAGGTCTTTATAATCCTCCTTTGAAAGTCTCAGACATTCAGCCACAGAATGGAAGTGGAAATTACTTGGAATGACTGAAAATTCAGAACCTTCAGAACCTTGTCCTCATCCTGTCCCATTGCCATCCCTACCAGCCATGTCATAACTGCCCCAGGTACCTATCAAGACTACAGCATTTTGGATCAACACATCTTGTCACAAGGGAGGGAATCTCCCCTCCCCTGCCATGCACCTAGTTCCAAAATTTCCATTTTATGAAAATGGACAGGTCCACTCCCTGGACCAACAAGGTGGCCTGGGGTGGAGGGGGGCGGGGAAGGCTGTGGTGCAGATACAGGCCTAGGCTTTTGCAGGACTTCAAGCTTCTTCACTGCCTTGTCCTTTCTTTACTTGACCAATAGACTTTTTCTCCCTGCCTGGCCCACCCCCTTGGTTTATTTGTTTGGGTGCTTTTGACAATTCAGAGTGATAAAACCTAAAGATAACTTTATGTGCCTCTCCCTTTCTAGGTATTTGCATGGGAGTTGGAGGCGTTAATCTTGTGAGTATACACTGGCATCTGCTCCTGGTTTCCTTCCTTTCTGCTCTGTCTGCCCCAGCATGCTGTAGCAGAGGACGGCCCCCAGTCCAGCTGTGCTGTACATTCAGAGTCCAGGCTTTCTCTTTGCAAATCCAGCAAAGCCTTTTTTTTTTTTTTTTTAAATCTGATTCCAGCAGTTGTAGCAAGTCAACAGCAGATAGGCCCCATTCTCAGTAAGATTCCTGGCACTTTTTGAGGTCCCCTCACCTCACAAAGACAGTGCAACTGAGTTCCTCACAGTCCTCTTTAGTCCCTGGCCTACATTCTGCCAACCTAGAGGAGAAGTTAATCTGGATGTGTTTTAGGTGCCTTCCCTCCCACCCCTTCTTGTGTCCTTGAACTTAGAGATTTCCATGGCGCCTAGAAGGTGAGGAGCTGGCCTCTGCCCTTCCATATATCACAGCAGTGGTGTCTTGAAGCCTTGCAGCTGTCTGTCTGGGCGGGGCGTTAAGGCTGGAACCCTCCTGGCTAAGGGCTAGCCTCCTGCGCATGCGCACTCCCATGCAGCTGTCCTCTCAAGGATTCTGGCAGAGGCTGACAGACCTCCTTTTCCTCTCTAAGTCAGGATGGGGGTGGGGATGGACGAGAGAGGGTCTTTCTGCACGTTCCTACTCGCTCTCTTGCCTCTGCTCCCAGAAATTCAAGCGGAATCTCCTTGTTGGGGTTTAGAGGTTGACAAAGACTTCCTCAGGTTACTTTTGCCTTCAGCTGGGCAAAAATAAGAGCAATCACAACCCTGCCGTTGGTTCGAAATGAAGTAGAAAGAGAAATTGCTAGGGAGACGAAGTAAAATTCTCAGGTTGTCTGCCACACTGATTTGGGGCCTGTCCTAATGGCAGAACACATCCAAACCAATGGTGAATGTCAGAATTGAGAGGGACAAACAGGTTTGAGAGGCAATGAGCTCTCAGGATCTGTAGGGCTTAATCAGTGAGGAAAGTCTAGATTGACCCTATGCTTTCTGACTTTGTAGAGAAGGTTGGGAAGCTGGCACGAAGGAATTGACTTTCAAATCACTGGGGCTCTGAAGTTGCCTACCAGCTCAGCTGGTTGTATGTAAGTCAGGCAAACAAGCCTTCTTTTTGCCATGAGGACTACCTACTCACTCATGGGATTGTTGGGGACAGGAAAGCACCATGAACTTTTAACAATTAGCTGTTGTGAGGTAAAAGAGCCTAGAAAGCTGGGGTTAATGCCTGTGCTTCAGAAGACAAGAGCATTAATCTGAAGGCTTGAAGATAAGAGATTTGGGAGGCTTCTGACCTCCAGAAGCAGAGGAGATCATGGACTGCTGAGGCCCCTAGGGATTGTGTTTAATGTGAGAATGTAGAGAGCCAGAGACCAAATTTTATGTGACTCTCTGGCCCCATGCCCCCTTATGTGGTGTCTTTAAAGTATTATCAGGGTTTGGAGATGAATCTGAATATCCCAACTACAGTCTCCACTTGTAAAATAGATTTCTCATTCACTACAATCTATCTCTGTATGAAGATTTATTTGTCTGTAATCTCCTCAAATCAGGTGGGCTCTTTTCAACTTGGAATTATAGTCATTGAAACATAAAATGAAGTATTTTGAAAGGCTGTTCACAAGCAAACCTGTACATCTTCAAATGAGGAGATCTACTCACTAAATACCCGGGTAGATATTTCTTCTGTGTGTTAGACTCAGTTCTTTACTCACTTCAAGTCATTAGAAAAAAAGAAGAAAAAAAGTAAGTCTGAAATTTTCTTAAGTAAAACCAGGGACAGCCAGAAATGAGCTGAAACTAGAAGAAATCTCCTTGTTCAATTTGGGTTTCAGTCAGTGCTCAGCAGGGCAGCTAACCCAATTCATTAACTGAGAAAAAGGTGTGTTCTAAAATGCTCTCAGAAGAAAATTAAAAAAAGAAAAAAAAAACACTTAGAAAGGCCGAGAGGCCCAAACTGCATTCTACAAGATCATCTGCTCTAGAATCACAAACGTTTGGTTTCATTGTCAATGAATGGCATCCAAAGAAATATTTCTTATTCATCTCAAGCCGTCACTTTACTACTTGCCAGTCTCCCTTCCTACTCTGGAACTCAGAAACATTGATGGGTAGGATTAATTGTGTAGGGTCATCTGTATCACATGCTTTTAGAAAATAATTGACATTTGAAAACCATTTTCTTTGCTTTTGAAACTTAAATCCTGACCTTAAAAGCAGTCGACAAGTAGCATCCTGTCAAACTGAAATGGGCTATTTTTTCTGACTGCTTCTCCCTATTCTATTAAATTGTCCTACTCAGCTCATGATTCCCCCCCCCCCAAACTGGGGCTGCTTCTGTTGGGTTCTCTGTTGCATTGTTAGTGTGTTGAGATGGCAGGTGGACAAGACTGAGGATGTGATATCCTCCTGGCCAGCACTCCTCTTTCTCACCATGCTGCTCACACTGAACAGTTGAAGAATAAACTCCTGGGTGAACCAGGAGGTTCAAGTGTTGTGGAATTCAGAAGGGAAGCACTTTCTTTCCTTTTTTTTTGGTGATGATTTGACTATTTTGACAAGGAAGCTAAGCTACTCCCCTGCCTGGCTTGTATACCTCATGTTCTGTACCCCCATTTCCTGTGAGGTAGAATAGAGCCCCCTCCCTGCCTCTCCTGAATCCAGAGATTGTTATTGTCTGCTCTGGAGATGGACAGGCATAAAGATGAATCATCCAGAAGAATTTGATTCTATTATTTTAATGTGTTTTAAAGCTCTTGAAACAAAAAATTTTAATCCAAGCCTTTGGGGTACCACTCAATTGAACAAGTACAGCAAATGTTGATCACTTGGAAGGGAGATTTGAAGCTGCAGAAGATGATTTGTGAAGTGTTTAGACATGCAAAACGAGGAACCTATTGAAAACAAATGGAACGATTCAAATAGCCTGTTGATATCCTAAGTTGTGCTGCATTAGTTTTACATTTTAGTTGTTTAAAAAGAAGCGGGGAGGAGGGGAAGTCTTATTTTTTCCATTTTTAACCTAGAAGGATGTTTCTATACAAAATAAATGGCTGTAACCTTTTGATCAAATTAAGAGAAGAAAACAGGCAGCCAAGTGAATAAATCACTTAGATGTGCTATCATTGGCTTTAGTTCATAATAGATTTATCTCTATACTGCTTAAGACAATTCTGAAGCATTTTCCCCCAAGGGGATCGATTGGTTTGGATTAATCTTAGTTGGTAAACACCAAGTTTTAGAATTAATTTGGGGACAGAGATATTGGTTACAAATGATTATCAGGGTGGGGCATACCAGGCTGGTGGCAGAACAGACTCTTGAGGACTTGGTGAAAAGAGAAACTTTTTAGGCTTGAGCTGTTAGGCTTAGCTTTCTCTGTGGCCTAGGAATCTGTATTTGTGTGTGTATGTATGTATGGCATAGGTATCTGATTTTCTTCTTCTTGTTACTAAAACATTTCCCTGGTAATTCTAATGCATAGTTAGGATTAAGGACCCTTGAATCTTGCTCTGCAAATTTGATAAATCTCTATGTTTATGAGCAGCTTTTGTTGAAAAGGCATGCCAACTGGTCAATGTGGGCTTTTCTTTCAATTCATAATTTGTTTCATGTTCTATTACCACATAGATTTGCATACCTGTTTTATGGTATTTTAATACTGTGTAGGTTTAAAAGGAGCACCATTTCCTCTGAGTACTGTTTTGAATATTTCTATGTAAGCAATTTCGCATGTTTTTTTTTCTTTCTTCTTGCAGAAAGCAGGGAAAAACTTGAGAGTCCTTTTCCAGTTGCAAGTAGGCCACAGGATATAGTATAAGTATAGATCACCTGTTACAGTGCTTGAAAAAGTAGATGTAGGTACACCTTAAGCAGAGCTCAATTTATAGCATCATGGGGGAAATGTTGGTCTAATTTCATTCACTGAAGATGTGCAAAGTCTCTTCATACAGGTTTGAGTCTTCAGACAGACTGCCCGGAGGACCTCATACACCCACCTGGAAGCTGGTGCTGACTGTCAACCGACAGGTACGCAAGTTTTAAAAATTATTTCTGGCTGGACATTTGAATTAATAATTGCTGAGAAATATAGCAAGCTCAGGCAAGGATGGGCTGGAGGTTCTGATTATTTCAAGAAGGTTCTAATGGCGACTAATACATTTGCCTCCATTTTCCCCTTAAAAGACAAAACGCTTTCAGATTCTTTAGCCTTAATGATTGAACCTTTTGCAGACTCTATTGTCCTTCATCTATAGCCTGCTGGTACCTTCCCAGCCATTTGACATGGCTGGTTCTTGGAAATTGTTCACCAAATAGTGAGTTTATACTCAATGGAAATGGGATACTATTGTACTAAATACTTACTTCAGGTCTATGGACAAAGTATAATATTACTGAGCATTGACGTTTTGACTAAGAAATTGAAATTCCTCTCCATGGGGCCAATGTATCTCCTAGAAATGAACAAATCCATTGAGAGATCTAATTATGTTTGAGAGGTCAGTGGGGAGGAATCTTACCTTGTCTCTTCTGTTTACATGACTATACCAATAACCAGGAAGATCCTGGAATGTGTCTGCTCAGTATTGAGTGGTGAGTTCATGGGATAAAGCCATATTGGGGTGAAGTGGGGGTGTGTGTGGCCAACACTGCCTAGGCAGCATCTGTCTTAGGACCTGAACCAGGAACAAGCCCCAGCAGGAGGGACACTGTAGTGACTAGGTGGGGAAGGAAAAACAAATTGTGACACTGCTGTAGTCTCCTGGGAAGGAGCAGAGTGGGAATCTGAGCTTGTGGAAAGTAAGGTGCCAGGTCCCCAGGCTGCCAGGATCTGTTAGGGCTGGGGAGGGACCACACATGTGGATTGAAGGGATAGCTACTTAGAGAGTTCACATTCCTCCCCCATTGAGCTGGGTATGATTGTAATGGTCTGTTAAACAAACAAAAGACCTAAAGCTGTGAATGGGGGAAGAAAAAGAGGGAAGGTGAAAGGAGAGGAGGCCCTACCCGCTGGGCTCCCAAGGGCTCTCCTCTTTCTGGTAGTTTCCCTAACATTACTTTCCCCCTTTTCAGGAAGCCAGTCTAGGAGCTTAAAAAAGTTGCCTTGTTTCTTTTAGTGTCACTTTCTTTGAAAACAGAAACCCAATGATATGCTTTATCAGGAAAGGGAAAAAAATATATTGAAACCTAGATAATCTAAAAGGACCCATAGTAAATAAATAAAAATAAATATCAATAAATATCAACACTTGTCTGGCAGAGGCACAGAAATCGTAGTTTTCCCACATAACCGGACATGTACACGGTTTAGTCATTCTGGATATTCATCCATGGACAAAGCTCTAAAAAATAGTGTATGCTGGCCTTGTAAAAGTACCTTTGACATTTGTATTCAGAATAGTGGGATTTGGTCTTCTGGGCTCCTCGTGTGGGAAGAAGGATTGAGTTTCAGAGCAGTGCCTTGTGACGTTTCTCTCTCTCTGTCACGCAGTCTGTTGATGAGACATCCTGACTGTTGCAGACTCATTCTTCTGTCTGATGAGCCTGTTTACCTCTGCCCAGCCTGGCTTCCTGTCTAGCCAGCCCCTCTCCCTCTGCTTCCCCACCACACACCCCAAACCAGACTCAACCACCAGTTGCACACCCTGCATTGCTTCCAGCCTCCACTTCCATGGGTTTTGCCCTCTGTAAGCAGAATGCTTTCCTCATTTTAGCCACCGGGGGTACCATCCTTACATCCAGCCTTACGCAGTCATTATTAGAATTGACACAGTGCTGATATTTAGAAAGGCCCAAAATTATGTCATCTGTCATCCCCTTTCCCTGGATAATCTCTGTGGACATACCAGTGTTCACCCTGCTAGTTGTTTTTCTATTTGTTTAGCGCTATCATTGTTTTAGAATCAGACAGCCCACCCACGTCTTGAGTATCCTTTCTGGTTGGCATAGACGACAAGTTTCCTTCAGGTAGTTTTCTGGGTCTCCTTGTCTGTGTGATGGCCTGCTTTGTATCTGTCTCTCACTGTGAGCCTGTACTCCCCTCCCACTGCCTGAGAAGCAACCAGGCCTTTTCTTTTCCCATTGGTAGCCTTGTTGGGACAATAGACTCTGTTGCTAATTAGAGTTCTGCTTCCTCCATGCTCTACACTTAGAGTCCCAGGAAAAGAGATCAGCCATAAGCTATAGAAGCAGACCCTAAAAGGGTCTAAAGGCCAGTCTGTGAGGATTTATGGGAGGGAGGAGGGGGATATATTTTCAGTTGACACAAAAGGCATAGTCCCCATCCCTGACTTTAATGATTAGCAAATCTGCTCTTAATACCAAAGGCTTTTGTCTGGACTTTTCGTGCTCGCTGTCTACCCCTCACCCCATACCAAGTTACCTAGAGTCTCTATCAATAGTCATCTTAAAACAAGGATGACCTTGTCAGCTTGAGAGTCAATCCTAGACTTAACACTTGCCTTTCTGGATGCACATGTCTGTTTTGCTCACTCATAGACATTCTTATTCTTTCTGAACGTTCTATTTAAGAACGCAGTGCTTGGGGGGGTGGGAGTGAGCGAAAAGAGCATGAAAGCCTTAAGAGTCTGCAAAGACAGCTCCTTCCCATTTTTCTCTGCGTGAGTGTTAAGCTGAATAGCCATTCAGCAGAAGGCGTGTGGCTCTGTCTGGGAATCTTGAACTGCCCCAGTCCCCGCCTCTATTCTGCACGTTGAGGAAGGGCAGGTGGTTGCAGACCTGTGAGACATAGTGGGTGTGGTGACATATCCCGGACTCTACTCAGCAGAGGTGTCCTTTCCCCTCAGGGGTATAGCTCCTGGGTTTTCAGGGATCCTCTGAGGGTCACAGCCACAGGTGGATGGCTTCTTCCCATTGAGACAGTTTCATTGGCCTTCTTTACCTGTTCTTCCCTCCAGCTGTCTGCCTCCAAGACACACAGAGCAGTAGTTAAATATAGTCTTCAATCTCCTCAATGTCTTTACATTGGAACAAAGCCCACTTTCTACTAATGGACTAGGCAACCAAAGGGTATTTTTATTAGGCTGTTAGGTTCTTATTTGTACTACCACTCTACAAAGATCATTCACATCTTCATCAAGTTTTTTGAACCAAGACTTAATTCTTTAGTCACTCAAGTTTCCCCGCTGTAGACTTGTCCCTTTATTTCACCCAAGAGGAAAGCTGAGGAATTTACAGGCTGAGGCTTCGGTCTTTGGAGCTCAGAGAACTGGCGTGCCCCCACAAGCCTGCCTCCAGCTCTTTCTCTGGTGCTAAGTAGATATCTGAAGGGAGGGGCAGTCTAGCTGTAGCCTGCCATAATGCAAACAAATTCCTCCTTAGCCCTTTACCAAACTACAGGAGGAGGGGAGGGGGGAGGATAGCACACTGATGATCAAATGTGAAAGTCCTGACAGGAGCCCAGGCCACCCATAGAGAATTCAGTCATTTATAAGTCCACCTGGATCAGCCATGTTCAAAATGGCACCTACTTCCCTAAAGCCAAAGGGCACACCAGTTACTGTGGGATCCAAAGTTCTCAGTGCTTAAAGGTCATGATGTCTTGTTGGCCTTAAATTTACTATGTAGCCCAAGCTAGCCTCAAATCCTCAAGCTTCCTGCCTTAGCCTCCCAAGTACTGAAATTTAGTTTTAGTTTTATATTTTAGTTTATCCTCTTAGATATGTTCTGCTTTTGTTGTTGTTGTTGCTCTTTTGTTTTGTTTGTTTGTTTTTTAGTGATCCTTGCCTGCCTACTGAGTTAGGAATGACTAAGGAAAACCTGGTAGAAGTTTAGTAGGAATTAAACCTGGTAGAAGTTTAGTAGGAATTTGTCAGTAAAGGCACTGTCTAATAACATGAGGAGTTCCTAATTGTCTCTGGCTTTGGTAGAGTTTCAGAAATGACTAAAGCAACTTGTTTATTTTTATTTTTTATTAATCCTTTACCTTCAATTAGGTCCTATTAATTAAGATGTCTTAGTTAAGGTCCTACTCATATTATTTGTAAACAGAAGCTATTCCTTCTTTTTTTAATTTTAATTTTATTGTCAAGATGATGTACAGATGGGGTACAGTTATATAAGCAAGGTAGTGAGTACATTTCTTGTCTAGCTTGTTACCCCCTCATTTCTCTCCCTTTTACCCTCTCTCCAACCCCTCCCCAGTTGTACAGCTATTCATTCTTTTCAAATCTGTGGTAGCAAATGAATAAATTTGATGTCTAAAGCTGTGGTATAATCGACCAGATAGCTTTCTTGATTCTGCTGTCTGAATATTAGACAGACATTTAACTTTGGCTTTCTTTCTTATTCTGTGTCTCATTTATAGGAAAATAAGAGCTTAGTCACTGGCTTACTGAAGTTAAATTTCTCAAAATGATGGTGAAAAGGATGCACAGGCTTCCCACGCTGAGTGCCGTGGGGTGGGATCAATCAGGGCTTCCTGTTGTTGAGCACAAATTGGGGTGAGAGGGTCTCAGGCAGACGCAGGCGGAGATGTCTCTTAGCTATTATGTGGAAGAGGAACTCATTCCTGTGCCCAAGAGAGACAGGCAGGTTGTGAATATGCTGGGCAGACAAGGAATTGTGGGTATTGCAGAAGAACACATCTATGCAAGAGAATGGAGCACATAAAAGCCAGGTCACAATGGGAGAGGAGCCTGCAGACTTGGTGTGGTGATAGGTTTTGTGCATCCAGCTTCTGAGTCTATCCCAAGTGAATGCCTTCACTTGCTAGATGTGTCAGGACATCTTAGTGATAGTATATTGGTACTTTATTGAACATACATATACCTAATAAAAGACTTTTTAAAAAAGATGTTGACCAATGAACTACTGAGACTTGAGGGTAGCTTGCTTACCTCTTTCTATAAAGTAGGTCTGTCTTCCAGGACAGGACTTGTTATCCTCTATACTAATATTTAAAATGAAACCTGAACAAATTGTTTAGATTACTTAGAGTCCAGAAAAATATAATAACCCTCCCCCATTGAATTTAATAAATTAAAGGCACAACGTTATGAACATAATGATATTAAAAATATCATGGGGGGCTGGGAAGGTGGCTCAGTGGTAGAGCGCTTGCCTTGCATGCCTGAGGCCCTGGGTTCGATTCCTCAGCACCACATAAGCAAAAAGAAAAAAGCCGGAAGTGGCGCTGTGGCTCAAGTGATAGAGCGCTAGCCTTGAGCTGAAGAGCTGAGGGACAGTGCCCAGGCCCAGAGTTCAGGCCCCACGACTGGACCAAAATAAAAATAAAAATATCATGGGTCCAGTATGGTGGTGTTTGCCCACGTAAGGCTGATGCTCTACCACTTGAGTCATAGCTCCATTTTCAGCTTTTGGCTGATTAATTGGAGCTAAGAGTCTCTCTCAGACTTTCCTGCCCAGGCTGCCCTTGAACAGTGACTCTCACATCTCAGCCGCCTAAGTAGCTAGGATTATAGATGTGAGCCACCAGTACCCACCTTTTTAGAGCACTTCCACTTCGTGGAAGTCCCTGAGTAGAACTTCAGTTTCTTCTGAGAAATGTGCCTTGCGATGTCACTGGGGACAATGGAAATAAAAGCCAGAAGTCATAGTTCATTCTGAGACGGTCATAAACATTTGTCCCCCTCCTCCCCTTCCCTATCAGATGATGTTGTTACACAGCACCAAGGAAATCCTGGATCTACATTGATGTTCACTGTTGCACCTCCCAGGAAACATAGTCTTTCCTGGCTAGTTACCATGTATATCTGTGTGTGTATGTATGTATGTATGTGTGTGTATGCACACACACACACACACATATATGTTCTTAGTCCAGTCTGATCCTCTCTCATCCCCCAAAATATCAGCATGAGTAGAATGAAGCAGATGGCTCAAGCCTTCTTTGGCATCCTGGCAGATCTGTATCACTCACTCAGTATTTTTAGAATCAAGGGGACTGCAAATTATGTCCTGAGATTTTTTTGGGGGGGGGGACTTAACTATCTTTCCAGGGTGACAGGTGTGGAAATAGTGCCATGATTAAGATTCAAATGCATTCTGTACATTAAGGCCCAGAACAGATCACCCTCAGCTCTCGATTAGGATTGCTGGGGATTTGTCAGACAGTAGAACGTAACCATAAGTCTGTTTCGAGGATATGGCCAGAAAGCACATTGGATCTCAACCAGAGATTGGAGTCATCAGTACGCCGCCGGTGTCTGATCAAGTGCGCACTGACAAGAGTTATTTGTTATATCCACATGGTTTACTTATTTTAATAGTTAAGCTTTTATCTTCAGCCACCAAGAATTTATAGTTTGTTGGGAGGGGCTATTTTACTTTTATGGAAGTTTGTGATCTTTTTTTTTTTTTGGGTCCGGTCGTGGGGCCTGAACTCTGGGCCTGGGCGCTGTCCCTCAGCTCTTCAGCTCAAGGTTAGCGCTCTACCACTTAAACCACAGCGCCACTTCCGGCTTTTTTCTTTTTGCTTATGTGGTGCTGAGGAATCGAACCCAGGGCCTCAGGTATGCAAGGCAAGTGCTCTACCACTGAGCCACCTTCCCAGCCCAAGTTTGTGATCTAATAATGACAACAGTGCAAATATTTGCATTTTAAGGTCAGAGTGACTAGATTCTATCTATTTCGTGAATGTGAGCTCATCCCTAATGATGCTCTGAAGAAATGAAAGGATGCTTACTATGATATCATTCATTCAGTTCATCATTTGAGGATCTGCTTTGGGCTTTCTGTTAGGCTGGGTGTGTTGATCACAGCCCTGTAACTCAGCAAGATAATGTGTCAGGGAAAGATGTTCATGAAGTAAGTTGAAGTCTAAAACACTTTGAGAGGCAGCTGTTTGAGAAAGCTGAAGCACCTTATGTCTGGTACTCTTTTTGTACTTTTTGAAACCCTAAGGGAAATGGCGGCATGAGATGTCCCCGACTTTTGGAATTTTGACTCTAGGGAAGAAGTGATCAGAAAATGACTGAAAAACTTTACAATGCTGAAGGACAAAATTAAAAACTCTAATAGATCTTATTTTTCCTGTGTGCTGGTAGGTTAGTAAACAAGCAATTCAAGGTTTACATCTACCACAAAACAAAACATGCAGACCTTTCATTTGCCACTTCTTGTATTCTTCCTGCAGGCCTCGGCACCATGTCACTGGCTCTTTCCAGAATGCATAATGGTTGGTTTAGACATAGGGAGACCAATGTCAAGTCTCCATCCTGTCCTTTGCTAAATAGAACTATTCACTGTACATTGACACATGGGTCTATGTTTAATCACAGTGCTCCATAGATACTATATGTTTGTATGGTGCAGTTTTGTTTTTTGTATTTTTTTTTAGATTAGGTCATTTTCTTTTGGTTCATGGTCCCTTTACATACATGCATCAGGGGAACATCACACGTGGAGGCTGAAAGTCAGGATGTTGGTGATCTGGGTAAGATGGCATTTAAAATGAGGAATCTTTCCACTGGGCTCCTGAAACAAGTGACATAAATTCCTGCCAGGCCTCAGGGAAATCACCTGGGGGTGACTCATGATCACAGTCACATCCAAGGAAAGCTCAGCTTTGTGCCTCTCTTGACAAGGAATCTAAGAGTCTGCCTTGAGAAACTCTTGGTATTTGATACAGAGGCCAGTGTGGCCATTTAAATTAAAGTTAAAGTCATCTCAGTTTCGCATTGGCATACTCCAAGTACTTGTAGTAGCCACTGTGTATATAGCGTACCGCAGAAAGTTCTTATTGGACATACTGGTAAATCTCATAGAGCAAGAGTTGGGCTGAATAAATTTACTAAGATAAATAAAAAGCAGCGTGCATGGCTGGAATTGGTAAGTGGAGGAGGAAAACACAGATCCTTCACTACCAAATCAGCTCCTACAAAGTGACAAGTTGCTATTTTGAGTTTAGCTCTAAAAGGAAGAGGAAAAGATATGTTTCCAACTTTGTAATCTGTGCATGTTTTAGTCTTTAAAAAAAAATTAGACCTGGAAAGAACACAGAGCAACTTCAAATGAATGAGTATTTTTTTTAAATAGCTGGCCTAGTACTATGGCCAGACTTGGGCTGGATGAAAAATAGGCAGATCATGAGACCTGGTAGCACAAGCTTGCCAGCCACGATGGAATTCCTAGAAGGAATCTTGCAGCCAGAGCTGCTGAGGCCGCCTCAGGGAAGAAGCTGTGGCATGAGCTGGGCTTGTGGACAGGAATGAGGGGTTAGAGAAGAGGGCTTTGGACAGAGCCAGGGTAGATGTCCAATTAAAGTCATACTTGGGGGCAGAGGAGCAAGGCTGTGCATACTGCTAGAATGGAAATGATTACCAAAAAGATTTGCTGCTAAGATACTGGTTGAAGATCTCTGTGCTTTGGTTTAGTGCCAAACCTTCTGGTCAAAGTGTGTTAAGTCAGCACTATTTGTCTGAAGTGCTTGAGGCAGGATGATGAGAATATTTGCCTGGTAAGGTGACCTCTGCCCAAACACTAAACTAGGAGATGGGGAACGCTACAAGTTTCTTTTTCGTTTTTTGCTTTTTGTTTTTGACCAGTTATATTAGGAACATATGTTTATGTGTATGTATGACATACTGGTGATATTAAAAGGTTCTTGAACTATTATTAAAATAACATTTTATCTAACTTCCCAATAGGCTGTCACCCTTATCCAAAATGCTTGGGAGCAGAAGTGTTTCATTTTATGGGGTTGTTGTTTAGATTTTGGAATATTTGCATAGACATAATGAGCTGGTTTGTGCAGAGGACCCAAGCCTAAGTACAAAATTCATTCCTGTTTCATGTATAGCTTATACCATAGCCTGAGGTTATTTTATTTGGTATTTTTAGGATGTTTGTGGTCTGACTGAGACTTACTGTATGAGATCAAGTGTGGTATTATTTCCATGCAAAGCATCAGGTTGGCCCTCAGAAGAAGCGTCAGATTATGGTACATTTTGGATTTTCCACTTTGGATTTTGGATTCTCAACTCTAAGCAGTGGCACTTGGAAGGTCAGCACTTGCCCACCTGAATGGCACACGGTTCTAGGGATCCAGGCTTTGCTATGCTGTTGATACTTACGGCTCTTCAAATGATGCTCTGTTAGTAGAAAAACAAGTCCCTAGTGTTTGGTAACTTTGGTTGAGATGAAGGAGCATAATGGCCTGGGTTTGAGACAGGTTGAGTTGGAGGAGACATAAACAAAAGGGGAAGAGACGGATAGGGTGGTTTTCTAGATGATAACACACCCACAATTGCAGATCGTGGCCTGCACTTTGATTGGAGCCATCAGTCTTGTTTCCATGGGAACATTTTATCTCCTATCACCACATCAGTGCAAGTAGAGTTCTGTTTACAACAGTCCTTGTACATAGTGATCTTACAAACAAATTAACTTTGATGTACACAAATCATTTCTTCTCCTCTGGAAGTTTAAACAGGTGTCTCAAACAATGTATGTTATGCTAACAATAGATGAAGAGCTCCTGGTTTGAAGAAGAGGGGTGATTATTTTGTCGGTTTCTATATTCTTAACATGCAAAGGGAGGGTTTTTCCTTTGAATTGATCAGTTGAGCCTCCCACTGACCTGAAATCATCAGGTAATGATGCTGAATCTATAAGAGCTGTCCTCAGCACAAATGAGAGTGTTCTTCATGGGCCATCAGCATTGGGCACGTGCTTGATGCCTCACCCATCAGGAGAAGCAGACGGGTAGATGTTTGTGCAGAAGAGCCTCTTGAAGCATGCAGGGAGGGTGGGCACTTGTACTTGGTGGAGCCATTGAAGGAATGTGTTCATTGTAAGTCACTGACTCTGAAATGGTAGAAAGGAAAAGCATGCTTTTCAATGGGCTGATGCAGGAAAAGTCCTCCTCTTGTCTCCGCAGACCTGCCTCCGGCACCCAGATCTCTTCTGACTCTCAGCTCTCTTCCTCAGCTTTCAAAGAAGTCTTGGACGTGGAGAAGCAGGAAGCAAAGCTAGACTGGCTGAGAACTCTGTCTGGGTGAACCTCCTCTCTGCTCTGGAGCCTACCTGCAGCGATTGTGCTGATGTGTCCACACCTGTCTGCCAATAATGCTTAAATGGCACAGCATTTGATTCGCATATCTGAAAAGGAAAGTGTGAAAAGCGAAACCCATGGCCCCCTTCCACTGCCAGATATGTGGCAAGAATTTCCTCACCCTGGAGAAATTCACCATCCACAATTATTCCCACTCCAGGGAGAGGCCATTCAAGTGTGCCCAGGATGAATGTGGCAAAGCCTTTGTTTCCAAATACAAATTGATGAGGTGAGAGGCTTCAGAAAAGGGGTGCGTTTTTCACACAGACCTTTATGTGGCTTTTCTCACACCCCTCCACCCCCCCCCCAGCCAGGGGATGGGAGGCCAGATGGGGTTGCTGTCACTTTTTAAGAATGCTTTAAATCTTCATCTGTGGGAATACTGTGATACCTGGACAAACAGCATTCACTTGGGGCATCTAGACACTGGGTATGGATGGACAACTAGTCAGATTTTAGGGGTATTGATGACATAGTAGAAGGTACAAACACCATTGCTTTAGCAGACACGTTCTTTTAACAAATTCACTTGCCATGTGAATTTGTTTCTTGAGTGTCTACTAGGTAATTCCATGTGGGAAATGTGATATGTGATGTAGCTTCTGCCACCAATGGATTTTTTAGTAATATCATAGAAAAGACAAACTGCACACTCAAGACAATGGTCATGACAGTGAAAGCCAGGTGCTAGGCTGCTAGGATGCCCTTGGAGCCACACAGGCAAAAGTCCCAGTAATGTACACTTCTTTTCCATGCCACTGTCTCTTGGCTTCCTGAAATGATCTCCAGAGCATCCAATGACCGACCTCAGCATTAGCAAGCGCAACTTTGTATCCAAGAGGCATTGGCAGGAATACATTCTCCCTCCATCTTGGAATGCCCTGGAGGAAAGACCCTTCCTGACAAAAGGAAGATAAAAATTCTTCCCCTGGCCCTTAAGAATACCACTATTCCAGACAACATGGCATATAAATTGAATTTTTAAATAAGCCTGTAAATGCTTCAGTATTCTAAAAGCCAAATATCTTCTGATGTACGCTGGCCACTCTCTAGTTGTCATGGTAGCAGTGTGTAGTGATGGCTGTGCACCCCAATTTTCTGGCAGTGGCTCTGTTTTGCATCATTCCCCAAACACTGCAGGCAGCCATAGCTGCAGTTAAGTCACATGACAGTGCCTTCACTGTGGTTGAAGAGTTAAGACTACAGAGGAGATACTGGAAAAGACAGGGGAACAAATTCTATTCATTACAGAGAAGTTCTATCCATTACTGCAGTGAGTGGAATTAGTCAGGATTACTGTGGAAGGTAGCTTAAGCCCTATTTCGGAGGTCGTAGCTCAAGATAAATGTTTTACTCAGTTAAGGTTGTGAAGTAAATGGAAACTAGAAGCTGTACACTTATACAGACTCTCTTGTCCCAGCCCCAGCCCTGGCCCTTGTGGCCTCTCTGGTGTAATGCTATGTACTTGTAAGGAATTGGAGCAGTGGATGGCAGGATGCATTAAGTTTGTTGGGATTTTTTCTTTTTAAAAAATTTCAATAAGGATGATAAGGCAGCATTCCATCCCATTTCCCAAGAGTTGCACCATTTTATAAACAGAAACTGAAGGAAAAAAATATCAGACTTGCTTAACTAGAAAAGAGAGCATAGGTTTCAGAACAGCAAGGGATGTGTCCAGTAAGATGGAGCCAGGGAAGGCCCAGAAAAGATAACTTGGAAGAGTAGGCTGAAGTCCAAAGTTGGAAGTCTTACTGTGAAGCATCAGCGTGAACACTTCACAGGGCCATGACATGATTCATTTGCTCCCCAAAGATCATGGCATGGGGGTACTGACCATAAACATACTAAACCTGGTAGCTTCGTGGGTTGTAAGGAAAGAGGTGGAAGGAAAGACGTAATTTCAGCTATAAAATGATGATATTTTGCGTTGGGGCTTGCATGGGGCAGTGGGGGAAATAAAAAGGAAAGAATTGTCTGTCAGGTAAAGGAAAGAACTATAAATCTCTAAAAGATGGGGGCTGGTACAACTGCATGGTGCTGTTGCTCAAATACTAATTCTAACATGTGCTTCGCTATAAGTGTGTGGGGGGGGTAGGTGTAGGAAAGGAAAGAGTGGATCAGAAAAAAACAGGTCCAGGGTTATTAACTCAGTATCGATCTACCCACAAATGATAGATGAAACCAAATCTGATTAAAATCCCCCCACAAAGAAATAAGGGAAGAAAGACAATAGAAGACTGAATTTTGGAGTCCTACTCATTAATACTAAGCTGCATAGCAAAGAGCTCAAGTACCAAGTTTATAAGCCAGCTTTGTCTCTGTATTCCTTTATGGGGCCCATGTGGGAACCCTGTTAAACAGGATGGCCTTTGCCCTCTGACAGGCTCTAAACCACCGCCCCCCCCCACTTCTGCAGCAGATGAATTTGTGTGCATCCCCATACGAAAACTACTTTTTAGAATACATATATAATTCAAAAATGATCTTTAAGTGGTTGTACAAAGATGTTTCCATTCAACAGGGCAGTTTATGAGTACAAAGGGTCATATAATTCTTTTCTAATCATATTTTTTATTATCATGAGGTAGTTGTCAAAGGGGTTTCAATTCAAAGTGAACAAAACAAAACAAAACAAAAAAGCTGCAATCGGAGGTGTAGCTCAAGTGGTATGTACTCAGATGTGAATGAAAAAGCCAAGGGACAAGGCCCAGGCCCTGCATTCAAGCTCCAGTAACCCAACATACACGCGGGCGCGTGCATGCGCACACACACACACGGTATAAAATTGCATTATGCCTGTATCCATGGGGGTGGTGGTGGTTGTTGTTTTAATGATCAAAAGGGGATGTATTTGGAAGACAGATCTTTTTCCACAGCAGCTTAACGCGCGCGCCTTTCCCCCCCTTGCCCTCTCTGTAGACACATGGCCACCCACTCGCCGCAGAAGTCGCACCGCTGCGCGCACTGCGAGAAGACCTTCAACCGCAAGGACCACCTGAAGAACCACCTGCAGACCCACGACCCCAACAAGATGTCGTACGGGTGCGAGGAGTGCGGCAAGAAGTACACCACGGTGCTGGGCTACAAGCGGCACGTGGCGCTGCACGCGGCGCACAACGGCGACCTCACCTGCGGGGTGTGCGCTCTGGAGCTGGGCAGCACCGAGGTGCTCATGAGTCACCTCAAAACCCACTCCGAGGAGAAGCCCCCCAGCGCCGCCCGCGAGAAGAAGCACCGCTGCGACCACTGCGCGCGCAGCTTCTACACGCGCAAGGATGTCCGCCGCCACCTGGTGGTCCACACCGGCTGCAAGGACTTCCTGTGCCAGTTCTGCGCCCAGAGGTTCGGCCGCAAAGACCACCTGACCCGCCACACCAAGAAGACCCACTCGCAGGAGCTGATGCGCGAGAGCCTGCAGGCCGGGGAGCTGCTGAACCCCTTCCCGGCCGCCGCCGCCGCCGCCGTGGTGCCGCCTCCATTCCAGTTCAAGGCGCCGCCGATGGCGCCACCGCCGCCGCCGCCGCCGCCCTTCGCCGTGGGGCCCACGCCCCACGGCGGGCTCCTGGGGAGCCTGCCCGCCGACCTGCAGGGCCTCACGCTCGGTCCCCCCGAGCCCATCCTGCAGCCCATGCCACCCATGCCGGAGCCCCTGGCTCCCATGCACCCCATGGTGGCCCCAGGCTCCCCGGCTCTGACCCTGCAGGGTCCCAAGTATGAGCTGGGTGCCACTTGTTACCCAGCACCACCGCTGGCCGGCCTGCCCCTTAAAGCAGATCCCAAAGGCTTCTGCAACATGGGCGTGTACGACGAGTTGCCTCTCCAAGAGCCTCTGTCGCCCCACAAGCTCAACCAGGGCTTCGAGCTGGTTAAGATCGAGCCTGGCATGCTCTCCCTGCCCAAGGAGCTGCAGGTGGATGCCCTGAGTATGGCCATCCCGGCCTCGCTGGAGATCTCGCCCCTCCTGGGCTTCTGGCAGGTGCCTTCTCCTCCCTCTCCCACTGGCTTTGGGAACAACTTTGTTCCCATGGGCCCCGGGGAACCCCTGCCCAGGGCCAGCGGTGTAGAGCAGCCCCCGCCAGAGCTGCCGCAGGAGGAGCTGCCGCAGGAGGAGCTGCCGCAGGCCGAGCTGCCGCAGCCTGAGCTGCCGCAGGCCGAGCTGCTGCAGGCCGAGCTGCCGCAGGCCGAGCTGCCGCAGGAGATGCAGCTGCCCGGGGAGCTGCCGCAGGAGGAGCTGCTGCAGGAGGAGCTGCCGCAGGAGGTGCAGCTGCAGCTGCAGATGCAGATGCAGCCGCCACCGCAGCAGATGCAGCCGCCACAGCTGCCGCCTCCGCCGCCACCGCCGCCGCCGCCGCAGCAGCCGCAGCCGCCGCAGCAGCAGCAGCAGCTGCTGCCTCCTCCCATAGCAGTGGGCACCGCCATGGGCACGGTGAGCCTGAGCCAGCTCCCGCTGCCCCCCATGCCCTACGTGTTTACCACGGGCCCCAGCACGGCCATCCTGCCTCATTTCCACCATGCATTCAGATAAATGCTTTAGGAAAGCGGCAGCGTTCTTCATGGTGGCAGGAGCATGTTAAGCATCAGTGATAATAGGGGGGAAAGATCTGGAAAGCAGGAGTTGGATGGTGTGTTATTCAGTGATGGCTAGCTTGAGAAAGAGAATTCTCACTCTGCATGTATTGTGCCAATCTTGTGTTTATTGCTTTGTACCAAATTTAATGTGCATGTATATTCTTTTGTTAAACTACAAATATATTGTTGTTGTTATTGTTGTTGTTGTTGAAACAAAGATCCAAAACGAAAGCTGCTAATTATAAATAGTTGTCATATTCCTCACTTAATCATATTTAATCCTCACTTGTCATATTCCTTTCATGTACTCCTAAGCCACGATTGTGTAATAGCTTTACACGGCACTGCCTAGCAAAGGAACTATAGAAGCTTTTAACTTTCTGCAAGTGGGGAGTGTGTTTGTGTGTGTGGTTTGTGGGTGTGTGTGAGCTGGTACTGAGGCTTGAACTCAGGACCTAGATGCTGTTCCTTAGCCTTTTTGCTCAAGGCTGGAGCTCTACCACTTGAGCCACAGCTCTACTTTCGCTTTTTGGTGGTTAGCTAGAAATTAGTCTCATGGACTTTCCTGCTTGTGCCAGCTTCAAACTGGGATCCTTGGATCTCAGCTTCTTTGAGTAGTTAGGATGACAGGCGTGAGCCACCAGCGCCTGGCTGAGAATTTTGTTTTGTTGTTATTGTTGTTTTGTTTTGTTTTTTTTTTTAAAGAAGAGTGTAACCTTTATATATCACATATTATAAGTAGGTTGTGTATTCCTTTCAGGAACTTTTGTATCTTTAGGGTTGGATGTAGTTTAGTTTCTGTTATTGTAGCCAACCTATAGCTTTTCAGAAATTGTTGCTTGTGGAGTGATAGGCGTCTCCATTTTACAAATGCATTTTAAATGTAGCTTGAATATTTTTCACATGTGCTGCAATGAGTTACCAGTTCATTTATCTTAAAGACAAAACTGATCATCAGTTACATCTGACAGAAATGTATTCGTAGTCACTGTGTAACCCAGTTAAGTGGTAAAATAATCCATGCATCAGCCAAAAGGTGTTTTGCTGACTATAATATTGACTATATTTTTAACAAGAATTTAAGAAAATATAGTGGAATTAAAAAATATATATCCTAAATATATTACACAACTTTTTTTCCTCTTTCTTTCATTTTATTTTTTGCCTCGCTTAAACTACTACTACTCAAACTGCTTTAAGTTCCCTCGAATTGCTTTTAATTGTGCATAGAAAAGTGCATTTGTAATTGACCAGTTTAAGTCATTGTTACCTTTTATTCAAAGAAGACTTACCTTTTGTGATGTAACTGTGCTTTGTAATTGATCTCTTGAAATTTGTGTCTTAAGGAATTTGAAACATGTAACGCATACCCTTTTTTTTAATCTCATTTTTTCTTTTGTTTTAAGAAACTGTCATTTTCCATAAACATATATATCGTACATAAAATAAAGGTTACATACCTTGCACTCTGGCCTGGTGGTTTGGTTTTTTTCCCCCCTCCCCCTTATAGCTAAACCTGCAAAAAAAGTATTAGGAAATAATAATAATAAAAGAATGCCCGTGAGTTACGGACAGATTGAGATACAGATGTTCCTGGCTCCATGGTCAGCTCCCTTCTGCCCCCTTCTGGACATTCTTCATTCCCCCCCCCCAAAAAAAAAAATCTGACTTCCAAGCACCCATTAGATTTTTTTTTTTTTAATGACTGATGCTTGAACTTTGGGTCTGGGCACTGTCCTTAAGCTTTTGTGCACAAGGCTAGAACTCTACAACTTGACCCACAGCTCCATTTCTAACATTTTGGTAGTTCATTGGAGATGAAGCTCACAGACTTTGCTGACCTGGCTGGCTTTGAACTTTGATCCTCAGATCTCAGCCTCCTGAGTAGATAGTAGAATTACAGGTGTGAGCCATGCTTGCGGAAACTTTACTGTCTTAAAATTGTCATGATTTAAGGTAGAAGCTTAGATGCTTCAGTTAAATTCACGGCACCGAATCCTTCTATTATGTTTCACAGTTTATATCTGATGATGTGTAGGTTAGAATAAATCTACTAAAGTTTAGGCTTTTCTGGGTTACCATAATCCAGTTTCATAATAATGTTTATTAATTTCTACTACAAAGTAGACATTTATTTGTTCTTGGGATTCCTTCAGAAAGTATCACATCCTGTAAATTGCGAGCATTTTTTTTAAACACCTCCAAAATGTGTATGTAAGAAGGGTTGGTAGAGGAAGGGAAACTTTGAGTTCATTTGTACATTCAAGAGGCTCTAGTGTAGCTGGGCATTGGTGGCTCATGCCTATAATCCTACCTACTCAGGAGACAGATCTGAAAATCAAAGTTCAAAGCCAGCCAGGGCAGACAAATCTGAGACACACTTATCTCCAGCAAAAACAAGTGGACATATGGCTTAAGTAAGATACCCTCAGCTGTGAGCAGGGGAGCCGGAGTTCAAGCTCCAGCACTGGCAAAAACAAAACAAAACAGAACAAACCAAAAACAAAGCCACCATGATAAAACCTAAAACGAGCAAGACCAATCAGCGACCTGCTGATCAGCGACCTGTTAAAACACACAGAATTGAGAGGGAAACTTTCACTACTGTTCCTATGGTACAGCTGGACTGGGGAGGGTGTGAAGCGTGTGTGTGAGGCATGTGAGTGTGTCTGTGAGGGGGGGGAGGGAGCAAGGGAGGGAGAGAGACAGAGAGAGCTAGATACATCAGTAGAAAGAACTCAAACGCTGCAGGCAACTGAGTTGTCCCAGTTCCTCATTACTCTTGATAAGAAGGCAGTCTCTCAAGACCAGGGGAGAGGAGCAGTTCACCTTATCTAAGATCTCCAGCAGGGTGCGAGTGGCTCACATCTATAACCTGAGCTACTATGGAAGCTGAGCTCTGAGGATCACAGTTCAAAGCCAGCCCAGGAAGGAAAGAATGTGAGACTCTTATCTCTAATTAACCACCAAAAAGCTGGAGTGGAGCTGTGGCTCAAAGTAGAACACCAGCCTTCAACTCTGCTCTCAGGCCAAGTTCAAGACCCAGTACCAGAACTAAACAAACAGGAGCTTCCTCAAATACCTTGACATGGCTTATGACAAAGAGAAGGGAAAGGCATGCCACCTTTCATTGTGGCTGTCAGGGCACAAAAATGGACAATTGACCTGGCCGTGATAGATAAATGACATGAGCCTTTAGAATGCTTTTCTACACGGCAGGAAGTTTGCTGTAGTCTTTTCCCCTCTGCTTTGAGTTTTCAAATTCTGTGAACTGGCCTGGGCTAGACAACTCTACATAGTACAGAGAAGAACACTTCAAACCGGAGCAGCTACTAATGACAGAGCGATGTTAGATGCAAACACTGAAGTAGTTACCTCATGACTTTTATGCAGAATAAAATTAGTTAAAAAAAGTAAATATGGCTAGAACGTCAATACTCCAATCAATAGTTCACAAAAGGAGTCTATCAAATTCTATGTATCGATGCTATCAAAATAGCATTGACCTGAAATGCCTTAAAGACAATGAAAACAAAACTTCTTAGGGGATCCTTAAATCAAACATCCTATTAATCGGTGTGTTTCATGGTATGTGTGGAAAATATGATGGGAGCAAATAGGCTGAAGCTTGTACATCGGGTTCTAATGGTAGCTTCAAGAAGACAAACTTATGAGCCTTCATGGGGATGTGGTTCCTGGGTAATGGGTCACCAGCCTGCTAAGCTTCAGGGAGCCAGTCTGAAAGCAACAAGAAATGCCATTCACCTTTCCCCATCGAGAGGGCTAAATAACATAGGCCTCTACAGGCTTTTAACTGCTTTTACAAACAAGTCCCAATCACAGGTAATTACTCTGGGGGTAGAGGGTGGGGATGTGTTTGAGAAAAGAAATAAGGCATTAGCTTTCTGGGTCATTCATCTCTCCTATTAGGTCAGGAATCAAGGACTACATATTCTGTCTGACTTGGTGCTTAGCAAGACAAGATAGATAAGCATCCATTCTCTCAACTCAAGCTTTCCCCCTCCGGGCATCCCTCCTCTCACAAAGTGCACTCAGTGTCTCGAGCTTTATGTGACCAACAGCACCTAGATTTAGATGTGGCTTTGTCTTACCTGGCCCTCTTTAGAAGATTTACTAAATCCTTGTCTGCGTTTTGTTCCCAAAGCAGGATCCGTGGCTAATCCTTTGCAAACACAAACAGATTTGTTATTATGTCAAAGTAGACCATTCCCAAAGTGTATACACATACAGGGGGGGTGGGGGGGGAGAAATGATTGTAAAAACTCCACATTGCATCCCCAAGTCCCCTCTTTTCTGTAGCTATCAACAAACATCCACTTTTCCACTGAGTGTACTAATAAGTAAAATAGGGACTGCCAAGTACATCTCCACCTCCTTGTTTACTCCTGAACTTTGAACGGCCACTTCGGCTATCCAACCACATATATAATAGGATCTTCGTCCTCCTTTACAACGGCCCCGCTTCCAAAATGGGCTCCCAGTATAGTTCATGTCTCCCCAGTTCTTTCCCAACTCTCAGAAAGGACTTGACCGGCTTTGTGGAAGGCCAGGACTGACCCCTGGGAGGTATGGAGAGCTCTATCTCTGGTTTTCAGCACACTTTATGGGAAGAGTCTCACAGAAATCCTTTGTAAGAGGAACTGAGTTTCCCAAGGCCTGGTGGCTTCCTTTCCAACCATGCAGTGTTTTAAGTCGAGGCGGCCACAAGGAAATGTAAAGCAAACAGTCTCAGGACACAGGAATAGAAAGAACTTAATGGTGTTCGTTTTACCCAACTATATACATGGTTTCCTTGCTGCCAAAGACACTTTCTTAAAAAATATTTGTCACACAATTCCATAGGGAAAGAGAGGGATCTTAATCCCTACACCCCAGCTCTTTTTCCCTCTTTAAAAAAATCGTTACGGAGAGTTTACAGTAAAGAGGGGTTACAGTCGCATAAGTCAGGCAAAGAGTACATTTCTTTTTGGATGTCACCTTGCTCTCTCTCCGTTTTTTCCTCCCATCCTCATCCATAGCACTCTTGCTTTGGCTAAACAAACCAGACCTTTCCTGAGTCTGCCTGCTATCTTCTGCATTTTTTCATATCTTTGCTCATTTGTTCTTCAGTGTTTCTTCCCTTCTCAACAATCTGGCTCATCCTGAAAGTTCACCCTAAACTCCTTCACTTCAGGAAATCTGCTCCCTTCCCGCCCTCACCATGCCCACGAGGTCATCTGGGAAATGCTGCTTCTGTCTTACACTCTCATATGACTTTTCTACCCTAGCAAAACATTACATGTGACTGTGGGCTGGCCTCTTAGCCTTTTAATGATCCCTGGGTATATGAAACAACTATGCATGATAATGTAAGATGACTACATGAATTCTGAACTTCATTGCCCTCTGGAGTTGGGATTTTCCTGAGCATGGTATGCTTTCTCCCAGGACTCTGAGATCTGAAGTTCTGTGATTGACACTTGCACACGTCTCACTGCTGTGCATTTGGATCAAAGTGTTAGACATGGGAAGTACTAGATGCTATCTTTTCTAAAGACAGGGGAACACTGAAAGCCAGAGGTCAGGACAGGTGCTAATTGATGTACATCTAGGTGTGTCCCCCTGGAGTTCTTGTATTGGAAGCTTGGTCACCAGTTTAATGACCTGAAGAAGTGGCAGGACCTTGAAGAAGTAAAGCTTCATGGGAGATGATGGGTATCACCCTAGGAAGGAGTTAAGTAGTTTTCCTGAAATTCCATCTTTCCTGAAAATTGTTATTTAAAAAAAAAGGACAAGGCTGACTCCTCCCCTTTGGCTTCCTGCATTGCCATGTGCTATATCTCCCTCTTGGATGCTCAGCCTCCACAACTATGAGCTAACTAGACTTCTTTTCTTTACAACGTACCCAACCACAAGAAATTTATTGTAGGCTTGGCTCAGGCCTATATACCTAGCTACTTAGGAGGCTGCGATCTAAGGACTATGGTTCAAAGTCAGCTCTGGCAGGAAAGTCTGTGAGACTTACCTCCAATTAATCACCAAAAGCCAGAAGTAGAGCTAAGGCTCACATGGTAGAGTGCTAGCCTTGAGCAAAAGAGTTGAGAGATAGTGCCCAGACCCTGAGTTCAAGCCCCAAGACCAGAACATATAAGTAGACATTATAGAGAGTTAACACCAAGTACCTTAAACTGCTGATTAGCAATGATTTATCTTTTAGGGATTTCAATTCAACATGTCAGTTTCTGAGTACAATACTAATAATTTTAAAAGACCTTCTTTTTTGCATGCTACTGTAGCAGAATATATCCAGGGCTGGGTAACTTATAAAAAGAAGATAATTATTTTTTATGTTTCTGGTAGCTGAGAAGTTCAAATTCAAGGAGCTCATGTTGAGGGAGCCTCTTCTCATTGGCAGAAGAGAGAAGACAGAGGGCAAGTGTGGGAGAGGAAAAATAGGAAGGGAGAGGAGCAGCATTCCCCTTCCTAAAGGGAGAAAGAAGCGGGCATTGGTGGCTCACACCTATAATCCTAGCTATTCAGGAAACTGAGATCTGAGGACCGTGGTTCAAAGCTATCCTAGGCAGGAAAGTCCTTGAGACTTTTATCTCTAACTAACCACCAGAAAACTTAAAGTGGCGCCGTAACTCAAAGTGGTAGAGTTCTAGCCTTGAGCAAAAGAGCTCAGGGACAGCGCCCAGGCCTTGAGTTCAAGTGCCACAACTGACAAAATAAATAAAAAATTAAAGGGGGGAAGAGGAGAGAGGGAAAGATGAACTATGTTCCAGTAAATCCAGAACCCAGAGGGAGAACAACATTATAGCTTACAACTCCAGCAAAATTTCCTTTGACTCCATGACCCTCACACTGGACACACTGGAAGACAGCCTGGTCCCAAGGCCTCAAGAAGCCCCACTCATGGGTTTGGCTGTGCTCAGTCTTCCCAGAAGCTCTAAGGGTTGGAGTCTCATGCTCGCAGCATTCCCGGGCTGGTGGCCCTGCAGTTCTGGTGTCTCAGGGCCACCCACTTCCATAGTCCTATTAGGCACTGCCTTGGTAAGAACCCCATGATGGCCTCACTCCTGGGGCTCCATTAGGCTTTTCCCCAGTGGAAACTCTCCATGCTGCTTGTCTCCCCCCACCAAGGAAGTTTCTACCTGGGCCTTCACGCTGTCTGGGTCCATTTGAAGATGAGGCAGAGACAACTATTGCACCAGACCTCCAGAGGAATCAAGACCAGGTGAATGCTGTTCATGGATTATGCCTTCCAGAGCAGTGGGGTGTGCCCCCACTGGAGCCCTAACTGGGGAGGTGAAGGGATGCCACACCTCAGAATTTGGGGTTCAGGATCCTGAATTCCTCTGGACAGTACAGATTCAAAGCCTCTTCCACACTTGCAGAAATGTACGTTTTACTCAAGTGTTTGTTACAGTACCCCTGGGGCTCTTGGTACAGATTTCTGTTGTAGTCTTTTTCATGCTTCTGTGAAAGAATTTCTAAGGCTGGATTTTGTTTTCTTTTGGTGACCCTGGGATTTGATCTCAGGGCCTCAAGTTTGCTAAGCAGATGGTCAACCACTTGAGCCATGTCCCCAATCCTTATTTTTCTCTGTTGTCATTCTTCTGGTACCATCTCACATTTTTGACCAGGGAGCTGATATAGGAACAAGATCCTCCTACTTAGGGCCTTCTGAATAGCTAAGACCACAGATGCACCATTGTCTGTGGCTTGTTGGTGGAAATGGGGAATCTTATGTTTTTCCTTGGCTGGCCTCATGAGCCTATTGATCTCCACCTTCTGAGTACCTGGAATTATAGACATGAACTACTGCACCCAACCAGCCTGGATTTGTGTGTATGTGTGTGTGTGTGTGTGTGTGTGTGTGTGTGTGTGTATGAGAGAGTGAGAGAGAGAGAGAGAGAGAGAAAGAGAGAGAGAAAAGGCTATACTCATCCTCTTAGGCAAATCTCATTGTGATAACCCACTCCCAAGATAACAGCATGAATCCATTTATGAGGATAGAGTACTGACAACACACTCAGCTCTTAGAAGCCCTACCTCCCAATACTATTGTGCTTAGGATGAAGTTTTAAACACATGAATTTTAGGGGATATGTTTGAACCGGGGCAGACACATTTACCAATAGAACCTCATGTTAACACAGGTGACACAAAGGAACAGATGGCAGATGTGATCCCAATGCACACACAGGCGTGTTGTACAACACTAAAGGGCAGTTGGTGCTTTTCTCCAAATCTTAAATCTAACTTTATTATTTTTATTTTATTCACTTTATTTTCTTTTCTGTTTTAAATGGGACAGAGAAAGTTTATTGAGGGCTGGGAAGGTGGCTTAGTGGTAGAGCGCTTGCCTTGCATGCCTGAGGCCCTGGGTTTGATTCCTCAGCGCCACATAAGCAAAAAGAAAAAAGCCGGAAATGGTGCTGTGACTCAAGTGGTAGCTAGCCTTGAGCTGAAGAGCTGAGGGACAGCGCCCAGGCCCAGAGTTCAGGCCCCACGACCGGACCCCCCTACTCTCCCCCCCCCCAAAAAAGAAAGTTTATTGAAAGGTGAAAGCATAGACTCTCCATAGAGAGCAGGGGATCAAATGGAGCCTTCTTCATTTGATTCGTGAAAGTAATTGTTCCTCAAGGGAGGAACCTCCTGGGGTTTTTGGGCTGCACTGGACATGCATGCTGCCTTTCCTGTTTCCATCTCTTCCCGAGCTTACTGCATGAGAGAGCTGAGGCGCTTGACTCTGGTGCTGCAGACACAAACAGCTCTGCACATTGTCCAAGTTATCCAATCCTTGGCAAGTAGGCTGTGACTTGAAACTAAAGGAGTCCTTCCACCTTTTTAAGTAGTATCAGATAGTCCCTTAGAGTCAGAACTCATAGTATTTAAAAAATTGATATGAACCATTAAGCTTTAGAAATAGCATGTTAGTCCAAGTTTTTCCATACTTTTACAGTATAATTCAATACATTGAGTTGCATTTTTCTTTGTGAAAACAGAATCCTATCTCAGAGTTACACATTTGCACAGCTGCGAAGAGAATGAACACAAATTCAGAATCCTGCCAAGAGGGCTGAGGGGGAGGCACCACAACTCAGTCTCTTTCCCCATCGAGAGGCAGCCACATTGGCAGAATCTGTCTGATTTAACTTCCGTGGAGCTCTGGAGTCTGTTGAATGCTTGGAACTTCTAGGGAAAAGCTTGGATGGTATAAAGGGCAGTTAATTTCACCCATTTCAACTCCTAGCACAGTAGCAAGGGCACATCCTCCACTCATCAGCCATGTGGTAGGCAGCTTTGCACGTATTTCTAAACTTGGCTTGTGGAAGAGAGATCCTAGCCCTTGTGGAGGAAATCTTGGTCCTTGAACAAAAGACACTTGTACTCTGACCACTGAATTATTTCTGATCCACAAGGAACAGGCAATGAAGTAGGTGGCTATTATTCTTGAACCATTGTGGTAATTTCCTTTTCTGGCTGAAGTGATTTCTAGAGGATTAAAAGACCAGGGTCACTGGGTACCAGTGGCTCATGCCTGTTATCCTAGCTACTCAGGAGGCTGAGATCTGATTGCAGTTCAAAGCCAGCCTGGGGGTAGGAAAGGTGGTAAGACTCATGTCCAATTAACTTCATTTTTGTCACTTTTTCTTTTTGGGGAAACAGACAATAGAAACTAGAACATCCAAAAACTACTGTATGTGCAAGAAAATTGTATAATAAACATGTCTGCCCTGGGAAAGACAGGCTCAGAAAAGACCTCAGGTTTACACCTCAGGCTAATCGATGGAGCAGAGACACAACATTTTTTTTTTCAAAATCGGTAAATTCTGGGGAAGAATTAATCTTTGGAGTCAGGGCACTCTTAGATTCCACTGTCTAGTTTTCAAGGTTAAAATCACAAGGCACACAGAAAACTTTGAGCGTTGTTTTAGGTCAGGTCTTATGATAACAAACTCATTTAGCTTAGCTTCTGTCTTAATTTCTCTCTTATTTTGAAGGAAAGTTTACCAGACAGAAGGACTCTTAGAAGAGTTTTTATTTTAATACTTTGAACATATAGGCCAAGTTTCTTCTGACCATGGAAGTTTCAGATGAATAAACTGCTGGTTGCATTTTATTAGGATCTTTCGTGTTTGTGATGAGTTGATTTCCTCTTGCTGTTTTTAAAGTTCTTTCTTTGTCTTTAAAAAGTTTAATTGTATCTTGGTGGAAGTATCTATGAGTTCATCTTGCTTGGAGTAATTGCACTTCTTAGATGTTTATTGTTATACCTTTATTAAATTTGGAAAATTAAAGAACACTAGGGAATGACTCAAAGGTGTGTGAAGAATTACTCTATAAATGGAAATATATGGAAAAAAGTTAGTATTAAGAAAGCTTTAGCTTGTAACTCCACATTTTGCTTTCTATAAAATTCAAGAAACTAATACGTTTAAAAGAATTATTAGTTTTAGTTTGAGCATACACTGTATAAAAACATACTTTTATAATACTAACCACAAAAGGTGTGGAAAATGAATTGTCAAAGGAGCTCAGTTTGCTGTTAATGAAGATAAACTATTACAAATTCAAATTAACATACTCCGATGTTAAGATGTTAAATGTAACAACCATGATAATTACAAAGAAAATAGCTATAGCATATTTACAAATGGATAAGAGGTTTCACTACCAAAAAACCCAACTAAACACAATGAATACAGAAAAGAAGCCATACAAGTCACAAATAGGAAAATGATAGATATCATTTCCTATTAGTAATTACCTTAAACAAGAATGGATAAAACTTCAATCAAAAGAAGAGACTGGTAGAATAGATAACTTAATCTAATTATATGCTGTACATGAGACCCAAAAATCACAATATAAAATGATGCAATTTATAAATAATTATACAAAAGAATAGGAATGGCCAAAAATAGACTTTTTGGGAAAAAGACAAGAGATAAAGAAGGCTACTGCATACTAATAAAATACAGTAAGATATAACAATTAAGAACCTACTGACAGACCTTTAAAATATAGGAAGCAACAATGGATATGAAGGCAGAACACAAACAGTTGTACAATAGTAGCTTAATCCCCCACTAACTAGTGGACAAAACTACATAGAGATAAGAAACAGAGAAAAGTACAATAAAGTCTAACAGACATCCACAGAATATTTTATCTAACAGTATACACATTCTTGTCACATACACAAGGAACACTTTCCATAGTGACCATGCTAGACCATAAATTAAGTTTCAACAAATTAAAGAAGGTAGACACCATGCACTGTTTTCTCAGATTAAACATGAAAAAATCCATAGTTAGATATCACTAACACTAGCCAGCTGCTAGTGTTGGTGCTAGTTGTTCACACACTAAGATCCAGAGAATTAAAGCTCAAAACCAGACCAGGAAGAAAGGTATGCTACACTCTTATCTCCAAAATAATCGAGGGGAAGCTGGGCTGGAAGTGTGGCTCAAGTAGTAGAGTAATTGCTGAGAATGCAAGGCAAATGATAATGAAGCCCTCAGTATTGGGAAGAGAAGGGAGGAAGAGGGAAGAGGGAGGGAGGGAGGAAGGGAGGAAGGAAGGAAGGAAGGGAAAAAGAAGTCAACAAGAGAGTTGAGATTGGAAAATTTATACCTTATTAATGTAAACCAAACTCAAGCAACCAGTACATCAAAAAAGTAACAGAGAAGGTATACTTATAGATGAATTAAACTGACACTTGACAGGCCCTTTCTCAACCCACATATAACAGCAATTATACCAGGCATTATAAGAAACTCCAGTTTGTTTTCTCCTAGCAGAGTGGTAGCTAGGAGTTAGGCCTGTAGCCCTAAGCATACAGGCAAAAGTTGAGCTATGGAGCTAGCCCCCAGTCACATGGTGAAAAACTACATAACAATCCTGCTATTACATAGTCATGCTGACACTGAAAATACTTCAACTAGAAGACTACAGATGATTGAAACCTCCAATGACTTGGGTTCAGATGTGCAACTCAAAATGTAGAAATAGGAAAAAAAAATGAGACAACATACCTCATTCAGAAAGCAATAACCTGACAGTAATGAACACTGAAGATAGAGAAGTGAATAAAATCCTCAACAAAGATTATAAGAATGACCAATGGCCCAGTAAGCCTGATACTCAAGAGGCTAAGACCCGGAGGATCATTTTTCAAAGCCAATTTAGGCAGAAATGTCTGTGAGACTCCATCTCCACTTAACTAGCAAAAAATGGTAGAGTATCAGTCATAAACAAGCAAACCAAGCAAGAATGCAAAGCATTGAATTCAAGCCTCAGAACTGGGAAAACAAAACAAAATACTCAACAATCAGTGAAATTAAGACATCTATAAACATATGAATGAATTAGAAGAGAATACAAATAAACAGCTGAATAAAAAATAAGGAAACAATGCAGGGAATGAAAGAGAAATTTAGTGGCTGGGAAGGTGGCTCAGTGGTAGAGCACTTGCTTTGCATGTATGAGGCCCTGGGCTCTATTTCTGAGCACCACATAAGTAGAAAAAAAAAGTCGGAAGTGGCGCTGTGGCTCAAGTGGTAGAGTGCTAGCCTTGAGCTGAAGAGCTGAGGGACAGAGTCCAGGCCCAGAGTTTAGGCCCCATGACCATACCCCCCCTGCCCCCCCCCAAAAAAAAGAAAGAGAAATTTCGTAAAGATATGAAACTCCTGGAAAAGAAATTCTGGAAATGAAAATAAAAATCAAACAATACAATTAAAAATTTCATTTGAAACACTATGCAGTAGACTGTATCAAATTGAAAACAGAATATTAGCTCCTGCAGACAAGGTATATTAATTAGAACATTCAGATATGATAAAGAAAGAAAAAGAAATACAAATGGAGCATATAAGACGCTATGTCAAAAACTGAACTTTACAATTTAGGTGGGAGGAGGGGGCTGGGTAGTGTAGTTGGGAGGGAAGGGATAGTAGGGGAAAAACAGAGGAGGAGATAACAATGCTTGATAAGAAATGTACTCATTACCTTGCTCATGTAACTGTATCCCCTCCTCTGTACAATATTCTCACAATAAAAACTTATTAAAAAACAAAACAGAAAAAAAGACCTCTGAGAAACTATTAAAAGACCAAACCTACAAACCATAGGCATAGAAGGAAGAGGTACAAGCTAAATGATTGGACTAGAAAACATTAAATAAAAATAATAGTAGAGGGTTGGAAAGGTGACTCAGTGGTAGAGTGCTTGTCTTGCATGCATGAGGCCTTGGGTTTGATTCCTCAGCACCACATAAACAGAAAAAGCTGGAAGTGGCACTGTGGCTCAAGTGGTAGAGCACTAGCTTTGAGCTGAAGAACTGAGGGACAGAGTCCAGGCCCACAGTTCAGGCCCCATGACTGACCAAAAAAAAAAGAAACATTTTCCAAATCCAGAAACATTTCATATACAGAATAAGAAAAGAACATTGAATGCTGCAAAACAGATGTACCAAGTCAGTTTCAACAGAAACTCTGAAAGAAAATATCTGCCATCTAGATACTGTACCCAGTAAATCTTCCATTAAAATTGAAGGGAGGGAAGTGGGAGAAAAATGAGGGAGGAGGGTAACAACATTGACAAGAAATGTACTCACTACCTTACTTATGTTAGTGTACCCCCTCTATACATCACCTTGACAATAAAATTAAAATTTAAAAATTGAAGAAATAAAAATATTGCAAAAAACAAAACAAAAATCATGACCACTAAATCTTCACTGCAGAAGATCTTTAAAGGAATCCTTTTAGCAGAAGAGTAAGATAAATGCAACAAGGAAAATTCAAGGAAGAAAAATTTCCAGCAGGTAAGTTAACAAATGAGGATTAGGAAAGAAGAAAATATTACAGAACCAAAAAAAATGACAGGAAATGAACAGCTTTCAGTGTTAAAACTGAATGTTAATGGCCCTAATTTGCCAATCAAAAGACACAGACTGGCAAGTTGACTTTAAAAAACAAAACTTCTTTCTACAGAAGACAAACATAGGCTTACAGTAAAACAAATGGAGTTTTTTCCAAGAAAATGGAGCTTGAAAGCAAGCAAGAAGAGATACATTCATATCTGACAAAACAGACTTCAAAGCAAAATTAGTTAAAAGAGACAATGATGGTGACTTCATATTGATAAAGGGAACAACTTAACAGAAAGAGGTAACTGTAAACATATATGAACCAAAAATGTTGGCACACTTAATAAAAAAAAAAGCAACTTCTCCTGGACATAAAAGCACAGATATATCCCAAAACAGTAACAGTGACTCTACTATTCTACTCTCACTGGCAGATCATCTAGACAAAAAGTTGATGAAAAAAATCAGAATTAAATGACACTAACGCCAAATGGAATTCATCTACAGAATATATTGTTCAACAGCTGGACACTATACATTATTTTCAGCAGTCCATGAAATTTTCTAAAGATATTTTACAGTATAAAACAAATCTTAAAAAAGTAAGAAAGCTGAAATGCTCCCATTATTCTATCATACCATAATGGACTAAAACTGGAAAGCTATTACAAAACACATTCAAAACATAAACTGGGCCAGGCGCCAGTGGCTCACGCCTGTAATACTAGCTACTCAGGAGGCTGAGATCTGAGGATCGTGGTTCAAAGCCAGCCTGGGCAGGAAAGTCTGTGAGACTATTATTATTATTATTATTAGTCGATTGTGGGGCTTGAACTCTGGGCCTGGGTATTGTCTCTCAACTCTTCAGCTCAAGGCAAGTGCTCTACCACTTGAGCCATAGCGCCATTTCTGGTTTACTAGTGGTTTATTGGAGATAAGAGTCTCATGGACTTTCTTGCCCAGGCTGGCTTTGAACTGTGATCCTCAGATCTCAGCCTCCTGAGTAGCTAGATTACAGGTGTGAGCCTCTGTTGCTGGCTTCCGGGAGACTCTTATCTCCAATTAACCACCAGAAAACCTGAAGTAGTGCTGTGGCTCAAGAGGTAGAGTGCTTGCCTTGAGCTGAAGAGCTGACAGACAGCACCCAAGGCCCAGAGTTCAAGCCCCACGACCAACCCAAAAAAAAAAAAAACAAACCCAAAACATAGACTGGACTGTTGAATGACCCATAATCATTGAAGAAGTAGGGAATTTTTTAAAAAATCCTAGAACCAAATGAAAATGAAAATTGGTTCTTCAAAAACAGTAAAAGACTGATAAACCCTTTGTCAAACTAAGAGTTTAGAAAAAAAAGAAAGATGAAAGTAAGAAGTGTTATTGTATTAGATTGGTAAAATTAATACTGTGAAAATGTCTATATAATACTACCAAAAAGAATCTACAGACCCAATACAACCCCCATCCAAATCCCAATTATTTTATTTTATTAATATATATTTTATTGTAAAGATACTATAGAGAGGAGTTACAGTTACATGAGTAAGGCAATGAGTACATTTTCTACCCAGCATTATTACCCCTTCCTTTGTTTTTCCCCTACCATCCCTTCCCTCCTCACCTCCCCAACTTCTCCCTCCCCAAAGTTATAAAGTTTGTTTTCAACATAGTGTCTTGTACATCTTAGTGTTACAATGGGTCAACCTGCATCCTTATTTCAGCATTTTGTTATTTCCCTTCCCCTCTCCAAATTAGAAAAAATGTATATACAAGATGCAGGGCACTGGAATCAAATACAGTGAAAACAGGAGTTATACCATGGGGAAAGAACATCCAGGAGAAACAAAAAAAATCACATAGTACATTATAAGTACATTAAAAACAACAGCAAGAAAGATAAAACCTCTTGTGTCCCTATCTTGGGGTTCATTTCACTTAGCATCATCTTATATGATCATATGTACATAGCTTTTGACCTTTTTGCTTGTCCTAGACTAGTTATTGCAGATAAGGGAAACCATGGGACCTATGTTTCTTTGGGCCTGGCTTACTTGACTTAATATAATTTTTCCCAGTCTTTCCATTTCCTAACAAATGGAGCAGTATCATTCTTTCTGGGGGAGGCATAGAATCCTAATATATATATCTATATAGAGAGATAGATATAGAGATAGAGATATAAATATCACTTTTTCCTGATCCATTCATCTACTGAGGGACATCTGGGTTGGTTCCATAGCTTAGCTATGGCAAATAACGCTGCAATAAACATAGTTGTGCTGGTAGCTTTAATATGGCCTTGTTTGTGATCATTTGGGTAAATGCCCAAAAGTGGGATTGCTGGGTCATGGGGAGCTCTATGTGGAGTCTTTTGAGGAACCTCCATACTGCTTTCTAGAATGCTTGAACAAGTTTACACTGCCACCAACAATGCACTATCCCAATATCTTTCTTCACTGAAATGGAAATATATAAACCAATCAGAAACTTCATGTGGAAGCATGAAAGATGTAGAGCAAAGCAAGCCAGGTTGGCTATATCTCTGTAATCCTAGCTCCTCAGAGGTCTAGGACCCTGAGGATCACCAGTTCAAAACCAGCCCAAGCAGAAAAGTCTTCAAGAATCTATCTCCAAAAATTAATAAGCAAAAAGCCATGCCGGAGATGTAGCTCAAGTAATAGTACATCAGTTGAACAAGCTAGCCAGTTAAACACAATACCCTGAGCTTAAAACTAGGGACTGGTAAGAACAAAAGAAAAAAAAAGCTTGTGAAAGAAGCCTACTATAAATCAATGAATTAAAACTACTAATTCAAAAACTGTTTTAAAACTGGGCGAAGTGCTTCAAGCCTGTAATCCTAGCTACTCAGGAGGCTGAGATCTGAGGATCATAGTTTGAAACCAGCTGGGGCAGGTAAGTTTATGATACTCATATCTCCAATAAACCACCAGAAAACTGGAAATGGCAATGTGGCCCAAGTGGTAGCGTGCTAGTCTTGAGTACTAAGAGGCTCGGGAACAGTACCCAGACCCTAAGTTCAAGCCCCAGGACTGGCAAAAAAGAAAAAAATAATGTTTTCAGTTGGAAGGAGAGTGAGGGAAGTAGAGTAATAAAAGAGGTAAATTGGATCAAAGTACATGATGTGAATGTATGGATATTTCACAAGGAAACCCTTTTGTGCAATTAGTGTACACTAATATATATTTTTAAAGATTCCCTCCATTTATTAATGCAGTTTAACGAAGAGAGACATCAGGCTGCCGGTTTACTAGCTGTGTCTCTTAGTAAAATAATGGAGGCTTTTTCCAGTTTCACTTTCTATAAAATACAGAGAAAATTATTTTAAGACTACTGAGGGAATTGTGTAAAACAGATTGGACACATGGTCAGTATTTCATGCTCATTACGCTTTACTACTATGTGAAAAAATGATTTCTAGAATGGAAATTCTTCAATACAGCATTGACACATGGTCTCGATCACTTTTCATTGTTTGTAGACTGGACCTCTGGTTCTAGACTTCTGTTGTTATAATTGAATATCATTTTGCCCATTAACAACATAAAGTAATTCTGATGAATTAAAAAAAATATTACCTCTAGGAAGACAAGCTCCAACCTCAAACAAACCCACATGTCATTTATGTCCAAAAGCAACATTGGATGACATTTGGTTTTGTCTGAAATTGATGAGTCCCAAGGCCAGCAATGGCACCCTCTGACCTTTTACCTGGCACTCACCTGACCTGGCTGAGACCCCCTTCATGTCTTCCATGGCCCTGTTCTGTAGCAAAGCGCCTACAGCACTGGTCACAGTTGGTTCCTTTTTAGGATTGGCCTGAGCCTTACCCTACAGGGGAGAGAGAGACAGAGACAGAGAGAGACAGAGACAGAAAGAGGGACACAGAGAAAGACACACACACAGAGACAGAGAGACAGAGACAGAGAGACATTCAGAGACAGGGACACACAGAGAGAAATATATTATCATTATAACCTCAGGCACCACAATGGAGGTAAAGTTGCTTCCACTTCCAGCCTCAGATTAGAGTCATCTGCAGGGACCCTGCACCTGGAGGCAGAGTCTGACACATGTCCTGTGTCTCATTTACCTGGGGTCTTGTCCTTACTAGTAACCAAAGCCATAACTGGGGTTTGGAGACTACATTCCATAATCATGTCTTTGGGATTGGGGTTAGTATATTTATGCTTGAAATTGTTGTATGGAGACATTAAAAAGATCACTCGATGTCAATAAAGACATAGTTATGGAACACTGAAAATTTTTATGACACCTGAATGAAGAATTATTTTGTTTTCTCAAATGAACAGGGAAGGGGAAAAAAAACAGAGACTGGCAAGCTATAAATGTTTTGGGCATGGAATTCCAATAGCCCCGGCCACCCTTATAACTGCAGAGAAGCAGCAGAATGGTTAGATGAGCACAGGTCTGTGAAAATGCCAATGTGGTGAACACCTGCTACTCTGGGTGGGAATTTCCACCCGGACATGGATGGCTGTGAGATTAGAGCAAGGAGTGCCATCCAATTCAAGAAAGCTATTTTTATTTTTTGTCAGTTGTGGGGCTTGAATTCGGGGCCTAGGTGTTATCTCTTTTGCTCAAGGCTAGCAATCTACCACTTTGAGCCACAGCACAACTTTCGATTTTCTACTGGTTAATTCAAGATATGAGTCTCACTGACTTTCCTGCCTTTGCTGGCTTCCAACCATGATCCTCAGATCTCAGCCTCCTGAGTAGCTAGGATTACAGGTGTGAGCCAATGGCACCTGGCTAAGAAAGTTATTTTTAGAGCTCCATATTTGTCTCTTTTGGTTAAGGATGACACTTTTTTTTAAAAAAAAAAAGTAGATTATGTTTAAAATAGAAGCACATTTTGGCAGTGCCATGAACAGGCCCTTTAAAACTGAAGCATTCTTCTTGGATCTCTGAAATAAACTTCACTATTAGGCAAGGCCCCAGACTGGTGGGCACTGGCAGAATAGAGCAAACACTGCCGTTCAGACAGACTAGACAGCGAGAGAAGGAATTCAGAGAGTGTTCTCTTCTGTGTTCCCAGTCACCACTTAGTTCTGAAGAACAAGAAGAGGAATGGGGCCAAATCACTGGTTGCATTTGGGCCAGCCAACAGGCCTTCTTCAGGAATAAAAAAACAAACAAACAAATAAGAAACCACTTCCATTCATGGCTTCCTTGTGCCCTTGTTGGCTCCATCAATGCCCACTAACCTCATGGACTAGTTAGAAGAGCTATTTGCAGAAATATAACTTGTCTTCTATTGCTGTCCAAGGTGGAAAGAGAACTGCATTTAGAAAATTCTAAGCTTAGGCTGAATGGGAGTTCAAGGGAGTCTCACAGTCCTGTAAAAGGACAGGGTTATTGGAGTGGGGGAGAGGGAGGGATGATGTGGAAGACCGGCAGAGGAACCCTTGGTGTTAGAAAGCCTTCTTATATGAGCTATAATCCCTGAGAATTCAGCAAGGTACACATACTCAACAACAAACTGAATCCTAAAGACGTTCCCTACAAATAAGAAACTACAGAGTTGAAATTGAGGCCCTGACTACTGATCAAGGAATCCTGGCTATTTTGACTGGCACTATTTTCTACCCTACCTCAGGTGAAGAGTAAATCTCTAAATCTCTATTTATCGTCACCTTCCAGTACACATATACCTTCCATCTACTTGTGTTCCTACATTTACAGCGCAGGCTGCTCATCCCTAATCCTCCCAAATCTGTGAGCAGAAATAGTCTAAAATTAGAAACTTTGAACACCAACATGAGACCATAAGCAGAACGGACATTCCATACCCAATCTCCCCTTCACTCTCCTGTGAGCCCTCTTACTCTAGACCTTCATTCTCTCCCTGAACTGTAGCTCCTTGCTGATCTCCCGTAAACCCTCTTGATAACAACTGTAAAAGTGATCTTTCTAAAAAGCCATTTCCAGGTTTCAAGGTTGAACCATTCTATCTTACCTACAGGATGACGCTGGCAGCCACAAATAGACAATCAGATCTTCTGGGCATTGTGGCACATACCTGTCATCCTGACACTTGCAAAGCTGAGGTTCAAGGACCGCGAGTTCCAGGTTAGCTCCCTAGTGAGCCTCAACAGACAAAAAAAATAAGAAGGAAAGAAAACAACCAAAGCAAAACCAACAAGCACAAACACAGAGAGCAGGACAGAAATCTAAGGTAACCATCCTGCACAACACAGCAGGGGGAAGGGGCATGATGACAGGTGGGAAGATGACTTCCTGGCCTCCTGGAGACATTCTGGTTCCTACTTCCAGCCTCTCTGACCTAGCTTTCCGCAGACTTTAGAGTTATCTGTAGAATCAATTCAATCTTTAGCTGAAATGTTAGCTCATCTAGCTCTGCTGTCCCCCTTTGCTGTTCCAATCCCAGCACTGTCTCCCAGACACACCATGCTTTGGGTGAGCATCTCAGGCCACAAGTTGGACATTTTGTGCACCCGTTCATCCCTGCCCCTCTCTGGGCTGCTGAGCTCATTTCCATAGTTAACAAAAACCACCAGGGTCATTCCACAGCTCTCCCACACGTGACAACCAAACCACCCTCCTGCTGAGTTCTCTCCAGGTTCCTTTCTCTGGCAGTACTGGGATTTGAACTCAGGGTTTCACACTTACTTGGCTTGTGCTCTATAATGTGAGTCACACCTTTAGTCTGAAGGTCTGAAGTGCAAATCCCTGATCAAGCAGTACCAAGCAGTGTCTGATATTCAGTAGATATTCAGTCACTCCCTCCTGTCTGTGGAGACAGAGCCTACATTCTGTGTCTATGGAATATGCTAGTGGTGGAAAATTCCCACATCCATTAGATACTGGATTTCAGGGAAAGCTTTCTAAACATGCTGTGTACTGTTCAAATATTGAGACCAATTTAATCCTTCTCTAGGTGCTGGCTGTGTTTCTGAAGCTAATGGTTCTCATTAACTATACTGTGAGTTATGTGCCCTGGGCTGTTTGCTCAGCTCTGTTTTTTGTGATTGCAAAGCTATCATTGCCCAGCTCAGATGGGCATTTTTTACCCACTTGTAAGACCTGCTTGCATTTATTCACATACCGCCTTTCACCTGCAGCTTCCGTGCCTTTAAATAAAAAGGCAGAAGACCCTCCTCGCTAGTGGACCATAACCCTGTGGGGTGTCTTTTTAGCTGAAGTAGTTCCATTCTGAGGGACAATCTTATCAAGGTGGCTTGGGCTCATAATCAGCATTGGATAAACAGGGTTTTAGCATAATGCTACCTAAGTACTTTTGTATATTACATTCTCCCTAAGAGGCTTTCAACACTTCAGTGACTTTTTTTTTTTCAGTGACAGTAGTATATTTCTCTGCCTGCTAGAAAGCACACCCTGGAAAAGATGATTCCGTGGAGAGAGTGATAGCAATGCATTTCCTTACATGTAGCACGATAAACTACTGACATTCCCAGGTAAATTCTACCTGCTGGCCTCAGGCATGCGAAGGACACAAAGCCACTGTGGGAGGAGAGAGGTTTACCTGAGCTCTGGCTGCCAACCTGGCTGCTGTCTGGGCAGGATCAAAGACTCGGCGAGAAGACTGATCTTTGCAGAAATTGATGTGTCGTTTGGCAGCAGTTTCATTAAACCTCCTCATGCAGTATGGGCACTGAATATAATCTGAATGCAAAGATCGCAACAAATAGCAATTACCATTTCAAAGACAACTCTGGAATGGGCTATATGAAATGAGAGACGGAAGAGTTCTGAACTCTGCTCCAACATTAAAGAACAAGGTCCCACCTCCGGTTTGACACCACCTATGACAGAAAAGATGTGCTAGGGCACAGTTAATGAATGGGGAAGGGGAAAAGTTTTTACTCCCTAGGCACTCATCTCAAAAGTGTGCCCTTGATATTTGCATAAGATCCTTCAGATCATAGATCAATACTACTTAGAATCACTTCCAATTGCATGGCTTTAGTGAATCCTTGTGTAGAGAAGCAAGTTCTATGGCTCAAGTGGTAGGCCGTCTACCTAGCAAGTTCAAGGCACTGAGTTCAAACCGCAGTACCACAAAGATGGGGAAAAAATAGCAGTTAGCATGGCGGCAAAGGGAAGAGAAGATCCAGAAAACAAATAAAACAAAAAGCTAGGTGGCAGGACAGGGTGAGCTAGAAGGGTATGGGAAGTGATGGAGTTACAGAGATAAGATTTACTTTCGAAGTGTAGGAGTTGGAAGCTACCATCACCGTTGCTGGCAACAAGATACACCACTTTCACACCAGCTTGCTTGGGGTGTAGAGCTGCTCAGGCAAAGATGTGCGGGCCCCAGGTCCTCGCTGGGCAGGCGCAGCTTTGTTTGGATTTAGGTACCTTGAGGGAGTCACAACTTGGATTTATGTGAAGCAAAGAACTTTCTCCCAGAAAGGGTCTGAAAATGCATTTACCTTAACCTCACTTTAGATTCAGTTAAGATTAGCGCATAATCAAAATTCTAACGTGTATGGCTGGATATTTAATGCAGTGGCATCTTTAAAGGGAAGGGTTTTTTATAAGTCGTCTCCTCCCTCTGTTTGGAGATTTGTATCTGAACAAATCACTTTCTACGATGAATACTGGTCAAATGTAAACATTCACCAATACTGCCTTTCCCTGTATTTCACGGACTCAGTCATCTAACACCTGCAATGAACTAGGCTCAGCCTTCACTTTGCATGTGGTGAGATGATGTCTGTGTAATCAAGGGGGAGTTTTTAAACACAGAAATAAAAAAAAAACATGCACAATGAGAACAAAGGAGAATGTTCTTAGAGGAGGAACACAAACGGGCAATGCCTATATGCCTCCGATTACCTAAAATAATATTTATCAAAACGAACTCCATGAAACTGAAATGAGGTATTTTCTCTGGTGCTGTTTTTTTTTCTTTTCTTTTTGTCCTGTTTATTTATCTGTCTTTGGGAGGGCAAAGAGGAACATAGAAATGGTGGGACAAAGGGTGAACTAATAGAGCAGTGGTAGTTCCTAGACACTAAGTTGAAAATGCACTTGTAGGTGGAGATGGAAGGGAAAAACTTGGAGAGAGTAAGAGAAGGGGAAGCATTGTCGAAAAAGAAATGTACTCAGCACCTGACTTATTTAACTGTAATCCCTCTGTATATCACCTTTATAATAACAATAAAAATAAGAAATAAAAACTAAAAATTTCACATGGTGATGGATGTCTTTAAAAAGAAAAGAACAACAACAGGACAATCCTGAGAAATGATAAACGTTTAGATTCTGGGGCCTGCCTGACTGGTTTTGAGCCCAAGTTTCTCTCTTGCTCACACAACCTTGTTAGGCCTCTATCTCCTTGACACACCTAAGTCCTTGATAGCATCATAATCCACATAGGTGCTTGGCACAAGAGGAGAGGTGTTAGAAACACAAACTGTTGCTCTAAGCAAGCAGGTTGGACCAGGTTGCTTCCAGCTACCAAACAGAAGTCCAAACGCTCAGAGAAATCAAAGTAGAAAGTTCCATGGTCATTCAAAACTTAGTTACATGTTAACAGAAAACCATCTAGAATCAGGCACTCAGCTTGATGATTTCTTCCATTTTACCAGCTAGAAATGAAGTTCTACCTTGGAAATGCTGCTTCTATGGACTCAGGTCAGGCAAGGCTGCTAGACATGGCAGTGCTGAGCTGACCCCGGTCTGGCCACACTTCTGTATGTTTGACATTACATACTGTGATGGAGACCAAAGTTCAGTCATGTCCCCCTGCCAACAAGAATGTCACAGAAGTGGAGAGAGAGACAGAGAGACAGAGAGACAGAGACAGAGAGAGACAGAGATGGAGAGAGACAGAGACGTAGACAGAGATGGAGAGAATACACTGTAAAACAGCATTCAGGAGGCTGAGATAGGAGGATCATGAGTTTAAGGCCATTCTGGGTTACACAGATAAGACTGTCTAAATAGCAAGAAAGTCAAACAAAATCTCAGAAATGACAATGCAAGTGGACAATTACCACCTGGAGGATAAACTGAGATGAGGGGCAGTCGTTCCCTGAGTGGAAGCACAGGAGGCTGTGAGGTCTAGCTGGAGGGGGAAGAGCACAGGCCAGGAAGATGCCTGGGGATGAGTAGTCAGGATTGCTGTTAGACACATGCAGAATTTCAAATGCTCAGAGAATGGAAAAGTGCTTTTCTGGAGCAAGCGTATGAACAAGGCATGACTGACTGAGCTTTGTGTTCTGTCCTTGTCTCATTAGAACATGCGTCTCCTTCCTCTATTGGTAATGCTGACAGAATTTTTAAAAATCACTGTTCTATTTCAGTAGATTTCAAAGACAGACAACAAATGGACTCTTGTAGGGAATGTAGTGTCTAGATCTCATATAAAATTAAAGGACCAAAGCAAGCATCATTTAAAAATCTTTCTTCCAGGGCTGGGAAGGTGGCTCAGTGGTAGAGCGCTTGCCTTGCATGCCTGAGGTCCTGGGTTCGATTCCTCAGCACCACATAAGCAAAAAGAAAAAAGCCGGAAGTGGCGCTGTGGCTCAAGTGGTAGAGTGCTAGCCTTGAGCTGAAGAGCTGAAGGACAGCGCCCAGGCCCAGAGTTCAGGCCCCACGACCGGACCCCAAAAAAATAAATAAATAAAATCTTTCTTCCTTCTGTCTCTTCCTTTCTTCCTTTTCTTTCTTCTTTTCCTCCCTCCTTCCTTCCTTCCCTCCTTTTCTTCCTTCCTTTCTTCTTTCTTTCCTTCCTTCCTTCTCTCCCTCCCTCCTTCCCTCCCTCCTTCACTCTCTCCCTCCCTCCTTCACTCTCTCCCTTCCTTCCTTCTTTTCTTCCTTCCTTCCTTCCTCCATACCTAGCCCCTTTTGTGTTAGCTATTATTCAGATAAGGTCTTGCATTTCTGTCCAAGGTTGGATTCAGATGGTGATCCTGCTACCCATTGCCTCCCACATTGCTAAGATGATAGGTGCATACCACTGTATTTGGCTTATTTTGAGATAGGGTCTGGCTAATTTGTTGCTCAGTCTAGCTTCAAAACAAAATTCTCCCAATTGCTGTCTCATAAGTAGATGGGACAACAGATATGAATGACTGACTCTAGCTAAACATCATTTAAAATGCAAACACTGTGCTGGGACTCCTAAGAAGTCATGCGAAATGGCGATCAAATCCCCAGAAGCGCACAGAAAATCCCAGTCATAAATATTATACATCACTATACAATACTATTACACATCACACATACTGTAAGCCATTAAAACATCCTGGAAAGCTGAATCATTTACAGACAGTGGTAAAGTCAGTAAGACCTAGAAAAAATATATGTATACATACATATATATGTTTTTTAAAAAAACCTGAGTCATGGAAAATAGGGAATCATACTGAGGAAAAAAGGAAATTAATTACTTGCAAACTGAGGCCTATAAGGCCACATTATTTATAACTCTAGTTGTGTGTGCATATAAATTTTCTAGTAATTTAGCCTAAAATTACAGGACTAATAAAAAAATATGTGCATAACCAAAGTAATCAAATTGTGATGAAAATGAGCTAGTGGATATAATCATTTTACTTGTTGCATAAAATTATAGTTAAATACACAGGAAAGAATTTAATTATAAAACTACATTTTAGCATAAAATCTAAAAGGAAGAAAACTTAATTGAACACATAATGAGGCCTTGCAAAGGGAGTTATTTTTTTAAGCGAAACAATAATCCCTACGTTTTAGATCCAACTTGGTAATGAGAGAAACGCACACCACACCGCATCTGACATGGTTTCAGTTATGCAATTAAAGAACCATAAGGTAGCCATCAGCCCTGTAGCTTCTGCTGTTGAAATGAAGCAATTTCTCATCAAGGATGTATTTTATTCTGCACCAAAGTACATGTGCATTGCTAAAATCATGGCCACAGATTTTCCTACTGAATGGTCTAAGAAGATACATTATTTTAAGCTGCATTTTCATTCGTCACTGGCAAAAGTAAAGCAATTAGGAAAATTTTTTTTCTGGTGGTTCAAATAATTCATTTTTAAGATAATTCTTATAGGATGATTCTACTGTAGGTTTTGTTTCTGTACTTTTTCTAGTGAACTTCTTGGAAGAATAATTTATGCACACTCCAATGCATCTATTTTAATTGTGCAGTTCAACAAGTCACCTATACATTTCTGTAATCACCCCAAATGCCCTGTATTACATTTCTATCGCCCCCAGGCTTCCCTCAGGTCTATTTCAACTTACATCAGCAGTAAACAAGGCTTCCCATTTATTCTACATCCTTGCCAACACTTGTAGTGTCAGTCTTTAATGTTAGCTATTCAAGGGAGTAGACAGTGTTCTTTCATTGTAGTTCTAATTTGCATTTCTCTGATGATGAACACTTTCTCATGTACCTAAGGATTATTATTTTGTGATATGTCTGTTCAATCTCTCCTCTCTTCCTCCTTCCCTCTCTCCTCTCTCGCTCACTTGATCCACGGTGCCACTTTTGGCTTTTTGATGGTTAATTGAAAATAAAAGTGTCACAGGCTCTTCTGCCCAGGCTGGTGTGAAACCACACCCCTTAGATCTCAGCCTTCAGAGTAGCTAGGATTAAAGCTGTGAGTCACCAGTCCCTAGCTTCTTTTCTTTTTCTTAGTAGATTGTCTTCTTATTGAGTTGTAAGAGTTCTTTATATGTTCTTGATGAGCCCTTTATCAGATAAATGTAGTTTAAATTTTTGCTCCCCAGCTCTTCTTGCCTTTCAGTTCTATTCATAGTATTTTTCAAAGCTGTAAAGGAAATGAGGCTCATGTTAGCACGTATCTTATGTGTTTTCTGTGTGTTGGAGACAGAGTCTTAATGAGTAACCCAGGCTGGCTGGCCTTGAATTCACAATCCTTTTGCCTCAGCCTTCTGAATGCTGAGATGACAGGTGTGTGCTACTATGCCTGACTTCAAAATGCTTTTCTTTGGAAAAATGTTAGTAAATGTATCTTGCCATTATATTTTAATCAATTTTTATGTATAGAATTTTTATAGTTTGGGCCCTTAGGTCACTAATCTTCCTTGAATTAATTTTTATAAGACTCAGTGTTTGTGTTTCCAATATGGATATCCAGTTATGCTAAGATTATTGGTTAATAAGACTATCCATTCTTTCATTGGATTACTCTGATTTATTTTTTAAAAATAAACCAGCTGTACATAGACTAGGGAGGGGTGTCTGTACCTAGATTTTATTTTCTGGTCATTTGATATGCCAGTACTAAATTGGATGATTACTGTAAAGTGTAAAGATTCTGTTTGTGCTTTATTTTCTAGAGCAATTGTGACTCTTCCAGAAACTTTCAATTTCTGTGTATATTTAGAACTAGCTGACCAACTCCCAGTTGGCAAAGAAAACTTGCAGGTATTTCTATAGGAATGAAGTTGAATCCACAGATCAACACAATATTAAGTCCCATAAACGGTTTCTTTTGGTCCTCTTTAATTCCTTGAAGGAATGTTCTGTGCTTTTCATTTTATCAGACTTCTGCATGCCTTATTAAATATATCTCTAAGAATTAAATGTTTTTAAGTTATTATAAATGGCATTCTAAATTTCATTTTAAAGTTGTTCTCCTATTCTGACACCTTATTGAATTCACTTTCCTTCCAATAGCTTTTTTATAGTTGCCCAGGATTTTTTTCTCTGTTTACTCCATGGTCATGTTGTGTGTGAATAAAATTAGATTTGCAATTTGGTGTCTCTAAACATTATGCCAAATTGCTCTAAATTTATACGTATTGCTCCTTGTTTTTTTGTCCTTTTGTACTAAGGATTGTCTCTAATAGTGTTCAATGTCAAAACAGGTGAACAAACATCTCACTTTTTTTCCTGATCCTAATGAGAAAAAGTGTTTACCATTGTGTCATATAAACAATAGATTTTTCTACAGTTTACATCTTTTATTTTATGTCTACTTTATTGAGGGTTTTCTTCCTTGTGCTTTAAATATGCATGTTGTTGCACTTTGTGAAAGGCATTTCCTCTTTTGAAATAATCTTTTTTTAAAAAAATTGATATATGATGAATTATATTATCTTCCTTCTGTTTGATTTAGACTTAATTTGTTCCCTTTCTAACTTCTTAAGGAGAAAGTTTAAGGCGATTGATTTAAGCTTTTCTTTTCCCAATACAGATATTTCAGATGTTAATTTTCCTCTTCAGGAAATGTTTTCATTATCATTCAGTTAAAAATATTTTCTAATTTATCACGTGAGTTTTCTCTTAGAATTCATGGTTTGTTCCGGAATGCCTCATTGTTTCTAAACTCAGGGAAAATGTTCATATATTTTTTCCCTATCATTTTTAATGTAATCTTATTGGGGCCAGAGAACATATTCTGTACGCTCACAGTCCTCGGAAGTTAATTGAAAATTAGACCTGCTTTGTGAATGCGTCACCTTTCGCAGCTACCATGGGACCTTAGAAGCATGTTTTCTGCTATTGTTGCTCTGTGTACTATTATAGCTCTCGATTTCAATGAGGCAGAAGCAGTTGCTGCTGCTACTCAATTTTCCTATATTTTCACTGATTTTCTTGCTGTGCATTCTCTCAATTACTAAAGCAGGAATGATAGAATCTCTATCAATTACTAAAGCAGGAATGATAGAATCTCCAGATTTTTTAAAATTTTATTTTCTTGTAAAGATGCTGTACAGAGAGGTTACAGTTGCATCACTAAGGTAATGAGTACATTTCCTGTCGGCCATTGTTACCCTCTCCTTTATTGTTCTCCCACTATCCCTTCCCTACTTCCCCTACTGCCCACCCCTGCAAAGTTACAAAGTTCATTTCCAGCATAGTGTCTTGTGAGTATCATTGTTACAATGGTTCATCCTGTGCAGATTTTTAACTCTGCATCCATCTACCTCTCTATCCTGTTTTGTTAGCTTTACTTTTTGTTCTTTGATATTCTATTACTGGGCGCACAAACATTAAGACCTGATGAGTCTTCTTGATGAAGATAGCTTTGGAATCAGTATCTCTGTTAATACACTGAGGTATACTTTGCCCAAGCTCAGAACAGTACCTGAACTGTATGACTATTGTTTACATATTTACTATCTTTCCCCATGCTTTTCGCATGTTTTTAGAGTGTATCTTGTGAAAAAAAACATATAGTTGGCTTTTATTACTCAGTTTACCAATCTCTCTCTGTTATCCCCAGTGGGATTCACAGGCAGCTACTCAAATGACTGCTTCCAGATACCATCTTCATCCCACCCACTCTCTGATCTTTTCCCCCTTTAACTCCCCCTGCCTCCCCCCGCCCCGTCTTCTCTTTTGGATTGATCCCCCCATTTAATGTCTTATTAGCTATACCTCAATATCTTTGGTTCTTCTGTAACCCCCAGTCTATCTTGGTTGCAATGGGAGAGTCTCTCCAACTTTTGGTCTGGATTGACCTGGAACTGTGATCCTCCTGATGTCTACTTCCTGAGTTGCCAGGATAATAGGCATGAGTCATTGTGCCCACCCTCAACTGACTTTTATTTTGTTTTTATTTTTTTGTTTTTATTTTTATTTTGTTGCTGAGACTTGAACTCAGGGCTTCATGCTTGCTCAAGTTGCTTATTCAGAGATAAGAATCTCACAAGACATTCCTGCCTGGACTGGCTTTGAACCATGATCTTCAGATCTTGGCCTCCTGAATAGGATTATAGGTACAAGCTACCAGCATCTGGCTCCAACTGACTTTTTAAATAAAGAGTGTCAAGACTGGCTTAAGAAAATGTCGGTGAGAAAAAAAAAAACGTTATTTATCTGCAAAAGAATGATTGAAGTCTTACCTTAGTAGATTCAAGACTTAGAGAGAATAGCTAAAACTATGGAGCCAAAGAAGAGCATCCTGGCTTTAGATTTAGCAATGATTTTTAGCTATGATACCAAAAGAATGGACCCAAAGTCAAAAGGTTTGCATTTGAATTGAAGGCACAAAGAGAATCAAAAGACAGTACACAGGTTAGGAGAAAATATTTGCAAATCATATATTTGAAAAGGATTAACATTAATCTAATTAAGCCTCTAGCCCTAACTTCTACTTTACAGAAAGACAGGATAGAGAAGCAAATTAAACATCGACATGACTAAATAAGCAGTGGGAATGCGGGAAGTGAAGCATTTTACAACATGAATAGCCTGGTAGGGGTGGAGACAACAGAAGGCTGCATTGAAACTTTGGGTTCTGGACTGTGGTCTAGGAGAGGGGAGGGAAAGGAAAGAACTTTGAAAGACATTTTTAGGCTAGCCAGGGAACATAGAAGTCTATATTCTAAGTGTAATCATAGCGTTGTGGTGATGCGGGAGAATGCACTTAAGGGATAAAGTTCTGAAGTCATTACAGATGAAGTATGGCTGATATTTGAAACTGAACTTTAGGATTTTTTTTGGTGTTGCTACTTGGACTAGAACTAGGGCCTGGGTCTTCCTAATTCCTAGGCCTCACAGCTTTTTCACTCAAGGCTGGTATTCTTCCACTTGAGCCACAGCTCCACTTGAAACTCCACTTTGAATGGTTCTGCCAGAGACTGAGATGGGCGGGGGCGGAGATGGGGTGGGAGGGGGAGGGAGAGAAAGAGGCAGCAACATCAATGATGGTCAGATGTTACAAGAAACCATCTGGATGTTCATTGTTAACCACTCCTTTTCTTTAGATTTGAAGTTCTTCAAAATAAAATGTTTGAAGTGAAAAAAAATTGATGGGTTATTTGTGCAATTTCAAAGGGATAAAATGGTGAACTAGGAAAGAATATCACCTTAAGAAAATGAGCTGTGGATTGTTAACCTTGTGAAACTATTACAGAACTGCTTAGATTGCTCTGTATGGGTTCCTGGCTCCTTAGCCAAGGTGTAAATGATGTCTCTGGAGTTATATAATGACACCATGAATAAAGACTGTATCTCATTTGAAACAGGAGGAAATGCAGAATCTTTATTGAAATCAGCATTGATTAAAAGGATAACATACACTACATATATATGTATTTATATGTATAATGTACATAGATATAGGATTACTCATCTAACTGATTTAAAAAAAATCCTTCTAGGTAATTTTTCCTGCCAACATTAGGATATGTAGAAGGCATGATAATTTGTCCCATAGTCAACCATACCCTCAGAAGTAAAACAAAAAGTGTCCACAAACCTGGGTTGATGGTTGGGGCCGGTGGAGGTGGAAGAGGCTGACCTTTCTTAATGGCTAGCATGCACTGCTTGGCTGATTGAATTGCATTGATGAAGTCCTCATGCTGTTGTCTCCAGTTAGATTTCTTTACAGGTTGAGACTGTTAAGAAATTAAACCACCAGTGATTACCTTATATTAGGTACTTCTTGATTGCCATTATGTTTTTTAAAGAGTTGCAATTTGAATTTGTAAGAAATTGGACTGTGAAAGTTGAAGAGAAATGCGAATACTTTCCAAAAGAAATTTTTGAAGGAGTTTGGAAACTACAGTAATAAAAATCTGCACATCACAAGAATGAGGGAAAAGAAATACAAATCAGGAAAAGCCAAAACAAAACTTTAAGGAAGGCAGACGCAAGATTAAAAGCAACTTTCTTCCTAATTGCTAGATTTAAAGCCACTCTAATGAAAATACAAACAAGATTCTTTTTGCCACATCTGGAAAGTGAAGTGGATTTGGAAGTCTAAGTAAGCAAAAGCATACAGCAAATAATAAAGGCAGATGATAATTAAATAACATTACAGTTAAATAACATTACAGTTAAATAACATTGCAAATGAAACCAGAGCCAAGCATCAGTGGCTCATGCCTATAATCCTAACTCCTCAGAAGGCTGAGATTGGAGGAATGTGGTTCAAATCCAGCTCAAGCAGTACAATTCTGTGGGATTCTCATCTCCAATGAAACACCAAAAAGCATTCCTTGGAGCTGTGATTCAAGAAGCAGAGTGCTAACAACAACAAAAAAAGCTAAAGGATCGTGCACAGGTCCTGATTTAAAGCCACAGAGTCCTGGCACACACACACACACACACGCACACACACATACACGTGCACGCACGTGCACACACACATACAAACCCCTAAAAGGAAACCAAAGAGCCCAGCTGTGGGTTTATGAAGTACTCTTTCTAGAATGACAAACAATAAAGAACGTAACAGTACCTTGGATTGAGGAACCTTTTTCACAGTAGGAATGTCAGTGCCCTGTAATCTTTGCTTCAAGGAATTGAAAGGTGTACGCTTTTTGTTGAAGACTTTTCTACATATTGGTCCATGTCTTGCCTAGACAAGGAAAGGTAGGGAATGGAATTTGAACATGCATAATCACTAAGTTTTCAGCACCTACATGCACTTAGACCACCTTCCTTATAGTGACTAGTTTGTGCCTTTGGAGCTTAGTCCTCTCTCAGGCCACAATGAGCAAATCTTTCTGACTTAACCACAACCACCATATTATATATAACTAGATACTGTGTTTGGGCATAGACAATGAAAGCCCTCCCCCTCCCCCTCTTTTTGCCTCAAGGCCCATGCGTTAAAAACTTGGTCTTTAGGTGGCTACTGGGAAGTTATGGAATGTTTAAGAGATGAAGTGTAAGCAGGTGGTGGAGCATAGCAATAATTCCAGCACTAGGGAAACGGAGGGAAGAGGCTCATGAGTTCAAGGCCATTCTGGTTTACAGAATCAGAGAGAGGAGGCTGCATAGGAGGGTTTAGATCCTTGAGGAGTGTCCCTCGGGTGGTCATGGCACTCCAGTCCCTTCTTCTTCACTTTCTTTTGCTTTCTAGCTAGAAGTTGAGTTTTTGCTCTGTTGTGATTTTTCTACCTTGAGCTTCTGCCTCACCACAGCTAAAAGCAATTGGGCCAAATTCGGCCAACTGACTTGGGACTGGAATCTCAAACAGTGAACTAAAACAATCCTCTTTCTCTCTCCCCTTTCTCTTTCTCTCTCATATGGCTTGAACTTGGGGCCTAGACACTGTCTCTGAGCTCTTTTTGCTCAAGGCTAGCATTCTACCACTTTGAGCCACAGCACCACTTCATTTTCTGGTGGTTAATTGGAGATAAGAGTCTCATGGACTTTCCTGCCCAAGCTGGCTTTGAACCGCCATCCTTAGATTTCAGCTTTCTGAGTAGCTGGGATTATAGGTGTGAGCCACCAGCACCAAGCATTTTTTTCTCTTTGTGAGGTGATTCTATCTCAAGAATTTTTGGTTACGGATAGAAAAGCTGACTGACTGGTGATATAACCTCTTAAAGAGATTTACTTCAAATTTGGTTTTAGATAATAAACTCTAAAAATTAGCCACAATGTTCTTTACTTGAACCAGAAATCCTTTTACATTTTCTGCATTGCTGGCACAAAACCTGGAGACCCGACCCATAGAGTCCTGCTTGTATACCATGCTCAGGAAGTCTGTTCCCAGTGCCTGTAAGGGATCCCATCAACCTTTTTGCCCTCTTCCTCACTGGACATGTCACCACATGCCAGCTACCATTTGCAAAGTTGCTTTGTCCAGGCCCGACAGAAAGTGGGCTCTATAAAAATCACTACACCTGACTCAGAGCAAGCTGCCACTTGTAACAGCAAAGGACAGAGATATCAGATCACTTGATCAAGTGTGCACTGTAGCCTAGAGATAGGCTGAGAGAGTGAAACACAAGCGCATCCAAAACATACTTGACATTTAGTGAGCCCTCTTTGGATACTTGTCCTTGGTCTCAAACCTACTCTTGCGAGGTGCAGTTTCAGCCATCAGCCTGTGCAGGCTTGGGAATTATAGGTTTCCATTATAGCTCCCTGTTTTGTAACTTAGAAAAAGATATTTTAAAAGTTCCCAGGAAAGTGAAAACTACAACGTCACTTACAGCGCTCAAATGTACTCTGGCTTTTATAGAGTCCTGACCCTGTACATTCAGTTTAAATCATTCTCATCTAAATGTCCTGGGTGTGGGTTGCATGAACGCTTTAGAAATTTCCTTTTCACAAAAATCATCTTTTTGGGAGGGAATCTCTTTACAATACCAGGGTCTACCCTCCATCTGAGCCCCTGCGTGCGAAGTGAATCAAGCTTTTAGTCAGCTTTAAAGCTACCAACGGGACACAATAGACAGTTTGAATGCAGATAACAATTCGATTTCAGAACAAGCCTTGCATTCATATATTATTTTGTTCAAATGGTATAAAACCCCTCAAATCGGAGGATTCTGTATACGTGGCAAAGTCGAAAACAGGAGGTTAAAGGACTTGTCAGAATTAGTGACAAATTTGCAGCTAAAAGCCAAGTTTCCAGATGCCTGAAATTCAATGCTCATTCTTCTTGACTAGCTAATTTCCCTGGTGTTTTGGCCTTGAAATTTGAATTTTTGATGCTTAAAGAAAAGGCGGAAGAGCCAAAATTTCTCAAGGGATAATGGAATGTGCCAAGCCCCTTCCATCTGGCCGGCTTTCAGGAGGGTCCTGTGGAACAGGGTCACTTTTCAGAACATGGTGGCATCGATCTGCCTCCGTGCGCTCCAGGCCTGGCAGCCAGGCTGTGTGCTTCGCTTCTTCCCATGCTCCCCCCCTCCCCTCCACATCTGTCTTTAATCTTGGCACCACCGCCTCCTCACTGACTTGACAGTTCATTTAACTCCAATGAAACACATCTACAAAATGTCTTTATGTTTACCAGGACATCTGCTGCGAAGCATCTTCCACAGACTTCACAGGGAAATAACTCCTGATGTCCATCTGCGTGAGAGTCAAGAGCACATTATGTTAGTTTCATGGAATTGCCTGGCCCAGAACACTCGATGGACTGGAGGTGACCTCAACGAGCCTTGCAGCCTTCCGTCCCCACCATGGATGGCTCCCTCCTCCTGGGAAGATCCTATGTACACACTCTCACCTGTTTCCTTTTGCCTCCCCAAACGAGTAAATGTCACAGCCTTCAGGCGGCCAGAGTGTAATTACGTGATTTAGTACTTAATATGTTCTTAACTGCAGTGCCTGACGACTATGTTTTAGACGAAAGCACCGAGTTTACATGGTAATGTTAGCAATGAACGATCCAATGGGTATCCCCTTTGAGATTGCTTTGAGGCTGTCAGTACTATACTTCGGTGACTCACAGGATCCAGCCCACAGAAAGGTGCCCAATAAACACTGGTTAAAGATAGATGCCAAACAAAGCTGGGAGCTGGTGGCTCATGCCTGTAATCCTAGCTACTCAGGAGGCTGAGATCTGAGAATCAAGGTTCAAAGCTAGCCCAAGGAGGAAAGTCCATGAGACTCTTATCTCCAATTAACTAGCAAAAATCTGGAAGTGGAATTATGGCTCAAGTGGTAGAGGCACCAGCCTTGAATGAAAAAGTCAAGTAAGAGTGAGGGGTCCTGAGTTCAAGCCCCAGTACCTGCAACAAGAGGGGGAAAAAAAGGCCAAACAAGAATTGAGTCTCTACCATAAGATCCAACCATACATTTAATCAAGTGTCTCCCATATACAATTCTATTGAGAGAAACCATACATGGGTCCAGCACAAAGGAGAGAAAATAGGAAGATAAGTTACTTTAAGTTAGAAAAGTGTCCAGAGAAATGCAAAACATTGTGGATGTCTAATGATTTCACCTTAGGTCATTTCCTTTTAGTTCCTGTAGATTGAGTATGTAAATGATTTTTTAAAAAAATTTCAGATCTGAGCATGGAGATTTATATGAGAAGAATAATCTGGGCATTATTCCACAAGCAAGAGCAGCTATCAGGACACTGAGTTCTTCAAGGGAAGAACTACGCAGAGTTGGGGACAACTTACACAACCAAAGTAGGGGAGACGGCAGCCCGAGGCAGACTGAAATGAGAAGGAAAGAGGAAACAGGAGACTCAGGATCAAAGAATTCACCAAAGGCCTACTCTTGTGGGGAGCTGGCTGGGTTCAGACAGAGGGGAAAAAAAAAACCCAAACCAAATACAACCCTCAAGGACCATACTAAGTTCATAGAGAAGGCCAGAGAAGACGATGGGGCTGTGGATAGAAATAGGGAGTTTGAAAAGAAAGGCCATCTTAAGAAGAAAAATGATCTCAGCCTTGGAAATACTGAGTTGAAATGGAGCTGTGCAGTCAGCAGGATGGAAATGAGGGAGGTCAGGGACACAGATGCAGGCTTTGAGGAATGAAGTAAAGCATGATACTGCCAGGGAAGAAGTCATGGAAAGGCAGTACAGAGAAGCTCCTTAGGGAAACTTACAGTGAAGGGCCAAGAAAATGATGGTGATAAGCCAGGAGAAGCAGGGGAGAACAGGGTCATGGAAACCAGGGGAAGACAAGCTGCGAGAGGAAGGTCTGGCTAACGGGAAGCAGATGGGTAGCCTGCTGCAGATGTCGTTGATTTAAATAATTTCTTCTCACGTCTGTTAATTGGGATTGTACTTTCAACACAGGTCATCCATCTCCGCACAAAGCAGAGCCCTTCCCTCCTGTCCATTGGGCGTTCAGGCTCTGTAAAGCTGGCTCTGAGATCTTTAGTTGTTGTTTTGTAAAACCTCAACCACCTAGAGGCTATTTGTTCATTAAGTAGACTCATCCTGATTAGAAAACTGCTTTTTTTTCCCCAAAAACCTGAGGGATAATCCCTTTTCATAAAACATATTTCTGTGTTGTCTTCTGCCTCCTAAATGCCTTTCCTGTGTTATCTCATGTGCTTCTCACAATAACACTGTGAGGAAGAGCTGGAAGGACTTGAACAAATGAGAAAATGGAGGCTCAAGGTTAGGTGATTTCTCTAGGCCGCAGGTAGTAAATGGTGACACTGAGATTCAGGCCTGAATCTGTCTTTGCAAGCATCAAGACAATGAAGACAGTCAGGACTGTAACCAGGGATCTTACCTGCCCAGCCTGTGGAAGTCTCAGGAGGATCCATCAGTGCTCTGGTTTAAATCAGTGAGTTTTTAACAAGTTCAAGAAGTTTAGAAGAATAATAGATATGACTCAACTCAAACCTTGGATATAAATGGACCACTGCATTCTAAACCATGTTCAATTTGGAAGCTTGTTTATAATGAAGCGGATGCTTGCCCCCAGCAAGCTGAATAAAACATGGTGATGACGGTGGGCCGAATTATCTGTGATTGTATGCTGAATCACACGGAAGATGAGATTATTTCAGCCATAAAACCGACCCCTGGAAAGACCTGCAATAGGGGAATGGCTAAACCAGCCATGGTATACTACTCCGCAAAAGAAAGGGACACTATTGATGTATGAATTTCCATCCTGAGTAGAAAAACAAAACTAATTTCAAAAAGCACACCCTGAATGATTCCTTTGATATACTAGTCTCAAAATGAGAACATTTGTGATAAAACCATTAGATAGTCAAGGGGTAGCAGTGTTTTGTGGGGAGGAAGAAGGTTGTGTCTATATAGGGTGGAAAGAAAGCAATATGTGTGATGGGCTAGATCTGTATCTTCATCACCAGAGTGGTTCGCATGTTGTAAAATGGCGTTGAGCCATGACATGCATTGTACCTCATTCTGGCGATGTGCCAAACTTAAAGTGTAACTTGGAGGGGGATCCTGGGTAAAGTGCGCATGGAATCGCTCTATGCTATTCTGTACCTACTAGTGAGACTTAAATTATATCAAAATAAGACATTTGAAAATAATATATAGGAGTCAGTAAACTGGGACCTATGCCCCAAATCTGGTTTCTTGGGGACACAATCGCAGACATACTAAGGAAAAAACCAAAATAATCTCTATTGTTGCCCTCATTGCGGGAACCTATGACCTGCAAAAGCAAAGAATTATACTATTTGGCCCTTTGCAGAACTAGATTGCCAACTGATAAGTGAGAAAGACACACAGTACACTAGAGAGGTGAGAATTACCACTTTTAGTTTCCTACATTAAACTTTATTTAAACAAAGATTATGCATGACTATTTTAAAAACAGAATAAATGAATGACTTTTACTCCTACAAGACCCCCTTCAATAGAAAAACAGCTACAACTATACTATCAACAGCTATTTCTATGTTTCCCGTCTTTATTCAGAACCATACTTTGTCAACTGTGATGGTGGCTTTTAATTTTAAATGTTGCTTTATAATGTTCAAAATTTTTCCAAATGAGAAAACATGATCTGGCAGTAAACAACAGTTTTGCTTAGGATATCAAGAATGAAGCAGTGTTAGAAGAAACATGGAGAGGGCTGGGAAGGTGGCTCAGTGGTAGAGCGCTTGCCTTGCAGGCCTGAGGCCCTGGGTTCGATTCCCCAGCACCACATAAGCAAAAAGGAAAAAAGCCGGAAGTGGCGCTGTGGCTCAAGTGGTAGAGTGCTAGCCTTGGGCTGAAGAGCTGAGGGACAGCGCCCAGGCCCACAGTTCAGGCCCACGACCGGATACACACACACACACACACACACACACACACACACACACACAGAAGAAGAAACATAGAGAGCGTAAGAGAAAAGAAGTGGAATTTCTTTTTGTTTTTTACTTTTGATTAGGAGGGGTCAAACCCAGGACATTAAGCATGCTAGGCAAATGTGCTTCCATCCGGTTACATCCCTCCCCCTTGGAATTTTGAGACAGGGCCTCTCTACAAAGCTCAAACTTGCCTTGAATCACACTATATCCCAGACCTTGAACTCATAATCCTCCTGGCTTCTGCTTCTAAGTCCTGGAATTATAACCCTCCACTACCTTATGTAGCCTTAAATGTTGATTTTCTCTCACTTGTTTTTAAAGCAGGAGACATTCTTTCTCTCTTTTAGCAAGTAGGTGGATTCATGAATAAAAATCCAGTAATGAGGACTGTGTATGCATGTGACTAGATGTACACACATTGTCCAAATGCAAAAATTGAGTGATTGCTATCTTGGATAGTGATAGTGAGAGCAGAGAACACCAATGCCTGACTTCCTCTTCTCCTGGTCTAGAATTCTGCCTACCAGATTTGTACATTCAAGGCAGGAAGGCAACTTCCTTGGGAAGGTTAGTAATTTCACAAGAAAATAAAAACCTAAGGATATGGATACTGGGAGATTCCAAGAGCCAGTCCAGACCCTACAATAAAGCCCAGTCCAATGCTACTCACCCTCTCAGAATTCTGTTTTTTTTTCCCCTCTAATGTAATCATAACAGCGAAGAGTTCCCAAGTATCTGAAGAGTGTCTTTAAGTATGTGAGTCAAAACAAACAAGTAATTTAAAGGAAACTTAAAGTTGTTGCAAATGCAAAAAACAAAAACAAACCCAAAAACTTGCAGGAGAAATGAATAGCAACTTGGAAGACAAAACTAAGAGACTGAATCATAAGCAAATTAAGAGTACCAGTCCAGGTATAATACTTGGAGAGAAAAAAGAAAATGTAAGAAAATAAACATAATTTTGAACCATTTCTAGAAGGATATGGGGCTCTGATTTGGTAGATTTACAACAAGCATCACTGTGAAAGAAGAATAAAGACAGATTCCACGGATTCAGAGGAACAAACCAGCAATGACAAACTCATTCCCAAACAGTTCAATGGGAAAATGAGACAAAGTGTTTCAAACTACAACCTAGAATTTGATCTCCAGTTTAACTATACATCCAGAGGGTAGAATACACTTTCATACATCCAAATTCTCAAAAGGTTTAAATCCCCCCAAATCTTACTTGTAAATAGTTTGGAATGTGATTCACCAAATTTGAGTAAAAAAGCAATTTGACATTGCAGAGACGGGCATTCCAAGGATGACAGTTGCTTGCCTGAATCAGAATGCAACCCGCCAGGGTTGGAGGTGATTGGAAACTGTGTTGCCAGTGGCTACCAGGACAAAGGTAGTGAGTGAATGCTACATTTGTAATCTGAGCTAGTACACCCAAGGAACGCTGGCTCCCATTCTGCTTGACATTTGGCCTGTACAACCCTATCCCAATGATGTGGCCTCTTATTGCTTTTTGATGTCTACTTGAGCTGACACTCATGTCACCCGACAGGAAGATTCTGTATTGAGATGTGGAGGTGAGTCTTTGTGTAGGTAAGTCATGGAGAGCTTGAGACAGAAAATACAACTGAGTACACAACCCTTCGTTCAGATCCAGGATGGCCCAATTGTGGTGACTTGTGCACATGGGCTCCTGTAAAATTCTGGAAGCTGAAGTCACACCCATGGGCCTGTTCCGTTCATTTTCCCTAAGACACTCACTGAATGGGAGCAGGTGCCACGCTCATGGAGCTTAGTTTGTGCTTCTTCCGCAGTTGTTCAAGAATGAAGATAAAGGATACCTGGCAGGTGTTTGTTTTTAGCAGTAATTTTATGGTCATCAATTAGTTATGTAAGGTGGTTTCATGTTAAGGTGCCCATTTCTGTACACAATGTATCTTGATAAGTCACACTTCAGTCACTTTCTCTTCTCCTGTCACTCTCTCCCATCTTACCTCCTTCTTCTCAAGTCTCATTGCTTCTTTGTGCATTTTCACAAAAGAACATTGAATATTATATTTGCCTTCCTTCCCTCTCCTTTCACTAGCATTTAACCTCCCTTCACCCTCAGAAGATACGTTTCAGCTTCCTAATATTCTTTTTTGCTAAGAAAATGTTTCATGTAACAGCCTGGATAGGTTATTGATGACTAAGTTTCCTGAGGGAAAAGGGAGAATGAAATTAAATCTAGATTCAGAAGTGGCTTCTGCTACTATTTACCTTGTATAGTGGGATCGTATGTTTGCTGTATTATGTATATATTATTGCTTTATTATATATATATTTTATGGGTTTAGATCAGTTATACAGGGGAGGATTTCATTATATATTTTCTCATAAACTTCACAACTAAAATATAAGGTCACTGGAATTTTTACCTTCTTCTGCCCTTTATTTTTTTTTTCTCTCCTGCCCTTTAAGTAGAACAAACAAGCTTAATAAAACAAACCACTGTCAACACATATGGGGAAACAACATAAAAGCAATAAAAACTTGAAGAGTAGCGACAAGATGATTAGAATTCTGTCCTTCACCTGAGGTGATCTGGTGACATCACTGTGAAGGTTGGGGTACCGGATACAGTTCATCACAACCCACTCAAGTGCTACGAGCAGTTAAGACAGAAATAAAGATAGAACTTTGGTACTGCTAAAATGACAATGTGTACCGAGGTACCTAACACGGTGGTTTAAAAAAATCTATCATAAACAGTGTTTAAGTAAATTTAGTAGGCAAAATCATGACTTTGTTCCCTATCTGGGATCACTTTTTTCCCCCTCTACTTAAGGCTGGCATCCCATCACTTCTGGCTTTTTACTGGTTAAGAGTATCTTAGATTTGTCTACGCGAGCAGGCTTTGAACCACAATCCTCAGATCTCAGCCTCCACAGCACAGCCACGTCAGCCTTTTGGCTCGCTAAGCCAGTGAGTAGGTACTGTTGTCCCTCAAGTAACTCTTTTTTTGAAATGCCTTTTCCATGTATCCATTCATTCATATGCTAGAGACTGACTTAGATGTGGAGATAAAGCAGTGAACAAAATCACTCTGCAAGATTGCTCTGGGTAGACTGGAACATGGTTCCTTATTCCAATGTGTTATATAGAGGTCAGAATACTGGGAGGTGCGTGTGCAGTATGTCTCTCTCTCTCATCTTTGTCAGTCATGGGGCTTGAACTCAGGGCCTGGGCACTGTTCCTGGACTTTTCTGCTCAAGGCGAGTGTTCTACCACTTTAAGCCACAGCTCCACTTCCTGGTGGTTCATTGGAGATTAGTCTCACGGACTTGCCTGCCCAGGCTGGCTTTGAACCATGACCCTCAGAGCTCAGCCTATGTAACTACCAGCGCTGGGTGTGCTATTTTTGAATGTCACACGGGAGAAAGCTTATGGGGAAGGTGACACATAAGCATATGAGGAGGGCCTTCCCCTGGAAGTGAGAGTACCCAGGAACTCATTACAAGTGGTACTTGTCTCAGTGACAGCTTCACTGGTTATCTATGCTAACAGTTCCTAAAGGCAAAGCCCCTCTTATCCCTGAGAACATCCACCATTTACCATGGAGCTTATATGTTCAGTTCCCATCCACTGTTTACAGATGACTAAAATATTAGCCAACTTAAAGGCTGAGTGTGGGAAGATGGATTCAGGATTGGTATGTACGTGTTGGGGGAGGAAGGGATAAAATAAAAGTATTAGCAAATTTGTTTAAATTACTATGAATTTTTTTCCTTCCTCCAGAATAGAATTAAGACCTTTAAGCTTGAGGCATAATCAGCCTAAACACGATACGCTTAATCAAAACTTGTGGCTTTTAGTCACATTCTCTTAATTGGTAAAATATGTGTAACATGCTGATTTAAACCCTAGAAGAATCTGAATAGCACTAGGACCAAGTTAACAGCCAGTGGCTGCAAGACTCTTTCTGGTTTTGAGACCCTTGAACAGAGATAGGTACTAAAGTAAGTGGTCAGTTCTTTTAGGATTTACGTTTGTAATACTCACAGAAACCACCAAATGAACCTTCACTCCTGCAAGCTGGCATTTAAATGCATATTCCAGAACCTTACTCTCACAGTATGAAGCTCTTCAGCCAGGTTTGTTATTTGCTTTTGGTAATACTAGGGTTTGTATTCAGGTCCTCACACCTGTTGGGTTGGTGCTATACCTGAGCCACAGGCCCAGCCCTGTTTTAAATTGGTCATTTTTAGCTTAGGGTTGTGTGTAGGTACATGCCAGAGCCTCCATGTCTACTGTAGGCTTCCTGTTGGCTGTGATCACAGGCATTCACACCATCACACCCAGCTTTCTTCTATGAAGTCTTCTGTACTGTTTTGCCTACGCAGATCAAGGTCTATAACCTTGATCCTCTTAATCACTCTCATAGCCTGAGGATGGCCAGACATAAGCCACTGCACCCAGCTATCAGCCGGAAAGGGGTCTTATGAGCTTTTCTGCCTTCAACTGAGATCCTCCCATCCTCAGCTACCAAGTCATTGGGATTACGGGCCTGAGCCACAAGCACTGAGCTCCAAGCCGTCCTAAACCAATAGTGGTAGAACATTAAGTACTATTCTCGCTTTAAAAAAAAAAAATCCCACAAAAATTTAAAGTGCTAACACTTAGTAGGGCAAGTTATGCCTACCAGCTTTGGAAAATCATAATCAACTGATTTACAGAGAAGGCACTTCTAATAACTTAGGTATCAATTGTGGCTCACCAGACCAAAATGATTCTGCCCCAATCATTCTGTTCCTCACTCAGGACAACATTGTTTCCAGTTTTAGTTTAGTCCAGGTGACACCAATTCAAGCACAAATGGACAGGTGTCCTCAGTGCCACTAGCTTCCAAAGTGTCACAGTTTACCAAATAATTAATAATTATGATGGTGTCATTACCTAAACATTGAAACAGTTTACAGATGTTAAAAAACAGGCAAAAATTTCAACTATGTACTTTAATCAAGTCAGACAGTTCCAGGCATTAAATAATGCGAGAAGATAAACTTTTTAATTTAAACTGAAGAAAGTATTCTTGATATTGAGCTAAGGGATTCATTAAAGCCAAGTTTTCTTGATTACTTCAACTATTGTTTCCTACTATCACTGTTCTTAAATCCCCAAAGCACTCAGTAACATAACAGGAAATGTGAATCCTAACAACTTTAACATTCAGATTTACATCCTTCTGAAATGGTCCCTTTGTATCCAGAGGGGAAAACAAGATTCCTACCAGTGGTATGTTCTCAGGAGAACTCTTCTCACCACTGAGCAGCATAAAGTCAGCATTTCAGAATTGAGCTTAACCAGGCCACTTTTCTACATACAGCAAATTAAACCATGTAATTCCTGAAAAGGCGTGGAGAGGTTTCAAAGAAATATTTGAGAACATCTGCAGCAAACAACTATGACAACCATACAAATAAATGAACACACCAATCCATTCAAGTTATGTTTGCCTTTAATTTATCCAAACATTTCACATCCATGAAGTCATTTATTTCAGAGGAAATCTAAGCTTATAATATTAAATTTAAAACATTACAATATTTACAAGACAGCTGACGGGAAACTTGCTGGTACAAAAATAATACAAATATTGTATTTTTCTCCTCATATTTGCCAGCACAAATGGTAAAGCAAATAGCTTTGTGTCTCTGAAGACCCTGGGTGATTATTGAACATGAGAGGCCCCAGATGCGAAGGTGGCTTATTCTGAACTTTCCATTAGCTATAGCTTTAGACCCTCAACATTCTTCTTCAAGTTCAGCAGCTCCTTTTCCTGCCTTCTTTTCTCCAGCTTGAATGCTAACTTGTTAGCTTTTTTTTCCACTCGTCGTTCCTGCATGAGAAGATTCTCCATTATAATATAAATCTTCAAGTGGATAGACTACTTCCACAAAAGGCCACAAAACAAACTCCCAGAAACCTCCCGTCCACGGGCGCTTTGCAAATTTCACATCTGGAAAATGTATTTTACCTTGCGTTCCTCTTTTATAGCTTGCTTTCTTGCTTTTTTATCTTCTTTGCTTTCATTTTTAGACCGTGGTTGTGCTGACACCTTAGGCAGGTCACTGCCATTAATCATCTGCATTCGTTCAACCTGCTTTGCTGTAAGTCCTTTCTTAGGTAAGACATTGAGAGGTATTCCAGTCTTAGAAGAAAGGTGGATTTTCCTGGGCTGAAACAGAAAGGAAATGTACCAGAGTTATTTCCATTTCTCACTAACACCACACTAACAGATCACTAACAACATTATGGTGCATACTTTTCCTTAATAGCACCAGCCCAAAGGAATAAAACTGTGAGAATATTCCCAACTCCACTTTCTGTACTAGATATTCAAAAAAACCTCAGGACACTAGGACTTACCTTTGGTTCATACTTGATAAGCTGTGGATGATTGTATAAATTAGAGTATGTACCTTTTAAGAGGAAAGAGAGAGAGATCTGTATCAATTATGAATACTTTCAGCAAAGCATTATCACCTTCCTGGCCTTAGTGTTTCTATAGTACAAAAACAACACTAGGATCTCTTGGGGGAAGTCTTTTAAAATTGTTTACAACTTAGTTCTAGGAATAAAATCTTCTCCATAAATCCCATAAAAGCTTAGTTTCCACTGAAATACAGGCACTTCTTTGAAGTGTATGCTAAACCCTTCAGATTGCTAAACCCTTCAGATTAGCTGGTCCTGAGGCGGGAGTGGATGGAGAACAGGGACTCACTGCAAATGGACTCGCAGTCCCACTTCTCTTTGGCTTCTTCCAGAACTACAGTAATGAGCTCTTCCTCCTCAGACTCGTGGAGCTCATTCAGTGGCAGGTCTTGATCCTCAAAGGGTTCAAGGGTATTCAATTTAACACAACTTTTGGTTGAGTTAAAAAAAGAAAAAACGGTGGGTGAGAGTGAGAGAGAGACAGACAGAGACAGAGAGACAGAGAGAGAGAGAAAACACACCCATTAGTATAGGTTGATGAGAACAGTTATGGGAACAGCAGCAATTTCTAAAACCTCACATTCCTGTGCTTGATAAACTTGACTAGGTCCAGCCTTACTTTGCCCTTCCAATTGGTTTTGAACATTCACTCTGCTTTGAAGAGTAGGTGAGAACTATCTGTACTGTTGCATGACTTATTTTATATACTAAACAAACATGGGAATTTCCCATGGAAAAGAGGCTTTTTACAAGCCTGGGAAATCATTGCCCATCCATCTCTTCAAACAACAGACATAGATTTAAAGTATGTAACTCCTTTCCTGCCGTGGGATCTTCCCAGCAAGTGATCACCCAGCATCTGACCTGCTTACATCTGAACAGCTCATCAGCTTCTCAGAGAAGTCACTTTGATGCAGATGCTGATTCACAAATAACTTGCTAAGTCAATTCTGCTAATCCAACTGGAAAGAAAAGCTCTTCATTGTTACCACATCTGTTTCTCAGACTGCCCAGCTATTTCAACAATGAAATGAAAATGTGTAAGTTGAAGTAATTATCCAGCCAGAAGCTACAAGCGCCATGATACTCTCCAAGGCCAGTGTGTTTTCCTCCCTCCCATTCTGTCATACTACCACAACATCTGCAAATAAATGATAGAGAGATAGTGGTTCCCTCTATGCTCCTACCATCACATTTAGCTTCAAAACTCTTAATATCAAAATATAGGCCCAACATACGAGAGTGCAAACCCAAGATTACTGAAAACATTATTTCCTTAACAATGGATTCTAATGAGGTGGACCATTTCCCATAATTCAGTTGTGCACCTACAGATACCATTTGGGGACAGAAAACTGCAGCAGAACGAGGGAAAGAAAAGTCGCCATACTTCTCTGCCTTCTCTTTAAAGTAGTCATTCAAAACTTCCCGCAAGCGGTTGCTGTCGACCTGAATGGAACCTTCCAATTCAGCATTATCCAGAGCTCCAATTTCAACATCATCATATTGTTCATAAAACTTAAAAAGAGACATCATGAAACAATATTTCAATATGACTTTTACGTTAACTTTTTTCCTATGTCATTTTTAAGCATTATTATTATTATAAGATCATAACCACTGTTACAATATTAGCAGTGCCTACTCAGATCCAATCTCAACCAAAAGCTGGATGTGAAGTAGCACCCTCATGTCACCCCAACCACATAGGAAATATCAACAGAAGCATCAAACTCGAGGCTGGTCAAGGGGAAAAAAGTGATATCCTACCTAAAGCAAATAGGGCTGGGGGGTGGAACTCAAGTGGTAGCTGCCTGTCTATCAAGTACAAGTACAAGGCCCTCAGTTCAATCCCAACTACCACAAAAAACAAACAAAAAAGGAAGGATAGAAGGAAGGAAGGGAAGGGATGTAGCACCATAACAAAAGAGGCACTGAAAACATTTTAGGCTAGTATTTCTTTAACAATTAGTAAGTTAACTAACCAATTAACTTGTTTAACCAGCAACAGGATTTGGACTGAGGGCACCAGCTTTCTTGCTTGCTCAGCTGGCACTTTGCCATTGAGCCGTGCTTCCAGATTCTGCTGGTTATTTTGGAGATACAGTCTTTTCGATTTTTCTGCCTGGGCAGGCTTTGAACCACAACCCTCTAGATATTGGTCTCCTGAGTAGCTAAGATTACAGGAATGAGCCAGTGGCAGCTGGCTTATGCCAGTACGTTTAGATTCACACTTAAGATTGAAAACAAGGTTCATTTAACATGAAAAAAAAAACAAACAAACTGGGGAGAATAATGTAGTCAGAGTTCTTTATCTTACAGCATTAACAAATTCTTCCAAATTCCTTGACTATGTAAGACCAAAAGATTGTGGAATGGAATACAGCCTATTACTCTATAGATTTTGTTATTGCTTAGTCAATGTCTATGACATTACTGAAATGCTGTTAACATGATCAGGCTCTGTGGAAGAACAGTGGGTGTGATGTATCTCCTGCTCAGTGGCTGCTCACAACAGCTGGGCTCTCTTGACAGGGAAATTTACACTTGTGAGAACATAGCAAAGTTAGAACTTGTGTATTGGGTTGATCCTGAAGGAAGTCATTCCTTCGCTGGCTCACATTTACTGAACAACGTGAACTCCTACTATTTGCCAGAGACTACTTTAGGGCTTGCTCACATACCAGTGAGCAAATCACACAAGAATCCTTGCCCTTGGGGAACTCACATTCTAATCCGAGACAAACTTGTATAGAACATACATAATAAGCATATTAGAGACGTCAGGAGGCAGTAAGTGCTACAGGACAGGACAGGACAGGTGGACAGCAATCTGCACAAACAGGCTGTGGGACGGGTCTGCACACCCTGCAGCCAGGCTGTCACAGGACAGCCAAATCTAGTATATTACAATTCAGGCTTTTAAAGCATCTTATACTCCATTTCACTTCTGTTCATTAGTATTAATTATGCCTGAAAACTCCAAACATAAGTAATTGAAAGATGTGGTATTTGTGTTGTGCTCAGGCCAATGCCTAGGAAAATAGAAAATCAGAATGATCACCAGCCCTCTGAAGCTATACACATTTCTTCCCAAATTAAATCTAGCATGGGTTTTAAGAAAAAGAAGAGGCTTCTGGGTTCAACCTCTCACTTAAAAAAAAAGACATTACAACATCATTGGGGGCCTCACCTTTTCAAACCTCTCGTCGTGCAGGGTCAGCTGCTCGTTTCTCCTCATGACTGAGGAGGTCATAGAATAGTCTGTGAAGCGACTTTTTGTTTCCTCGTTCCAGAACAAATGCCGCTCGCTGACTCCACACGGGGTCCCAGGGGCAGACGTGTCATCTGCATCTGACATTGGGCCTGCAGAGCCACAGTCACCACTGCCACTTCCTTCTTCCTCCTCCTCATCCACATCTTCCCACTCACAGCCATCTTCGTCCTCAGACTTCCTAAGGACAAAGAGTCACATGACGTGTCAAAACAACAGGGTCAAGAGAGTAGAAGACAGAACTCTACACACATAAAACTGGATGCCATTTTGGAAGGGCTCAAGGGCAAGCAGGAACTGAGATGCCTCTTGACTCTACTGGCAAGGAAGACTAGCAATGACGTGGCAATTGTGCTCTTGAACTTCAGCTTCACCTAGCAGCATGTCTCACACTTATATGGTTTCTGCTCCAAAATACCAAAGTGTCAGATTAGATGCTCTTAAAGATCTCTTCCTTCCACAGGATGGCTGCCTCTCATCCCCTCCAGCCCCTGAAGAAGCAGCAGCGATCTTATCTCTGCTGACACAACCACATACAGTATATCTGTACTCGTGTCCTCTCCGGTGGGCTTATTGGCCTGAAGAATGAAGTCATCCTCAAGCAGATTATCTGGATCATCAAAGTCAAAATCATCATCAAGAGCTGCGACAATGTCAGGATCCAAATCCAGTCGAGGGCCTAAAAGGAAGACAAAATTGAACAAAATCTCCCAAGGAAGAAAGCAAGAGCCATTCACTTTACTAGATTTGGGAGAGCCACATTCTACTGTGTAGTAAGGATAAAAAAATGAGTAAAACTTAAGGTCAGCCAGTGTAAGGGCACTTGCCTGCAATCTCAGCACTTGTCTTGTATGCATGAGGCCCTGGGTCCAATTCCTCAGCACCACATAAGCAGAAAAGGCCCAAAGTGGTGCTGTGGCTCAAGTGATAGAGTGCTAGTCTTGAGCTGAAGAGCTGAAGGACAGCGCCCAGGCCCAAAGTTCAGGCCCCATGACTGACAAAACAACAATAACAACAAAAAACCAACCTGGATTACACAGCTTAAGGCAGTAACTAAGTTTAGCCTAGTTGGGAAGATAAGAATGGGAAAAGAAAGTTTTTGTTTTTTCCATTAAAACCTCTTCCAATACAGATCTACAATAGTAAACTTCTTTTGATTGAGCAAAATCCAAAAACTTTCACCAGTAAGAATCTAACTCAAGTAACTCAAATGGTTGTATACTGTTACGTTCAGTCTTTCTGTTGTGAGATTTTAATAAATCAAAACCTCCTCCTTTGGCTTTCTTTTTTTATTTTTAAGGGGAGGATGGCAATACTGAGATTTTTAACTCAGGGACTTGTTGCTAGGCAAGCACTCCACTAATTGAGTCATACCTCAAGATTTTTTTTTTATGTTTTTAGAAAGGGTTTTTAGTCTTTGGCAAGGCTGGTCATGGACCACAATCCTCCTAAGATATGGCTTACAGGCACATACTGACATGCCTAAGCTGACTGGTTGATAAGTACATCTCAATTTTTGCCTGGACTGGCCTCTAATTACTATGCCTCCTCCCAAGTGGCTTGGATTACAGGCGGCATGAGACACTGTACCTGACCATTCAGTTATATTCTTTCAAAAATAATGAGTTCAAGAAAATCTTTGACTCCCCCCCCCGCCACCCCAAGAAAACCGTCCAAGAACCAACTTAATCTGGAGCAGATTCCAACACCATCTTCTACCCAGAGCGCCACTCTCCAGTCCAATGTCCGTCCTCCTAACCCTTACCGTTCTGGCAATCTGAAATTGGTGCAGTTTTTGATATTCATGTTCTTTGCTTTGCTACAGTCTTCTATCTGGACCACTTTTCCCACTCCTCTCTCCCTCCTTTTATCTGCTTTCAATGTAGAAAGTCACTGGGAGCTTGGGCTACACCTCAGAGATACAACACTTGCCTAGCCCATGTGAGACCCAGGGTCCCATTCCCAGCACCACAAAGAATAGAAAGACAAACTTAGACACCACCTTCTTGGAAGTCTTGCTCAACTCCTTGAGGCTGGGTCTGGTGCCCATCTACCAGCATTTAGTGCCCACTTACTACTTTTTCTAGACATAAATTCCTTGAGGTCAGGGACTGTGCTTTATTATGGTCTAACACGCAAGACACTGCCACACAGTGGCAACTCAGTAGTATAAATTAATAAAGAGCGCTATGCGGCAATGCTATTGTGTTAGCCAATAATTAATGCAGCTCTGAAAACACCAAACATTTCTTCTGTGGACTTCAGTGTTTCTTCTAAATTACAATGTTGGTACTGAAAAAATGTACAAAACCACAGGTTACTGTTTAAAAATCACACTACGATCTGTAATGAATGCTTAATACCACTATTATCGTTGTAAGAGGTTTGGTGAATGTTAACATTCTTCTATGAGAGCCACACAAACAGTTTTCCCACATTCCTCTCCAAATATGATCTCTAAAGACCTATGCTTCTGATAGCATGCCCAAAAATCTGCTGACCACATCCATTCTGGCCTCAGGATCTGTAATCTGAATTCCAACACATCTCAATGGATTCAACTCTTTATCAGGGAGGATAAAATTCTACATCATTCCATCTCCTTATGTAAAAATTTATCTTCTGGAAAAGTTGAAGAATTTAAACACACCTGAAACTGGAGCCGCTTTATTTAGCAATCCAACATCTTCCTCAAACTCTGATGCAAACACTGATGAAGGCAACTTAATCCCAGTGCTCTTGAAAAAGAAATCACAACTATTAGATTTACTTAGAAACTATCAATTCTTATATGGAGTTAAAAAGTATCCTCTCAAAATTCATGTTAATCTTGCCCTTCACACTGTGACCATATCTGGAATCAGGCCCGTTAGTTTGTCCTCTCTGAGTCATGTAGAAATGTACTCCTCATTAAAAGATATTAAGACATGAAACCAGTTGATAAGAGCTTTACTGACACGAATGGAGTTACGCATTCGTGGATTAACAGGTTATCTGGGGTTATTAGTAAAAGAAAACATCCCATGTCTTTAGAGATGGAATTAGTCCAGATGAAGTCAGATTCAAGTGTGTGAACCCCACTTCACTGGCCACGTGAAGACAGATAAGGAAAATGAGGGATAAAGATGCAGGAAGACTGGAGTGATATGTCAAGCCAAAGAACTCTGAGGACAAATTGTCCAGAAGCTCCAGGAGCTATGGCTGCCACAACTGATAATCTTCCTAAGCTCTCCAAATGGGAATGGCTCTGCCAGTATCTTGATTTCAGACTTCTGACCTCTAAACTTTGTGAGAATAATGCGTGCTGTTTTGCATGCCTGTTGTTACAGCAGTCCCAGAAAACCATTAAAACTACATTCTGTCACCTCTGGGTGCCATTATACATCACAAATGTATGTATTCCATCCCCATCCCCAAGTGACTGTCCTACGAACTGTCCCACAATGTGTCCCATCACACTATGCCATTTAATCCTAAGCCCAGTAATATTTTACTTCTTGTCACTGTCAAAATAGGTAAATAGTACATTTACAGACTGGTCCTTAAGAGTTTCTGGGATTCAAACCCATGCAAGCTACTTAAACATGTGCTAGCCTATATTCCCAATTGCTCCTTCATCTTTAATTTCCTTCCTCAACCAGCCAGTAGTGTGAGGGTAACAGTATATGTTAAGTCTCCGTGCACTTCCCCTGCCTACAGTCTAGTAGTAGGCGGGATGCTGGAATGGAGGCTCTTACTAGCTCACTGACAAGAGTGCTCCGAGCTGGACACCTCTAAGGACCACGAGCAATGTCTCAAAGCTGCAGTGCACACTGCAAGCTGTCCATGCTTCCAAAATGAGATTCTCAGTGGTATAAACATGGGTGAAAATTTTTTCCACTGTAGACTTTGTTTTTAAAGAGCTTTACTGAGATGTAATTTTCATAGTATATAATCCACTATTTCAAGTGTACATCTTACTAGGCTTTTGTATATTACACTAGTTATTCCTTAAAACTATGACAAATACACATCATCTGTTTAAAAAATATTCCATCGTTTGTATTCTCCTGCTTCTGTATGCTATTGTGTCTGGAAATGATGCAGAAACTTGGGTGGGGATGACACTAAGGCTTAAAGCCATGGACAATTCTTACTACTGACATGGACTCTTCATGTAATACTTTACTACTCTCAAAGTAAGTTAAAAATGCATATGAATTTTTCATGGTACTCAGGTTATCTTGAAATTCTGAGGGTAAAAGGTGGGGAGGGGACCAGCTTGCACTTTATACACGTCCCTGTGGGAGAATTTTTCAAGCCTTGAAATGGCTGTTTAGACAGTATAAATGGTAGTTTAGAGAGTAATTATTTTCTCTTTAGAGGAGTGTTGCAGTAGTTCCCAACTTCCGTGTGCCTACCCACTGCCTACTGCAGCCACCCCCTTGCTTCTGTGAAAACCAGTGCATTCTCAAGCACTCTCATCTCTATGTTGCTTTTTACATTGCCTTACATTTTGTTCCTACAGTTTATTCAGAATTGCTTCCCTATCAAATTTTGGTGGTCTGATACAAACTATAGTAAAAGGAGTACATGGAACTAATTCACCTTTTGCACAGACTATAAAAAATCAATAATACTGCCTGGCGCCAGTGGTTCATGCCTGTAATCTTAGCTACTGAGGAGGCTGAGATCTGAGGATCATGGTTCAGTCAGTCTGGGCAGAAAAGTCCGTGAGACTCTTATCTCCAATAAACCACTAAAAAACCAGAAGTGGTGCTGTGGCTCAAGTGGTAGAGCGCTCGCCTTAAGCTGAAGAGCGCAGAGTTAGCACCTAAGCCGAGAGTTCAAGCCCCACGACTGACAAAAAAAAAAAAAAAAAATCAATAATACTTTTGCTTTAAAAATTGAATCCACTTGTTCTTTTAAACCAACTAAATTGTCCATGGAATAGCCTTGTTCTGTTAAAAATCAAAATGCTATGCTAGTCTTGTACTCGTCAGTACAATTCAGCCAGACAAATTTTAGTACTTTATAAAACTTTTCTCCCTAGGAAAGATAAAGCTATTGAGCCACTAGGCCCCTGTACTCCCTCAGTGGGGTAGAGAAGGAAGTGAGCCAAGAAATACCCTAATCCTAATGCTGATAGAGTCTTGAGGAAGAAAGGACTAGAGAAGCTGACTCTACCATGAGTGAGGTTTGATGGTAGACGGGGAACATTATAGGAGCTCATAAACGGAGAGGCTGTAGTTATACCTGTTTCTTTGGGGGAAATAACCAGAAACCTAACCTCCGACTCTTCTCTTTCAACATGAACTGCAAGAGCTATGATCACACCTTCCTTAAGGAAAGAAAATGCTTAGGCAAGGACAGGATTAGGAAAAAAGCAGCAGAGGGAAATTGGTGCCCTTTTCATCATTTCACCTTTATATAATCTCAATGCATGTGTTTTTAAGTGCCAGGAGGTACAAAACCTTCCCACTTAAGGATGTAGCTCAGTGGCATAGTGCTTACCTAGTATGCACAAGGTCTTGGGTTCAACACCTAGCATTGACCAAACCCAATTCTCCACAGAATATTTACTTTATATTAAAAGTGAGGCATGGTTGGGAAGTTGGCTCCGTGGTAAAAGTGCTTGCCTCACATGCATGAAGCCCTGGGTTCAATTCCTCAGCACCACATTAGCAGGAAAAAAAAAAAAAAAAAAAAGGAGAGCCGTGGGAGGTGCAAAGACCCTGTGGTCCCTTCCCTCAAATCAGAACTCTCCTATTTAAAAAAAAAATAAAAGTAAGTGAGGCATACAGTAACTATCTTTAAAATAAACGGGGGGTGGGGGGTGGGAAATGAGCTTCCTTGAGTAGCACTACTTTCATATAAATATGTTCTCTTATTTGTATTTAAAAGTAGTAAAATACACTGCACTTTTGTTGAGAGGAGCAATGGGCACTGGGTTACAATCTATTTTTGCTGTATTCTTATGGTTAGCCTGTACCTTTACACAAGCAGTAAAGACTTAAGCATTGCTCAGTGGTGAGGTTCTATCTTAGAACAGTTTAGGATCAGGAAGTAGATTCTACCATACAGAATGTCAGCTGCTTTTCTTGAAAACTCTGCCTTCCTTAAGTATGTATATCAATCAAAAGTTCTGACCCTGTCAAAATGCTGCTATTGTTGACACCCACCACTAGAGAAGAGGTGGCCTGCTATCTCCTCCTGATGGTGGTAAACATAGGCACACACAGGGCACATACACGCCAGCTGTATTCTTCATAGCGACATACTTCTAATCCCAATTATTCTGACTTAAAACATGAGCCAGTAGTTTCTATAACCATGCCCTTATTCACTCTTTCACACTGAATTGCTGAGAAGACTTACTGGAATTACTAGCGTTTCTTCTTTCTCATCTCTGCTGCTGTATGTACCAAAGGCACTGGGAATTAGTTCTGAGGGCCCAGATGGTTCCTTCAGGTGCTGCAGGTAGTCATAGTCATCATCAAAGAACACTCCGTATTTCCTCTGTTCTGCTCGCCTTTCTTCTTCATTTACCTTAGATAATAAACAGAATGGGATTACTACCTGTCCTGGGGCTAAGTCTCAGGAAACTTACATGAGCACAACTTCTAGCACATGAACACTGGCTAATAGGAACGAGGCACAAAGTCCTAGACTAACTCATAAAACAGCTTCTAAACACAAAATTAAAATGAAATAAAAACAAGCTAGATGCAGTGACACATGTCTAGAATCCTATTTCTTTGGGAGCTGAGGTAGATTACTAAAGCCTCTGGGTTCAGGACCTACCTGGGTGATGTAGCATGCCCTTATCTAAAAAAAACAAACAAAAACCCAAAAACCACCACCATAGCAAAAATACAAACAATAACTACTAGATATTTCTGTGTAATGCTTCAATCTAAGCAACACAAACACACTTGCTTTACTATGTATTTAAAAAGCTAAAAGATTTGGCAACTTTGAAAAGTATTATTTTTTGAATTTGTAAGAAAAAAATATTTTTTTAAACTTTTGGCTGCTAGTCTAAGGCTTAAACTCAGGGCCTCAAACTCTTGCTTTTTTTTTAAAAAAAAAAATCAAACTTGGTGTGCTACCACTTGAGCCACAGCTCCAATTCTGGCTTTTTGCTGGTTAGAGATTTGATTCTCATGGACTTTTCTGCCAAGGCTAACTTCAAACTACAATCCTCAGATTTCAGACTCTTGTGTAGTTAGGATTACAGGCATGAGCCACTAAATCCTGACAAGAAAAGTCTTCAACGAAAAAAACCCTCCATTTTTTATTTAATGAGAGCTAAAACATAGCTAATGTTCTCAACACTTTTTCACATGTTAACACATCTTACACTCTAATAACCTCTACCCTCTACACTCTAACAACCTCTTCCAGGCATCTTCCAGAGCTAATCTGTGGAGCTCAGATGTCTCATATTTGATGAACTAAGTGACACCAGAAGGCAAAATGAAGCCTTGTGAAGACATTGAAATGGAAGGATCCCAGGGAAAGCAAAGGTAGAGTAAGCGCTGTCCCTTAAATAACATCATGCAGCATTGTAACTGGTAGTTTAGTGAATACTGACAACTGCTCTACCAAGCTTTGTTCATTTAAACGTCCCAAATGGAGATTTTTCTATCCTTCTAGTCCAAACTAATATATGTGGTATAGCACATAAGTCTGAAATCAGCATGTAAGTCTGAAAATAATCACAGATCACTTCTAAGAAGACCCATTACTTGAGAGTAACAGTGGGCTAACAATGCACTAAAAACTACGAATAGGGACTGAGGGTGTAGTTCAGTGGTGGACCACTTCCCAGGCATGATCCTCAATACAACAAAACAAAATTAACAGTCCACCTACTGGCAGAACCTACTTTCTGGGTAGGCAACAGAACCCTTTGGGGTGCAGACTCATCTGCTGCTAAAGGATCTCGTTGGCTCCGGTGTACTAAGTGAAAAGACACAGCTTTCTTCTTCTCTATAAAGGGCTTTTTCTTCCTGTGAGGCTTGAAAGGAAGAGAAAAAGAAGAATTAAAGAGAGCCATGAAACACCCAATCCCAACACAGTAGTCTTCACATGCATTTTTAAGTAAGTCATGTGAAATTTGAGCAGATTTTTCACATCTCCATTTCTAGGGCTGTCAACTGTAGCTGTATTTTACAGCATTCATACTTACCTTCCGTAACAAATACTGGTTGGCACTTACACTATCTCTGTGCTAGGCTTTGTTGTGAAAGCAGAAAGTACAACAGTGAGAAAAATCCGAAGTCCCTGCTCTTAGCAAGCAAATCAATGACACTGACGTTAGGGAAAGATGAACCATGGCGGTGTGAGACGCCTGGTGAGTTCCTTTGGACTGGGTGCTCAATGCAGGATTCCAACAGACGGCTCAGGAGCCAGGGACATCCCAGACTAGAGAGTTCCCAAAAGGGTAACATTTCATCTTACGGACCAGTCAAAATCATCCAATGTTTTAATACCATTTACCATCATCCCTTTCTAAATAGTCTTATTCGACCATTCAATTTTAAGTGCTCTAATCCTATAATAAACAAACTGACTCATGTCTAAAACAACCAGAAACTGCTACCGGCACTGGGTGGGCCGGCATAGGTCTGCAGCGATTCGATCCCGCGCAGGGCCACAGCCAGCGGGGTCAAAGGGACGCAGGCCATCGCTTCCAGCCACCGCCCTAGTGAAGTGCGGCCGGGATGGGGCGACTGTTCGGGGCACTGTACCCACAGGCGGGTTTCCCAGCCGGCCCCAGCCACCGGCCTTCCCGGCCCGCGTGCGGCCTCGGCCCGACCGCGGCGCTCCGCCGCCGAGACCAACAAGGTTTGCTCACCATGCCGTATCTGCGCGGCGATCACCCTCAACACGAGCCGGGGAGTCTCAAGAACACCCCCAAAACCGCCGCGGAGGCCAAGGCCCGGCTCCAAATCGCGTCCTCAGGCCTCCACTCACGTGCGACCACACGGCCCGGCAGCACGTCACGCCGGAGCCCGTGACAACAGGCCAATCACCGAGGAGCCGGTAGGTCGCAGCCGGAAGTTGCGTCAGCACACGCCGTCTCAAGGATCGCGAGAGCCACCTGGGGGCGTGCCCAGGCGGCTCCACGCCCCCCTCGTCTGGACACGCCCCCTCACCGTGGTGGGCGGTGCTTGTTGGGGCCACAATCTCTTAACCAGGGCGGGGAGTGGCCGTGCAGGAGGGAGTTTTTACTGTGAGCGAGCTTCTTTCCCAGTGACCTCTAGTCTAGCATTCCTGTTCACCAATACCCCTTGTCTATTTCCAACTGTGAAAACAAGATAACAACAACAAAACACCCTATCCAGGTAAGCAGCAGGCAGGTCGGCACCGCTCCTGTCACCAAGGTTTGTGGTTCCCTCGCTTCCGGGCAGGGGCGGAGCCAGTTGCTTAGCAACAGAGGCATACGCCTAGGGTTGTGGACTGCTTCAGACTTTTATTTGGTGTCTTTGCCGTTAATGATCTTCCTCCATCCTTAACACAGTCCCTGAGACTTGACTAATAACTTGAAGTTAAATATAAATATATATATATATATATATGTGTGTGTGTATGTGTCTTTAATCTATTTTTGCATATTTTATAAAACGGACACTAATGGACTCCCAAATTATTCTCCAAGTAGTTTATCTTGATATAAGCAAGTAGACTGTAGACAGACCTTCCTAGGAAGATACCTAGCAAGGTGCAGGAGCCCTCTCATAGCTTGGGCAAAAAAGAGTGATAAAAACCAAACTTCATTAGCAGAACTTTTCTTTTTTTGGGGGGGGGGTCCCGTCGTGGGGCCTGAACTCTGGGCCTGGGTGCTGTCCCTCAGCTCTTCAGCTCAAGGCTAGCGCTCTACCACTTGAGCCACAGAGCCACTTCCGCTTTCTTTCTTTTTGCTTATGTGGTGCTGAGGAATCGAACCCAGGGCCTCAGGCATGCAAGGCAAGCGCTCTACCACTGAGCCACCTTCCCAGCCCCAGCAGAACTTTTCTTATATTTCTATTTTCCCTTTCAAATTTCTAGTATCTTCTCAATGTTTGAGGTAGCTTGGAATGGTTCTATAATTGTATCCAAGATATTTCCACTACAGATATCTGTGGGTCCTAACAAAAATGATAGAAATGATTTAAGTCTGGAACATGAAATGTGTCACAGTGCTTTGTTGCTTTGTATGGCAAAAATATAGAGTACTTCATTTGCCAGAAATTCTATTATTTGTTTCATGGAAATAAGATCCATGGGGACAGGATTTGTTCATTTCAATTCATTTTATTTGTGTATCTAGTGCATGGTGCAGACAATAAATCCGTAAATGAATTCTTGTTTTGGCACTTTACTTGAATTATCTCATTTCTCCCTTACCACAAAACTGAGAGAGAGTGGAAGTGGTGCTGTGGCTTAAGTGGTTGAGTGCTAGCCTTGAGCTGAAGAGCTGAGAGCAGTGCCCAGTCCCAGAGTTCAAGCCCTATGACCGACCAAAAAACAAAGAGAGAGGTGCTATTTTCTTCATCTTACAAATACTAAAAACAAGGTAAAAAAGGCTAAGTGATTTGCTCAAAATTATTTGGAGATTTAAGGCTAAGGCACTTGACTATAGCCTGGCCACCTAACCATGCCCCTAACTTTGTTATGGCGGTTGTTTTTGAGTAATATTATGCTTACTTTACATGCTTGCTTAATATAAACATTAAACTCACTGTGCTAAGTATTTTATATTTATTATGTCCCGTGAAGTACATTCAACAATAGTAATCCAGTATTCAATATACCCAATCTTATGAATCTAATGCCCAGAGAATTAAACGTACTTGTGCAAGGTAGCAGAGTCAGTGGAAGAGGCTAGAAATACATATCCAGCTAGTTTGGTTTGGTTTGTTAGCTATATATTACACTGCCTCTCAGAGACAGGCAACCAGCATATTCTGTGGATGCTACCTTCTAAATATCCAAGTATATCACTTTACTTCTTGTTTTATTATATCACTATTTTTAACATTCTAGTCAAATCACTTCCCGCTATTGCCCACTTTTGCATGGTGACCAAGACTTTATATCATCTGGTCTTCAAACATCAGTTTAATGGTATATCTTTTTATTCTGCTAATCATGACTCAGCCATGTTAAATTGTAGTTTTCCAATGCCCCTGAGAGAGATGGGCTCTCTCCTGCACATCTAAAGGCTTTTCCTTTCCCTGCCCAGGTCTTAATCACCTGGACAAATGGCTGGAGAGTTGTCCCTAAAGGAATAGCAAGGGTGTTCTTGAAAGGAATTTGTCCCAAAAATCCTGAGAAGGGGTATGCTGGAATTCCAAAAACAAGAAGCATTGAACACTAGAGTGATTAGTTCAAAGCATTTCTTGAGAATTTACTTTCAGAGTGCTTCAGTAGACTGTGAGAAGAGAGATTTTACTCAATATATTCACAAGAAAGAGAATGGATTGTGGAAAATATCTGAGGGCTTAAGAAATCTGGCTCAGGGCCAGGGCTAGTGTCTATGTGTTCAGCATACATATTTTGATCTTTCAGTGTTTCACCAAGAACCTACACAATTTTACCAGTGCCTGGGAATGTTCAAGGCCCCAGTTTGGGTTCAAGCCTGTAGGGAAACAGAGCGCACAGCTGGCCAGGTCACAGAGCAGTCAAGGTACTCTGTTTCTGTCAGGAGACCAAAAAAAAAAAAAGATGGGGGTGGGGTGGGGATCTATCTTCTCTGCCTGTACAAACATTTCCCATACTTTTCAAAACTGGAACCCATTCCAAATATTCACATTGTAGCCTGTGGTTACACTACTCACTTACAAAAAAAAATGTAAATCCTTATTTTCACCAGCAATGATCTTAGCAACTACTCCTCCCAAATTGCTCTGTTCAAAGCACTTTATGTATATTTACTAAAAAATTCTTATAACAGGATTGAAATCGATATGCTATTATCTTTTGTCATTAATTTTTTTCTTGTAAAAATTTGAGATTAGGAAAAAAATAGTTAAGTAACTTTTGTCTTCAGGTACAAAGGTTGTACAATTTGAAGCCAGAATGGAACTCAGGTAAAAATTTGGTTGTATTCTGGGGCTTGGAAGGTGGCTCAGTGGTAGAGTGCTTGCCTCTCATGCATGAGGCCCTGGGTTTGATTCCTCAGCACCACATAAACAGAAAAGACTGGAAGTGGCTCTGTGGCTCAAGTGGTAGAGCACTAGCCTTGAGCTGAAGAGCTGAGGAACAGTACCCAAGCCCAGAGTTCAAGCCCCACAACCAACAAAAACACAAATTTGGTTGTTCTCTTAGTTATATTTTTTAAAAATCCCCATCACCAAGTATTAGTACATGAGATGAGCTCATCATCTCAGATGGTGTTTCAGATGTTGTTTTAATACAGAGATTATTATTTCCTACCATTAACGACAATTGTCATAGAAATAGTCTAGTAATGGCATTAAATCCAAATGTTACTTCTGCTTTCTTAGTACTATGCTATAATTATTGGTATCTCATTTAAAGTGATTAAGCAAAATTTCTGGCTTTGTGTGGGCTTGGAAAAGTTGTGTGTATTTTTGTAACCATGTGAAATTAACTCAGCCACTGAAATTGTGTTTATCATATTATCTCCATTTACATCCCATTCAGTGGTTTTCCTACTTAGAAAACTACTTTCCATCAGCAACACTCAAAGATTCCTGAACACCAGGAAACCAATGTACACAAAGAAGTAGAAAAATTGCTTGGGATAGCCAAACTAAATAGACTTTGAAGCAGAAACCTTAGGAGTTATAAATTATATGCCTGGCAGTATTAATAGTGTTTACGAAGGTTCTTAATTTATAAAAAGAGAAAAATGCCTCCAGATGGATGTACTAGTACACGCACAGTAGCACTGCTTGTAATAAAGAAAAAAACAACTGAAAAAACCCATTAGTAAGGAATTAATTGAAAAAAATATGAACCCATACAATGGGCTACTGTGAATCTGTCAAGGAGGCAGATTAACACTGGCCAAAAGAAAAAGAAACTTCAGAAAATTTTGGAAGATGGCAATTTTTGTTAAAAAATTATTAGAAAATGAAAAGCAATTTACAATGAAACACAACACTGCAAGTAGAGAAAATACCTGGAAACTATGCAATAGCAATTATCCTGGAGGAGCAGGAAGAGGATTACAGGAGAGTTTGGTGTGTTGGTATTGAGGGTGTGACACGCTCATGCCCTTCTCTGTCTGCCAGGAACTGATGCCAGTAGCTCCCATGGATGCTCCATTCCTTCACATAAAATGGTGTAATACAACCTGTGCATATCATTGCAGGTATTTTAAATCATCTGTAGCTGACTCATAATACTTAATACCATGTAAACACCTAATATAACATAAGCATATAGGAAAAATGTATATATCCAGTACTGTCAAAGTGTTTTGAAAAAAATTATTTTTCATTGGTTGATTCCCCTAAATATAAAGTTCCTAGATTTGGAGGGCTGATTGAATTACCTATGCTGTGTATGAGAAGGAAGGATACTTAAATACAAAGAGGGTACAAATTAGAAACTCACATAATCCACTTCAATGTTGTTAGATGATAATTTTTAAATGGCAAAGTTATGACTCACATCTGTATAAAATAAACACATGCTAAAGAATCTACTTATGCACAATCAACAAGGCAGTAGGTAAAGATGTTACAATTCGTTCCAAGATTGATCCAAAGAGCAGAAATACCTACAGAGTAGGAATATTGAGAAGTCATTTTCAGCTTCTTCCACAGAGGGGAAGGGAAGTCTGTAGGCCCTCCACTGAACAGATTTTATCTGTCTAGAAGACAAAAGTTATTTGCATTACTGTCAGCCTTCTACAACACAGAGTTAAAAATAGCTCCAAGATGTGCGGGGACAGTGCTCTCCTACCATCCTTTTTTTAAACTTTGATTTTATTTTTTTAAAAAAAGGGCTGGGAAGGTGGCTCGGTGGTAGAGTGCTTGCCTTGCATGCATGAGGCTCTGGGTTCGATTCCTCAGTACCACATAAGCAGAAAAAGCCGGAAGTGGCGCTGTGGCTCAAGTGGTAGAGTGCTAGCCTTGAGCTGAAGAGCTGAGGGACAGCGCCCAGGCCCAGAGTTCAGGGCCCACGACCAACAAAAAAAATATGTATGTATATATATATATTTAGAGAGAGAGCTATTAAGGTGTTGCAAAGAGTTGTTACCATTTCAGAAGTAATGAGTACGTTGCTCTTTATGGACAATGTCATTCCTTCCTTCACTATCTCTTTTCATCCTAACATTTTTTTTTGTCCCTTGTGGGGCTTGAACTCTGGACCTGGGTGCTGTCCCTGTGCCCTTGTGCTCAAGGCTAGTACTCTACCACTTTGAACCACAGCACCACTTCTGGTTTTCTGGTGGTTAATTGGAGATGTTACATAGACTTTCCTGCCAGGGCTGGTTTGGACCGGGACCATCAGATCTCAATGTCCTGTGTAGCTAGGATTACAGGCATGAGCCACTGGTGTCGGCCATCCTAACATCTTTTTATTTTTTACTTTTGGCTGTCGGTCGTGGGGCTTGTACTCTGGGCCTGGGCGCTGTTCCTCAGCTCTTCAGCTCAAAGCTAGCACTCTACCACTCCACCACAACGCTACTTCCAGTTTTCAGGTAGTCAATTGGAGAAAAGAATCTTATAGACTTTCCTGCAGGCTGGCTTTGAACCGCCATCCTCAGATCTCAGCCTTCTGAGTAGTTGGGCTTACAGGTGTGAGCCACCAGTGCCTGACCATCCTAACATCTTAATGGGAAAGGTGTGCCACATGGCCCCCATGGAAACACCAACAGTTCCCTAAAGGACTAGCAGTAGAGCACATGTTATACTAGTTGTAATTAGTTTTGGTCTTTTGCTGCATTCTTATGTAACTTGGTGGAAAGTGAGCTGCAGTGTACTCCCCTCGATGTAAAAATGGGAATGACATTATTATTATTAATACCCTGTAGGGTTGCTGCTGGGTTAAATGGGGAAATGTGTGTGAAATGTTTGGACTTGCCCTGACTTTTAGTAAATGTTTGGTGACTGTGAGTTATTAGCCTCTTTATAGCTAAATGTAGTAATTCCCCTAAATGCATGGTGCGTGGGATGGCAGCTCAAAACAAGGGCCTTCAGCATCTGGGATATGTCAGGGTCATGAGCCTTGCATCAGATGAAATGCACGTAATGGAGTTTCTTCACTTGCATACTAAACCAACTTTTTCACTTCCCTGGATCTTATCCTTTTGCTTGCCATACATTTCTGGTACTTTCCAGATTCTTCAGAGTCCATGGTTGGTTTCCAGAAGTTTTAATTTTTAAAGTTGTTATTATAAAGGCGATGTACAGAGGGGTTACAGTTACATAAGTGAGGTAAAGGGTACATTTCTGTTTGGACAATGCCACCCCTTCCCTTGCTGTTACCCAGTCCCCTCCCTCCCACCCTCCCACCCCCCTGCATACTCACCCACAAAGTGTATAGTCCATTTTCAACATAGTGTCTAGTGAGTACCACTGATGCAGGTACTGGTACTCAAGCAAATCTTTCATTTGCTTCTACTCCCTTGCTTCTAGTAATTTTATATGCACTTATCCTGTCTGTCTGGGGATGGGGAATGGGAGGTCTCATGCTGTTGCACCGGCGAGCCTTACCAGCTCCTCCTGTCTCAGCCACCTGAGTGGCTGGGACTACAATAGGCAAGTACCCCTACGCGTGACTTCTTTATAATCACATAGTGTCTTTTTATTATTTTGGTTTTCTGTTTACTGACTCAATCTAAAATGCATATTTGATTGGTGGATAAACTTGGTAATGTTCATCTGAATTTTCTTCACTGGTCTTTTGCCATTTGAATTTAAGTTTCCTTCAGTAGTTTGCAGTTGCATTCACCTTAGCTTTAGGGAATACATGTCATTAACAATTTAATCTGTTTTACTTTGAGCAACGAATTATTGAAACAGGAAAATTAAAAAAAATGGGACCAGGTGCTGGTGGCTCACACCTGTATTTCTAGCTTCTCTGGAGGCTGAGATCTGAGGATCATAGTTCAAAGCCATCCCAGGTAGAAAAGTCCCCAATTAACCACTGAAAAACTGGAAGTGGAGCTGTGACTCAAAGTGGTAGATCACGAGCCTTGAGCAGAAGAGCCCATGGACAGTGCCCAGGCCCTAAGTTGAAGCCCCACAACAACAACAACAAAATTATGGGGTAGTTGCATCATGCATGCATTTAATTTATGAACTTCAGCAAATGAAAGAGTAGGTTTACTGGCATTGTGCTTGAGGAAGATGGTGTCTCTGCCTATCAATGAACATCAATGAGCAGACCTGGGTACATGAGACATTCACATACTTCCCATAGGAATTCAGGTCCTGAAGTGTACCACAACTGCTCCTTGTGCTGCTCACTGGGCTGAGTACAATTCTTATACCGTGAAGGTAAGATTATATTAAGTCACAGGTGGAAATTCCACACCTGAGTTCATGAGACAAGTAGCTGTCAAAACACAGATGTGCTAAAAATATAATATAAATTACCTTCAGGCTATGTATAAAATATACATATGAAACATAAATAAATTTCTTGTGTGGACTTGGGTCTCATCTCTAGGATGTCTCATTATGTATATACAGATCTTCCATAATCTGAAAAAAATTGGAACAGTTCTGATTCTGAGCCAAATGAAAGAATCAGGCATCTATTCCAACCACGAAGTAAAAATAGACTGTGTGAAGTTTACTGAATAGCATATGTGAATTTAGTATTGGTCCAATATAAAGAATTTTCAAATATATTTTTGCTGTATAATTTAATCTCCTGAATGTTATTCCATCTTATTTAAAATTAATCTGCCCAGGAAAACCCTGGTTAAATTAAAAACAAATATTGGAAGCCACTCAGCTGATGTGTAAACAATTTCAGATGTTATAGTCTCAGAGACAAAGTTAGGCAATATGAAAATAGTTCATTAACTTTATATTATAGCAATTTTTTCATGGTCTTAAGCTACATTTTTTGGGGGGAGAGAGTTATTCATTTCTACAGATACCATTGCAGGTGCTGACGATTTTCAACTTCCTGTTTTTTAAAAAATAATTTAAATTTTATTGTAAAGGTGATGTACAGAAGTAAAGGTGATGTACAGTTATATAAGTAATGAGTACATTTTTTTGAACAGTGTTACCCCTTCCCTCATTTTCTTCCACTCCTCTCCAGTCCAGTTCCCCTCTCCCCCAAGTTGTAAAGTTTGTTTCAAACATAGTGTCTAGTTGAGTTTCACTGTTGAATTGGTTCACTCTTTGTCCCACTGTTTCTGTGATTCCCCTTCCCTTCCCCAAATCAGAGAAACATATACAAGACAAAGGGTACAGAAATAAAAAACAGTCACAACAGAGAGTAAGCCAAAGGTAAAAGAAAGAAGAAATAACTGAAAACAGTGCAATAAAAAACCTCTTGTTTCCATCCCTTGGAGTTCATTTCAATAAGCATCATTTCAGATGGTCATATGCATATTGCTATTGAGCCATTGTGCTCCTCTCCTAAGAATATCCTCCTTTGTTCTGTGTGAGAACGTTTAGAGTGCTGTTTAATTAATCATGCACAAATGTAATTATTTTTTTCTATCCATTGGGTTAACTTGTGGATTTATAGACAGATCCTAATTATTACAAATGAGGGAAACCATGCAGCCTGTGTTTCTTTGGGTTTGGTTTACTTTACTTAATATAATTGTTCCAAGTATTTCAATTTCCTTATGAATGGGGCAATGCCATTCAGCATTTCTGATGGAAGCATAGAATTCCATTGTGTATATATGCCACATTTTCTTGAGCTATTCATCTACTGAGGGGCATCTGGATTGGCTCCATATCTTAACTATGGTAAACAATTTTGCAATGAACTGGTGGCATTAGTGTAGGCTGGTTTGTGGTCATTTGGGTAAATGCCCAGGAATGGGATTGCTGGGTCATAGGGAAGCTCTGTTTAGTCTTTTGAGAAATCTCCATATTGCTTTCCAGAGTGGTTGAACCAGTTTACATTCCTACTAACAATGTAGTAGGGTTCCCTTTTGGCCACATCCCCACCAGCATGTTATTGATAGTTTTCTTGATAATGGCCATTCTAACTGGGATGAGGTAGAATCTTCATATTGTTTTTATTTGCATTTTTTTATGGCCAGAGATGTTGAAGAACATTGCTCCATGTGTCTATTGGCCATTCTTATTTCTTATTCAGAGAAGTCTCTTTTTGTCTTTAGCCCATTTTATTGATGGGGTTGTTGTTCCTTTGAGGATTTGTTTTGGGGGGGCTTAATTTTTTTGAGCTCTAAGTATATTTTAGATATGAGGCCCTGATGTGCATCTAGTAAAGATCTTTTCCCAATTGGTGGGCTTTCTGTTTGTCCTACTATGTCCCTTGTCATATAAAGTTCTTCAGTTTAATGCAATCCCATCTATTCAGCCTTTCTTTGATGTGTTGTGTTTCTGGATCTTTACTTAGGACTAATTTCCTCTTTGAAACCCAGATTTCTTTTTTTTTCTTTTTGCAGAGATATCCGGTACTCTATTAAACCCAGGACGTTGTGCATTCTAGGCAGTGTTCTACCACTGACCTACATACATCCTAATCCTCTGGTCCAGACTGTTCCCTGGGTCTTAAAACCAATATCCACTCAGACTACAGTCCATCTGTCTACATGTGGACAGTCCAGAAGAAGGCAAGTAAAATCAATGCAACTATGTTCAAAATTGGATCCTTTCCATTGTGTGTCCAGGATCTTCCATCCCTCTTAGACTCATCATCCCCTCTCCCTATGCTTTGCTCTACCCTTGGGTCAACCTTATTTCTGAGGATGAGTAACAAAGCCCATGAAATTCACCTCCAGTTACCACCAGAAAACTGGAAGTGGCACTGTGGCTCAAAGTGGTAGAGCAGTAGCCTTAAGCTAAGAGCTCAAGGACAGCACCCAGGTTCTGAGTTCAAGTCCCATGACTGACCAAAAAACAAAACCAAAAACCAAAAACCAAAACCCAAAAAAGAACCCTGTTGCTTTAAAGAAAATTTCTGAATTCTTTCACAGATGCCTGGTAGACTCTGAACTTTCAATTCAAAAGGATTAAGCACTATCTGAATAGAATACACATTGGAACACATTACAACTGGGGTTTTCTCAAATATTTTATTGAGGTAACTTTTCCCAATTTTATACACATATATATGCATTTATATGTACTTAGGAAAGCTAAACAATGTTCTAAGGCACTTGGAATTGTGCACAGCAAAGTATCCTATTATATTATACCACTAGATAGAGCACGAGTTTGCTTCTTAAATAACACAAACACCAATATGAAATAAAAAAGATAATACATAGTCTTTCTTTAAGGTTACAATAGTGGAATACATATACATACGTGTGTTTACTGGTAGATATTTATACGTACATACTATAATACAGTACAGATTAAGGACAACATAAAGAAAAAGTGTCAGGCTAATCAGTGTAATAGTTCCAGTTATTTACACACACAGATCTTCTACTGTGTCAGCTGCAGGAAGTGGGAATCATTAAGTTAATTTGATAATGCTCACAGTGAAACCATTTTAATTACTTTAACCAAAATGTGAAATAACAGAAAAATGCCAAGTGTCTATTATTTTAAAAACCACTCTTACATAGAAAACAAAGCCTACCTTGAATTTTTAGTAAGTATTTAACTTGTGAAATTGGTATAGAATGTTTGAACACATTGGCCCATTTCAAAGCCACATGAAAAAAATACTCAAAACAAAACAAAAAACACGAGTGCTTATCTTTGAAGTGAGGAAAGTGGTTTGACCCTCATTTCACTGATTATTTCCCAATAGTAGCTAGTAATGCAGTAGCAACTTCTCATTGTGGAGATGCTCTACAAATGTAAAGATACAGTCCAATCACAAAAGCACCCAGCAAGGGAGAAGCCCTCAGACTGGCAAGTGGCACATATATTCTTATTGGCATTTTAATATACCATAAAATGGACCTGAGGGTGGAGGGTAGAGTAGCATTCTGCCTCGTTGACTCCTTTCAATTTATTCTCGTTAAAAAAAATACTGCTGTTAAAAAAGCTAAGAATTTTAAAGCACCATCTCTAAGTTTACGATTTGACCATCTTTATTAACTCTATGTTACTCTGCCTTGAGGTTTTCCTTTTTAGGATTTTAATATTTCACATAATTACAGTGGCTAACTTAATTCCATTTACCTTACAAGAATTGAAGGTGCATTGATCAATCCGTTTCAGTGACAAAGAGAGACAGAGAAAGCACGCCTCTGTATTTTTAGCACAGTTTAACCTTGCTTCACGTGGGTCAACTCATCTTGCTTTGTGTGTGACCAACTCTGCAACACGAATATGAACGAGCCCACAGTTTATCCACATTTCCATCATAATACAGAATTCATACATCTTCAAAAGGGTGGAACCACAGGACTGTATTTATACAGGAGAATTCAAATCTGTGTATGTGGATTAAGTCCTTCATTAGAAAGACAAATACAAAATTCTTTGAAACTGGGAGGAGTGTGGAGAGGCAATATAACATTATGGGGTGACTTCCAAGAGCATTGAATTGTTTTAGGTGCATTATTATGAGTCACTGTGTTTTAACTCTTGCAATAACCCTGATGATTGACAAGGACTATGACCAATAGGGTAGTTCTGAAGTAAACAAAACATACAAAACACCCAACTGCTTCATGTAGAAAACCTCTCCTTTAAGTATACACAGGCCAAGGGTGAGTCACTACACCTAATGCCCACTATAATTGCCAGGACTGCTCAGTGAAAACTGCATGCAGGCAGAAGACTTGGAAAAGTGATGGTGGTCTGAGAAAAAGCAAGGAGGTGACACAAGGCTTAGGAAGCGGCACTTTTTCCTGCGTTTTCTCAAATGGCAGCAGTTGGTACTCGGGTAGAGGGGTAATACCCTCCAATGGTGGTATGTGAACAAGGAGGAAGGCTTTTAGGTTTGGTTTTCACAATGACTGGGGATGCTGCTGATGGTCAGTCACAGGGGCCTGGGATATTAAATGTTTGCCATGCATGGGGGCATTTCTGTACAACAAAAATCATTCTGATCCAAATGCGGACAGCACCCCACTGAGAAGCACTGATCAACAGTACTTTGCTGATATGTGTAGCTGCGTTAGCAATGTGGCAAGCTAAATGACATTTTTGGTGTGGTGGTAGTGGTTGTGGTGGTGGTGTATGTGTGTGTTCAGCAAATCTTAGCGTAGCTTAAAATGGCCCTTTTTGGTAAAGATATTAGGTGGGAATAGCTATCACAGGATTTGTTTGCCAAAAAATCCAAAGTAGCCAATGGATTCTCTTAATTTGTGAAGACCCCCGACTTCAAAAAAGCATAGGTAGGCTATGCTTCAGCTGATTTCTTGAAATGCTAATGGTAGTTCACAGTTTCTAAGAGTTTAAGTTGGTTGATTATAAAGTAACTGGGAAGTGAAAATGATAATAGTTTGAGGGGTTTCTACTACCTGTGTTCCTACTAACCTTAGTCACTGTAGAGATGCAAATCCCTCTTTGAAAGTTGGGTTTGAACTATGTAGGGATGTGTTTTCTCTCAGGAAGATGTTCTATTGACTGGATGATTTGCTTTTGGCACTCTTCCCTTCTGGCACATAGTTGAATGCTGAAAGTTCATTTTGGTTTCTCACATACATTGTGTGTGTGTGTGTGTGTGTGTGTGTGTGTGTGTGTGTGTGTGTGTGTATTCCACCAGGAAGCACACAGCAAATACTTTGTAATTGAGAGATTAACCAAGGAGCTCAGGGATAGTTTTATAGACAAACGATACTAAAAAGTTTCTTGTATCAACATACTCTAAGGATTTGAGGAAATAAGGATCTGAGCATTTACTTTTAGTATAAAGGTAGGTTTCACATCACTAGAATTTAGGAATGCCTGGACAATTCTGCTATATTGACCTAGATTCATTTCTCTTGTGTTAGCTGAAATCCATCTGACCGGCACTGAGGAAAGTCCCTTATGAAACACACTGCTAGAACCACTTAAAATGCTAACAGGTGGATGAAAGTTCTGAGCAAGAGAGGAAGAAGGGGAAGTTTTCACTGTTAAAATGCACATGCAAGACTTACTTTCTCAATTGTGCATACAGTAGAAACTTTGAAACTTATGTTTGTCTGACTCTATGAAGTATTGATAGGGTATTTATCAAGATATTCAGTACTAATTTTCTCCTCCAAGTGTAAGCTGATATATATATATATATATATATATATATATATTTAACACTACTAAATATTTTTAAGGTGCCAATCAGTACTGAATGAACTGCAGGATGCAAAACCTGGTGAGTTATGGATCTTAAGGATTTAACTCCTTTTGAAATTTGGTGATTTTCTTTTTGAAGGATGGATCCACTGCTTCTATACTTGCTATGACATTCGGAAGAGACTAGTGACTAGCCTTATTCTGACAATAAGAAGATGAAGATGAAACCAGAATGTCAGCCTTCCTGGGTAAGTCAAAGAGATAGATGTGTTTGTTTTTTTCTTCAGTTCTAACAGCTGTTCAAATGCCAGGACAGTTCCCTGAATTCTGTAGACCTCAGTTAAATCCTGTTTGGAATTAACATAGACTACAGTTAGTATATAAAATGCAAGACACTTCAACAGACCAAAAAATATCAAACAAGCTACCTTAACTGAATGATGATCACCAGAGAACTAATTTTTTTGTATTGATTGATAGGGATGCTGATCAAACCCATTTAGCATATTCTTACTGTATTAATATTAAGGAGCTTTCTCCCTGCTCTATTGTTTTTTAAAAGATGGCATTGGTCCCTCTGGTTTTTATACTCTGTCTAGTTCTTTCCTGGCTGAGACATTCCTGGAGAAGGGTTTATTTCCTTCCCTATCTGAGGGATTCAGACTTGGTCTATGTCAGTTTCACATTATATCTCATGTTAGTGAAAACCTGGAATTGGGTTACAACTGCAAGAGGAAGAGAAATCAGGGTTACAAGTATAATAGCTCAGTGAGAGAACATGTGCCAAACAGGAAAACAAAACCAAGTTAACCAATCTAATTTTGCACACAGTCATTTTCTCCATAGAACAGAAGTGTAGTGGCTAGGTTGCAGAAACATTGGTAGTGAGTAGAGGTGTAACTGTAAAATAGGACTGGTCAGGTAGGAAATCAGAACCTTATTCTGTGAAATACAGTTTATCTCATGAGCCTTTAATTCTTGCTATTTTTTTTAAATTAAAGGTTTATTGTAATAAAGTACTTGGTGACCCTAATTATTTAAGCCAGCAGTGGTTAATTTCTTTTTTACTTTTTAAACTTTTCTAACATACAATTTTAAAGCTTTTCTAACATACAATTTTTTCTACACCAAATGGAAGAAAGGTGTGGGTAGTTCATAAACCTAATATATTATGCAAGAAAAAACAACATATTAATATTCAACTTTTTATGCTGAATGAATCTCACTGGAAGGATTAAAAAATTGTATTTTATGCATTACTAGTGGGAAAAGACTGTTCTTTCCATCAACCAAACAGGAAGTTTCTTGACAAGTATCTTGAGTGACAAAATGATGTTAATGTATCACATTTACCATGAAACAGAGCTCTCATGATTAGAAATTGAAAAACTTCAAAGTTTATAAGGATAGAAGAAAAAAGCAAAGAAACACATTCCTTAGTATTTTTCTCAAGACACTAAAACAACAATAAAGTATTATACAAAAGAATATCTGTAAAAATAAACAAGAACAAAATAATTTTTTATAGCTGGAGTGAAACACAAGAACTGGGAATGTAGTTCAGTGGCAGAACTATACTGCAAAACAATGAAACAAAGCAAAAATCCTCAGCCAGAGTCCGACCTATGGGACATGCATACACATTTTTTTTCAAAGCCAAAGAATATCTTTATTAGTGAAATGGTGACACAGAAAGCAGGCTGATTTTATGAATGCATGCAGCTGAGTGCACCAAGAGGTGTAATAATACCAGTTACTTTTCTTCCTTAAAAAATGGTCCTGCCTTTTTATCATAAGTAAATTGGGGCTATTTTTTTAACTTCTAAATAGGAGAATCCAATTTTAAATGGTTCTTCAGAATACTAATGAATGGGGGAGGAAAGCAGGAAGGGAAATATCAATTAACCCAACATTTAAAATGTTTACACTTTGGGACTGAAAGTAAGAAATCATAGTCTTTCCCATTCAGAACTAGAAACAATTCAGAAAATTCTATTCTAGCTTCTAGGAATATTACATATCCTGGGCATTTTAGATAAAAGGGGTACCAAATAATTGCGAGAGAACAATGAAACACAAGCGAGTATTTACAGATTGGTAGAAGTATGTGGAAGCTCTGCTTGGACTGGCAGAGAAGAGGACAATAGCAGAAGGATGCTGGTGTAAACAGTACTGACTGTAGCTCCCTGGGAACCCAGCTGAATGCTCACCTGACTCGTCCTCTTCCATTGAAAGCAAATACTATATTTATAGATACGATCTGCAGGCTCTTCATATACAAGGTAAAGTTTTCCTCACACACAATTTACCCAAATTTACTGTGTTTTTTTTTAAAAAACCCATATGGTTGATTTTAATAGCAGCAACCCAACTTTATATAAATGCAGCATTGAAAAAATACTAGGTCCTTTTCATTGTCCTTCAGAACTAACAGCCAGCAGCACTTATGTGTACCTGGCTTATACAAAGGGTCTCGTGATTGTCGATATGATCTTGCTTAGATCAAATAGAAACTTTTTGACTAGCTGCTTGACTCCAGATACTCAAGATAGGGTAAGCCCAAAAGATTTATTTGTGAAGTCTGTATCAGTTTTATAGGGTTACATTACATCTAACTGTATGCCCTGTCCTGCTATCCTGGTAGAGGGCCGAGTAGGAATAGGTATGTAAAAAATGTCAAGTGAATATAGCTGAGCTATGCAAAGCATGCAACAAAATTTCAATGAGCATGCTTGGTAAGAGTTGGTAGAAGCTTCTTGCATTTAAGAAAAAGAGGCATGAACACATTCAGACATATTTCTGGCAACTGGATTCACTGGCACAACATAAAATAACGGTACTATACTGTACCAACTTAATGGTGAGACAAGAATGTTCTAGCAAGTCTTGAAGGAATCTATATCAGTGGTTAGATTCCCAAATCGCTTAAGTTCTCAAATACCAAATGCCCGCTTCAAAAATACATTTGTGCTTTGCTTTTTCTTCATTAACATAATGAAATATTTTCTTTTTCTTTCTGATTTTCAACTCCCACCCATTGGCAGTGCCCAGCAATTGCAATCTTCATTTTTCTTTAAACTACACACTCCATACCATTTGGCTTTCTGGTATTAGGGAGCCACTGATTGTCTTCTGCTCATTTTCTTTGATGAAAACTCCTGATGAAGAACAGCTCATGTAACCATAGTGTCTGTCCCTTACCATCAATTCACATTCTGGGCAGCAAGGCTAGTTGCACCTTTTCTGTTGCTTACGGACCCCATCTGGGTGATCCAGGAGAAGGATGCTTTCGAACAAAGCTGAGTTCCTTGGCCACAATTAAGCAGAAACACACACATTCACATCTCAGTGCAATATCAGGTTTTTCCAGAAGCAGGGCTTCCAGTAAGGATGATCAATCAATTTCCAAGCAGTCCCATACTTCATTATGGGCGATGGAACCTAGAGCAAAAAACAGTTATGGTGAGTCCTTGGTATGTAGCATGCAGTACAATGCACTGAACAAGGTACGGTCATGTTGATAGGAAAAGCCGCACTAGATGTTCCCTGACAGAATTACTGTGAATAGTTGTTGTCATAACAGAAGACCGTTAGACACATGATGTTGGAGAGCAGAGAGAATCACCTAAAAGATTCCTGGTTGATACTCAGTTCAGAGAGCAAGCCAGACTAAATACTGCTATTTTTGTGGGTCACTTTCTCATTCATATTAAATGGAGTGAGATGTTACACCGATGGCTTTGGTTACACCTAGCCTGCAAATATAAAAGGCAGACAAAAATAGACAACCATTTTGTTAGCTTTAGCATCTTACCATCTCCTGCTGGTGACTCCAAATTAGCTTTTCCACATCTAGATTTGGAAATACTCACTGGGCATTTCTACCAGGATAGTCTACAAGTAACTTATAAAACATGTCAATAACTATACAACTTTAGTTAGCCTCCATTGGTACTTTCTATCTTGTTCAATGGTTTACTGTTTAAAGTATTAACTCCTAGAGTTGCAAGTCCTTTCTCATCTTTGTTCTTCCTTTCCCATGTATCATTAAATCCTGCCAGGACTGCTTGTCAGAACCATTAAAGCCTTCACTGTCTAGTGCTGGCATTACTGTCACAATTTGCTTGCTAGCCAGAGGGCTGGCTTATTTTCCTTCCAAGAGGGTTCTTGAACATTCCTGCATTTGTGCAGCTTGTGCGTTTGAGCACACTGTCTCTTCTAACAATGCAGTTCCCTCACTCCATTTCCCATCTGTGCTTTCATTGTTAAGGTCAAGGTCAAGAGCCGTCTTCTCCAGTATGCTTTCTGTGATCAAGCTCTTCAGCCAGCTCCGTGTTTCCACCTTTAAGCAGCTCTGCTTAACCTCGCCAACCCTGTTTTCAAATTGCTTTCCCTGTCCCAGGCTCCATACCATCCCTAGCCTTTTCATTGTGAAATACAGATCCCACTTGGATTCAGAATTGTATTCTTTCCATTCTTTACAAAATATAGTTGTTTTTTTTTGTTTTGGTTTGGCGCTATGATTTAAAGCTCTTCAGTTTGTTTTCAACATAGTGTCTTGTACATCTCATTGTGACAATGGCTCATCCTGTATCCTTATTTCAGCATTTTGTTATTTCCCTTCTCCTCCCCAAATTAGAAAAATATATACACAGAATGCAGAACATTGGAATCAAATACAGTGACAACAGGGGCTGTACCATGGGGGAAGAACACACAAAGAAACACACAAAAAATCACTTTACAACTTTGCTGGGGGGAGGGGGAAGGTGTTGGAGTGGGAGAGGGGAGGGAGGAGTTGGGGAGTTGGGGGAGAAAAGGGATGGTAGGGGAAAAATAAAGGAGGGGGTAACAATGCTGGATACCTAATGGGATCATTACCTTGTTCATGTAAGTGTAACCCCTCTGAACAGTATCTTTACAATAAAAAATATATATTAAGAAAAAAATAAAGCCCTTCAGAGTGGGGCTTACCATGTTTCTATCACTTCTCTTTAGTATGCAAATGCTAGTCATTAGCTCCCACAATGCTTTGTGTACACATTCTGTCTTCCACTCATCTTTTTTCCCATCTCCAGTTTGCAAGGTCTCATTCTCTGCGGTCCCTAAACTCTCTCATTTTCATCTCTTCAGGAAGCACAGAAGCCAGTTGTGCTTCTGTAGTCTCTGGCACCTGCCAGCTACTTATCACATGCTCTTTGTGCAGGAACTTTGCTGCTAGACCAGGAGAAGATAAGAGAACACCATTCTCATTCACTTTTCCATATTCATGGAAATGTACTATCTGGCACAAGGTTGTTCCTTCCCTTCCCTCCCTTTCCTTCTTCCCTTCCTTCCTTCTTTCCTTCCTTCCTTCCTTCCTTTCCTTCCTTCCTTCCCTTTTTTTTTTTAGCAGTACTGGGAGTTTTGAATTAAGAGTTATTTTATTGCTGGTGTTACTTGAGCCATACCTCCAGTCTTGTTTTTTGTTTTTTTGGTGCTGGTCCTCGGGCTTGAACTTGGGTCCTGGGCATGGTTCCTGAGATTCTTTTGCTCAAGGCTGGTGTTCTAGTACTTGAACCACAGCATACTACTTCTTGCTTTTTCTGGATATTTTATTAGAGATAAGAGTCTCATGGACTTTCCTAGGGGTGGTTTTGAACCTCAATCCTCAGATCTCAGCTTCATGAGTAGCTAGGATTACAGACATGAACCACCAGCACCCAGCTAGTCCTATTTTCTTTTTTTACTAGTTATTTTTAGGATAACATCTTGCTTCCTGCCCAGAAACATGACTGAGCCATGACAGGCTGACTTTTATACTTGTTGTCACTGAAGTTACAGCACATGTTACCATATCTAGCTTCCTTCCAGAAGATAGAATCTTACAGGCTTTTCTGCTCAGGCTAGCCTGGATCAACATGCTCTGCATCTCAGCCTTCCACAAGCTTTGGATGACAGGTGTGAAACACTGTGTCCAGCTATATACTAAGAAGTGGTGTGTTGAACTTTTGTACCTGGGCTGGCCTTGAACCATGATCCTTGCTTTCTTGGTAGGATGACAGGTGTGAGCTTCTGACACCAAGCCATGGTGTATCATTTCTTTTCCCCCACATGATATACATTTACAAAGTGTGACCATGTTAAATTCAAGGAAAACTGAAAGATATAAGAAGAGACCAGATATGACTGGTCCTAAGTTAATTACTGCAGGAGCTGCCTAAGGGGTACATGGGACTTCTCACCTTCTGCTGCATGTTTGACTTCCCAAAAGTTAAAATAAAAAGAATATATATATATAGTGAGCTTTCCCAAACTAGTAAGTTGTGGTTAAAACAGGAGTATGTCCATCAATGCAGTGACATCCTTAGGTAGTGCCCCTCACTCGGGGACACTGTTGTGACACTCGGTCACACAAGCATTGCCTATATTGCAATACATAGATATAATATATTCCCAATGGAGGTGGGAGCCCCAGGATCTCTGATGACACAAGACAAATGCCTTGTACCTGCGAAACACCCCCTCCCCCACCCCATCTAATTTAGCAGTGATTTAGGCCTCTTCAATTTTGCTGAGCTTTGCACACCAAACATTCAATTCCACATCTTCAGATGTTTTTTGGTTCTGGATTCAAGGGTCAGATGTAGGGTAACCTGATACGAGGTGCTTTCTCTTCCTATTGGGAATGTTTATGGGGGGAAAGAAAGTAAATGAAAGATCTGGTTAAGCAAAGAGCAAGTAAAATTGTGCAGGGAAACCCAGCATTTTTCTGGATTGTAGTCTCCTTTTAGATTCACAAACCTAGCATGGACACTATGAAGAGGTTTTTCCTCTTTACAGGCATCATTTGCCCGGGGGTTCTTCCAGAAGATAATTAGCATCTCTGGTTTGCACTAGAAGGAGACAGCAGAGCAGAGAGGTGACCAGTCAGTACTGTAGTTACAATCATGTGCAGACCAAGACTGTACCAACTTATTTTTTAATTTATTTTGTGGTAGTGGGATTAAATTCAGGGCCTTGTGCTTGTCAGGCAAGTGCTCTACCACTTGAGCTGATACCTCCCAGATCTTTTAGTTTGTTCATCAGATAGGGCCTCAAGCTAACTGCCCAGGCTGACCTTGAACTGCCATCTTCTTGTTTATGCATCCTGAATAGCTAGGGTTATAGGGGTGAGCCACCATGCCTGGATTATAGCATCTTTTTATACAGACTGTGCAGATTTGGTCAACACGTGAAATTAGGCATCTTATCTTCATATTCAGCTCTAAAATTTTACAGTTGGAAGTACTAAAATGTGAATTATTATTAAATTTGTTACTATTCAGTGGTTTGCATTCATTTACCTTCTGGAAGGTTTGTCTGTGTGACCGAATGACAAGTTGGCTTTAGGCTTTGTCTGTGGAGCAATAAAGACGTACTCTGCCCTAAGGATAGTTAAACTGTCATCCCCTCTTTTTCCAGAACTTTCTAGAGACTTAAATTTGAAAATACTTACATTTCTTACTCTTAAAACTAGAATGCTTTTCCACCCTTGTGGAACAGAACGTTGAGAGGGAGTGAATGGGATAGGGGGCAAGAAAAAGCTATTTTTTTAAATCACAGAATTCAGATGAGGACAACTATTTTCTTTGTTTCCCCACAAGTTACCAGGAAATATTGACTCATTTTTCTATCCATTCAATCTCATAATAAAAGAGTAAAATTACTCACAAATATAAAACTTCACTTCACTGAACTTTCTTATTTGATATTTACTGAGATCCTCAATAATTCTTTTCCCTTTTCTTTTAAAAAAGTTTCACTACTGTGGCTCATTGGCTTCTATTGAGCAAACCAAGAGTTTCCTAAACATAGCTGAGAACTCAGGCCACGAGCTGCCTGGGCCTGGACCTTCTTAATACTGTGCACAGCTTGCAATATTTTCCAACTCTTCAAGTTTCTGTTGAGGTACAAGTAAATGGGGGTACCCAGGAAAGTCAGTACCACTACCTATCCAGCCTTCTTGCTCCTCTGTGGAGGTCCTTCATGATTTTATACTGCAGTTCCAAGTACAGTCCCTCTGAGACCATTTTCTGATAAACCACACTTACCTAGGTTATCTATAAATCCATAGAGGATGATAATAACTCAACAGGTCAGAGAATAACATCATTGCTGAAGAAACTTCTATGTATGTGTATACGTGTAATAATTTCGCATTTAAAACACATGAAGAGAAAACAGTCTCATGTTTCTACATCTGGAAAGGTAACAAGGTGTGAACAGGGCAAATAGTGACAGCTCCCTCCTATGTTGGCCCTTGCCACCCATTAACCAACCAGGGCAAGCAATGTTATCAGCCTTTTGCATCTTCCAAAGAGACACCAACAAAGGAAGCTATGTATGGGAATACACAGTACTCCTTCATACCTCTCTATGTGGGAGCCCTCTCTGGGAAGTGTTACATGCCTTGAATCTACAGGGAGCATGGAGGTTTAGGGATAGCTTAAACGGTACAAGGCAATAGAGTCTGCCACTAATTAGAAGGCAGTAGAGCTGCTGTGTAGCTAGGTTACATTTAAAGAGCTAGGTTATCCTTCACAGGCTGTTTACATCCCCGCCCCCAACAAGATGTCTGGATCTAAGAGTACTACTGTCTTTTACATGAGCAATAGCTCAGTGCAAAGCATCATCATAATTGTATATTATTTTGATTAGGAACAGTACTCTTTACTCCAAACTTTTTCCTTTTAAAAGAACGACTGAAAACATCTTGAAAAATCATAGCATGATTTTTATATCTCCAGAGCCAAAAATACTTCCCAGATGGAATGCAGTACTAATGATGTCAGATAAATTAATGGAAAATAGCAGTAGACATTTGCTTTATTGCCAAGTTCTGAAGACTACTAAAGGTATGTTTATTTTGGTGATATGAATATTTAATTTTTCCTGATCTAAAAAGACATTTTAAGAGGGCTAATCAATATGTATTTTTTTGGAAATCTTTTGCAGTTTGCCCTTGATATTAGCTGTTATTCCCCAAAGCTTATCTACTTGCATCTATTAATACTTACTTCAATAATGAGGATATCAACACATTATTTTGTGGGACACATTAAGAATAGTCTCAATTTCTCTAATTAATACAGAGAAATAGACATACAATTCTGAAAGCGAAAGAATATCCTATCAGATGTAAAAAGATCATGTACTCTAATTAAATAATATGACACAGGGATGAACGACCCTCTTATTAGAATATAATCAAGGATCCAGGAAACTGGCCCATGTGTATGCTAAAAGAGAATTTTACATCTCGAGGAAGTAAATGGCGTTGAGACAACCAATCATATACAGAGAGTAGAGTTACTTTACTTTTTTGAATATATACAAATAAATGCCCAATGGATAAAATTCCTAAGAGTAAAGAAGCATATATAAAAGTGGAAAATGGTACTTTTATAATTTTGGCCTTCTTCTGTAAGATACAATATGATGTGGTAAAATATAAGAACATAGCTTTTGATATGTAAACAGAAGATCATTAAAACAATTAATAAAGGAGAAAAATACAGTGACATATGTAGTCCAGGGTGAACAGCCATAATATCTAAGGAGGCTTTACTAATCATCTAAAAAAGAAAATCAGATGAAAAAATAAAAAGTGAATGGTTAATAAAATGTGTTGTTCGATCTCATAGAAATCAGTGAGAGTACCATTGTTTATATTGTACACTATCAATTTTTAGAATCTTTCCTTTAGAATGTGAATCTCTCAATCACTCCCCTAACTCAACTGCTAATGAGCCAGCCAGCATGTTCATACACACTGATTCAGTAAACTATGTGCTCTTTTTGGAAGCTAACAGAGTAGTATGTTTAAAGTGTTATACATATCTCCAGATGGGTAGGTAGGTAGGTAGGTAGATAGATAGATAGACAGACAGACAGACAGACAGGTAGACAGAGACAGGCAGACAGATAGACAGATCTCTGCTGAGAATTCCACATAAATACTCACACACCTACACAGATATAGGATAAAATTAAGGTAGCAGTCTTTTGATAATGAAAAGCTAATTTCATGTCATAGTTCATAGTCATGTCATAGTTCAGCAATTTATCAATGATACACTGTTTATATGTGTGAGAGAGGGTGTATATAAAAACGTGTATATACTCAAATGTATACATTTGAAAACAGTCCAGATTTATGATCTGCATCAATATTTTCCCAGTCTTACTTGTGAGAGTGCTACCGTGGGTCTGAAAGAAGTGAAAAGGATTTTTACTTTAAATACTGTAATTAAATATATAAATATGTATATATTTTGTTGTTGTTGTTGTTGTTGTTTTTGGTCATGGGGCCTGAACTCCGCCTGGGTGCTGTCCCTCAGCTCTACAGCTCAAGGCTGGCGCTCTACCACTTGAGCCATAACACCACTTCAAGCTTTTTCTGCTTATGTTATGCTGAGGAATTGAATCCAGGGCCTCGTGCATGCAAGGTAAGCACTCTACCACTGAGCCACCTTCCTAGCCCCTAAATATATTATTTTGTATGTAAACATACATGTGTAAAAGAAATGTCTCTGATTCCTACCTATCACCTAATTTTGTTGTATTTGTTCATAGACAGAAACAGTCAAAAAAGGCCTCTTTCAGGATAAATATCTCCTTTTCATGAAATGAGAACTTTCATAGCAATACATTGTTTTTAAATTGATTCTTTGCTGCTGCAATTTATTCTCACATCATGCTATCAAATGGAAACATGGTTATCAGAGACCCTGATTTCCAGGAAGGCAATGCAGAAGTAAATGTCCTGAATCACAGAGTAGGTGGAGTGGAGCCCCAGCAGCTCTGGGATCAGGACACAAGGATACAGACACTTGCCATTTTCTCAATTGCCTGGAGGCCCCGACCAGTTCCGTCACCATAAATATCCTGCTGCCTCGTTCTGATTTACTTCACTGAATAGTGCAACCTTAGGTGTCACATATTAGAAAGAACTTTCCCCTGACCCACAAATGTTAGCAAGAATAGAAGTCTGGCTTGACAGGGCATGTGAGTGATCCAAGAGTAGATTATGATGGGATAAAGCCCTCAGTAAGAGAAAAATGATACCTTCTGGTTGGTGGAAGCCCTGCTTGCAAATACAAACCAACAGCTAGGCTCTGGTGGTTCCCGTGTCTAATCACAACGGCTCAAAAGTCTGAGATCTGAGGATCCTGATTCAAAGCTAGCCCATGAGCCTCTTCTCTCCAATTAACCAGCCCCAAAAACTCAGAACCGGAGGTGTAACTCAAGTGGTATGAGTGCCAGCTTGAGAGAACACAACAAAACAACAAATAAGAGCATAAGGCGAGGCCCTGAGTTCAAGCACTAGTATTAGCAAAAAGGAAAAAAAAATACAAACAAGTTATAGAGAAAACAAACAGATGAAGAAAGAATATGCCTAAGATAAAGAGGTTTTATCTGTGTGCCGGGAATAGCTAGGGAGCATATTGTAATTACAGAGGCCTGCTGTGGAGTTTATAGATGGAGTCTGCTGTTATCTAATGTTGGACTACTTGCTTTACCCATGATGACTTGCAGTTCCATATAGACCATTCCAGGAACCACTCCAAGGTCAGGTGAACCACATGCATGGGGCTGTCCTAGAGGCCACCTCTAGCTTAGGCATCAGTATTGGTTTTCTGAGAAGACATAGCATGGTCTTCCTCTTCTTGTGATCACTTGTGTTGGTATTATTTTTATCAATTTAATTTCTTTTTTTTTTTTTTGCTTATGTGGTGCTGAGGAATCAAACCCAGGGCCTCAGGCATGCGAGGCAAGCGCTCTACCACTGAGCCACCTTCCCAGCCCCTATCAATTTAATTTCTAAAGATCTGATTTCTGTGCACATTTCTAGGAACCTTCCTGTTATGATACAGTAAAGCACATACACCTGTGAGACTGAAATAAACAGAACAGCTGTCGAATGTGTTGGGGTGGGGGGAGGAGGGAAAGCAGACAATGTGATCGCTCAAGTCCTTTCTGGTTTTAGTACCAAAGCATGCTGGGAGGAAAAACAGCACGTTTATGAGTTGCTATGGTTATGATCTGAAGTGTCTTGTAAAGATTCATGTATTAAAAGTGTTTGTCTTCAGCTTGGCCCTATTAGGAGAACTTGAAGGAGGGGGCCTAATGGAAAGACTTTCGGTCATCGAAGTTGTACCCTAGAGAGGGGTTGTAGGCTTAGTCTCTTCCTCTTCCTCTCACAAGGTGAGTGGTTTTGCTGTTTATTGCTACCATGTGGTGCTGTCTCACCACAGGCCCCAAAGCAACAAGGCCAACTAACCATGGGCCAGAACCTCTAATGCTGTAAGCTCAAACAAATGCTTTTCTCTGTCTACTATTTATCTCAGGTGTTTGCTACTGTCACAGATCATTTGAGTAACAGCATAGTGCGTTGTGGTACTGGTAAAAACTTGATTCCTATTTTAAGTTGCATCCTGTGAAAAGTCCATTTCCATCCTAAGTTCTGTCTGCCGAGCTCAGAGCAAAAACATAAACACCCATGGTAATGATTACCAATATCTGTTCTGGGCACAGAACTTCAAGTTCAGTGACATAGATGATTATCATATAATTAAATAAAATTATCTTTTCTCACCGATATCATTGACTTAGGTTACTGGTAAAAGGAAATAAGGATGAATGTCTATTAGGTAGTTCTGTTAAACAGTTTTCAAAGTCTTAATTGTGACAAGTTAGACTTACTACAAAAAGTACCATATCAAAGCCTTTTCATTGCATCTTATCTACCTACCTTGTAAACTGCCGACTCTCTTCGTGAACTTCCATTTCTGTGCTTTTAAATTCATTTAGTTCTTTCCTTATTGCTGCCTACACAGAGGGGAAAAAAAGACAAGTAGAATGATTATGTAGGTCGTGTATTTCCTGAGTCTACACACCATTAGTGAAGCAGAATTTTTTTTAAAAGAAATGTCTGAGAATAGGATTCCTAATTTCTACCAGGTAATAAATACAATATATTACAAGTTGGGCACCTCCAATCTGAAAACCTGAAATTAGAAATGCACCAGAATCTGGAATTTTTTGAGTGCTAATATGAGGTCACAAGTGGAAAATTCCACATGTGCCCTCATACAGCTGTTGCAAGGTGAAGGTACAGTAAATAATGCTGTGGAAAAATGATCTTCCGGCTATGCATATAAGGTATACATAAAACACAAATGAACTTGCTTATACTGTCCTGGGGATCAGATCCAGGACCAGTCATTCCAGGTAAGTGCTCTACCACTGAGCTACACCCCTAGCCCCATACAAGAATTTTGGGCTCAGACTTAGCTCTCATCCCCACATCCCATTATGTGTATGCAAATATACCCAAATCTGAAAATTATCCCCTATCGGCAACCCTTTCAGGTGAGGGTGAATCAAGGTGTAAAGCCAAACTAAAAACTCCTTTGAACAACTAACCTATGCTTTTACAAGGTGAAAACTAGAACCTTGTGGTATTGAGGGAGAGGGCAGGGAGGTCAAGGGAGATGGGTAGGTGAAGGGAGCGAGGAAGGGGTGGGCAAATGCAGGCAGCATATTCAATGTATATATGTAATAAGTGGGAGAATTGAAGGAATGGGTGGGGTTGGGACAGCTGGGGGAGAAAGATGAAAAGGAGGTGACACAGATTAAGAGACATAGTACTCATAAACGGACATGTTGAGCTGTGACCCCTGAGTACAACAACTTAAAAGATAATCAAAAAATAAAATCAGGATAGATTGCTTTCAGTAGTCTTTCACAAGGAGCAGAGAAGGCTAGACTCCTGGTCTGGATTTACTCACCTCCCTCTCTCCCCTGCCACCTCCACGAGCCTAAGAAATTTTAGGGCAGGAGCTTTCCATGAAACAATATTATGTTCCCAGGAAACTTCTTCATTTGGTCCCACCAAAACAACATGGCTTTTGACTAGCTGCCGCAAAGCTACTAGAAAAGCAGTCGCAATTTATTCTTTAATATTGGAAGTCTAAACAGACAGAACTTAAAATTTCAGTCCTTCACTTAAAGCTACCCAAGGAAAACATCAAATAGGATGCCTTCATATTTAAAGAACACATGACTCGTACCATGTAAATTTTATGACCACAAAGAGATGCCTATGCTGCTGTTCAGAATGAGAAGCTGACACATTCAGCCACACATTAATCTTAGTGACCTATTAACAAATAGTGGCAGGATCATGCATAGCTTTTGGTTTCAGTTTTTGGCTTATTTTAAATATGTGTGTGTCTTTGGGTGTATACACATACAAATATGTATATGTGTCTTATGTATACCTATATAAATCCTGACTGAGAAAGCCTTCTTCCAGGTTTGACTACGTAATTAAAGACTAAGTAATTAAAAACTAGCTTTTCTCTGAGACTTAGCTACAGAACTACACTGGCATTATAAATACTATCACTGAATTGGCTTCCATGGTCAGAGGCAGAAAAGTGCTAGAATATTGGGTGAGATCTGCAATGCGGAGGGTGATCAGGTGGAAGGTGAGTAAGGAACTTGGGAGAAAGTAGTGCAATCAATGAGATGGCCACTGGAATGCTTGCCTTGTCTGCAGGTGTCAACCTGGCCCAGGGCTTGTCTGCCCGGCGGTCATAGTCAGGAGAATCGGTGACTTCCACATACTCATTAAATCTCAGGATCCTTCGAGCTTGGAGCTCCGCCACCGTGGGTCTCAGACTGAGCTGCAGGAGGGTGGGTGGAAAAGATACATCAGTAAAACTGTTTATAGTCTTGTGGTGGCAAGTTTTTTCTTTTTTTCTTTTTTAACAGACAACACTTTAAAGTTATGGTTAAATAAGGTCACTTTCAAAAAAAAAAGGCAGTGGTGTCTTGGGAATTTGTAACGAGAACTAGAAAGCAGCGTGCCCTCATTTTTAAGACTATAAAAATCGTCGTCGTTAGATAGGTCACCGTGTTTGGCAGTAACCATCTACGTTATGTTATTTTCCTGCCAGCGCTGAGATCAAGGCCTGGCTGTCATCCCTAACACAGGCACACACAGTGACCCACACACAGCAGCACGCCTGCTCCAGCGTGGCTGAATGATCAAGAAAAAAACTGTGAAACTTTTAGAAACATGAATTAATTCGCGTCCCAATCCTCATCCATGAAAGCTGTCCACTCAGAAATGTCTTTTAAGACCTAGAAAGGTCTAGCAAGGGTGAGCCCGCAGCCTTCCTTGCCAGCAAAACAAGGATCCAGGACCCATGCTGGCAATGACCTTTAGCTCGCAAAGTCAACTTGCAGGACAGGAGAATGGGATAAGGAGGAAGAGTTGCTGGAGAACCATACCTCCTTGCCAACTTTCTGATACTCAGACCACTAGGGTTTATTCTTGTGGCCTTTGTCCCAATGCAATTTCTCATTATATTGAATCTAGCCAGTCCTTTGCTTTCCTTTCTTCGGCTAGTCTCAAGTTCAAAAGAGCCAACACAATTATGAGGACTGAAAGCAAGATAGCCTCCTTGGTCGACAGGCATCAACGTGCCCTGCTATGTCAGAGTACCTCCTCCTGGCCCTCCTCATTTGAGATGTCCAGGAGTATGTACACACAGGTGGACAGACTTCTCTTTTACCCACAGGGCCCACACGTGCGTGTGCACTCACACACACAATATCCAGGCAAACTATTTCCTTTTTAGAGGAGATAGTAATTTGTATTTGCATGGGCTCAGAGATAGATGGTACATTGTGCATACATGCTCAGTAGTCAAAAGCAGTCTCTTTCTTGGTCCTCAGTCTACTCCTGAGTAAAACCAGAGTGAAGCAAAGTCAACACTCTACTATTCAAACCATTCCAATCCAAGGATTCCCAGAAGCCTGAATCTGTACCTGGAGCCCACCTAAGCGGGGCTAGGGTAACTTCAGCCCTTTCTGCCTTTCCAGAGCCCTGGTAGCTAGGCAACCTAAGTATTCTGTTATATTCTTAGATGCTACCCATTCTATACTGCTGGATCCTTGCTGCATCTCTTGGGCAAGTGGAAATAAGGAGTAGCAAGGAGAGAAATCCTTGTGCTTTAAGGTCTGGCCAGGTGGCAGCGCCACCGGTCAGTGGCCACTGATTTCTGATCTGATAACAGATCAGAAATGCTCCACCTAGTCTTCCCTTCAGAACTATGCCAGCCATAGGGTAGATGCCAGTGCTATAGATTCACATGCGTCATGGCAGGGAGGGCTCAACGGTGGGACAAGTAGGAGCAAGGGAGAAACAACAGGCACTGTTGAGTCATGGAGGAGCCCAAGTGGGTTGGGGAAAAGCTCAATGCACCCCAGGAGTGCCTCTGGAGCCAGGCAGAAGAGTACTGATGATGCAAAGTCCCAGCTAGCCCTCAAAGATGTGGGTCAGGCCCTGGAAGCTGCGAAGTCCCAGCTAGCCCTCAAAAATGTGGGTTAGGCCCCGCATGCTTGACTCTGGTTGTATTTTAGTCACCCCACCCTTTTTTCCCCCCCAGGAATGAAAGGTATATCTGAAGAATTACTGCAAGGATTTATAATGAAATTTAAAGACTGATAGTGCTTTATTTTTTCCAAAAGAATATTCTTTTGGCAGGGCTCTGGATGAGATTTATATTTTCATACAATGTGGAAACAATTGTCTGAGCAAATTTGTCAATTTGGGTAGCTGTGTGGCAGCCAAACTGGCTGATCAAGCTCACTTAATAAATTACTCCCACTTCTGATAGTGGTAAATCTTCAGTAGTCACAGGGTATTTATTTAATTTATCCGAGACTAAATGGAAAACGAGAACAGTGTAAAAGTTACTTTTTAAAAATGGAAATATATTTATATGTATTGAAATTTTAATAATTGTTCTCTGAATGGAAGATTTTTGGTGGTATTTTTTGTTTATTTTTATATTTTTAAAGATTTTCACACAATGCATGAAAATCTTTTGAGTAATAACTTTCCACAGTTAACATAACATGCAAATAAAAAAAGGAACAGTTGTTTTGTTTATTTTTTAATGACTATGATTCTGTAGTAGTCACATAAGAATAATTATGCCTAAGTATTACATTCACATATAAAGTGCAAATTTAAACAAATCAACAAAGTTTATTTCAGAGCATTCAGAATGGCATTACCTTCCGGCTAAGTCTACGTTTAAGTTCCATTTTTGCTTCTTGCTCCTCTTCTTCATTCTTTTCTGTTTGTTTTTGGAGAAAAAGCACAACAACTTAATTACTAGAGAGAAATTTCATCATCAGAAATGCCCATCAGATCACAGGTACTTGATTCTAATACTTATCAAACACCCTGTTAATGTCTTTAAAAGTTATTGTTAAGAGCTGGGTGGCTCATGTCTGTAATTCTAGCTTCTCGGAAGGGTGCTAGCTGAGAATATTGGTCCAAAGCCAGCCTAGGCTGAAAAGCTCTCTTTTCCAATTAACTAGAAAAATGCCAGACTGGAGGCAAGGCTCAAGGGGTAGGACACCAGTTGAGCAAAACAGCTGAGTATGAGGCTCTGAGTTCAAATCCAAGTACTGCCAAAAAAAAATGTTATCTAACCAGATTGTTCCCCTAAAGTTATGACAATGATAAGATCCAAAACTGGGATACTGACAGCCAGGCCACACCTGTAACTGGGAATGTCTAGGTGAACCTTTCACTCCTTGCTTCTGGTTCTTTGTCTGTTTAAACCTATAGCTCATGTCTGTACCCTGAAGATGAATGACAATGGGCTCTACTGATTACCTCTTACTAGCGCTGCCCCTGTTGTGTAATAAATCTGCCTTTCAAAAAAAAACTAGATTATGAAGACTTTGCAAAGCCAGGTGGTAGTATGCATGACTGTGATCCCAGGTACACAGAAAGTGAGAAGGAGATAGGGTTGTAGTCTAGGACCCACCCTTGGCAAAAGCACAAGACCCTATCCATAAAAATAATGAGAGCAAAAAGGGTTTGAAGCGTGGCTCAAGTGGTAGAGCACTTGGCTAGCGAATGTAAGACAAGATTTCCCAGAAAGGTCAGTCAGTCATGTTTGTACATGTAAATCCTTTCTATAAGTGTGTGTGTAAGCGTGTAAGTGTGTGTGTGTGTGTGTGTGTACACATGCGGTGACTTTGCCTTCTTGCATGATTGTTTTATTTTAGTAATTTTAAATCTTTCTGTTTCCTGACTGCCTGCTGTATTCTGAATAAAGATGGACAAGAGACTGTCCATATACTGTTCAAAGATGTTTATTGGTGATCATCGCATGGGCTTTACAGGCACGATTTACCAGAATTCAGATGAAATTTTACTTGGGGATCTGGCCTGCATGTGAAGAATATGAGACATATTAAAAGAGCTAAAAGAGCAAATGAGAACCATCCGATGCATGTCTGAGCTGCTGAGTTCCATTCAAACCCAACCAAAATATTTGATTTGTCTTCCTTGGTTCCCATAGAAGCCGAATGTAAACATTTCTTTGAATTTGGCTTTGAAACCAGAATGTTCTGAATGGGGTTATGGTGTACTGTGGGTAGAAATTATTTATTTTCTTGTGACTTTAACTTTCCTAAGTCTTCTTTTTCCTTAGTGCTTCACCAAGTTGTACAATTGGGTGCTGTGCAACAGATGGAATTTTAAAAAAGGAAACAAACACCCCTTCAGGTTTTATTGGTTGCTTAGTTGAAGAACGTGTGTACGTTGCTTCTTGTACCTTTTCTGTTCTATAAAGTGAGGATAGACTTTAATTCTTAAGATACCAATGCTTATGCAAATTATCTTCCAGTGTGGCGAGGAACTTTACTGAGGGGAAATCATGCTGTGGAAGGGATTAATGAAAGAAAAATCTTTTCTATGGCAAGATAATTATAAGTATTTTAAAAATTCAAGTAATGCAGGGGTGCAAATGATTAAAATACACCACAGGACAAGAGGCAGATGACGTGTCACACAGTGTGTCACACACACTTGTTTATAATTTAGATTTTGTTTGTTTTGACACAGGGTCTTACAATATAGCCCAGGCTGACCATAGAAACAGGTTCTCCAGCCTTAGCCTCCCTAGTACTGGCCCCACAGGTGTGAGGCAATGCACCTGATCTCAGATTTTTCCATGTGTGTGTGTGTGTGTGTGTGTGTGTGTGTGTGTGTGTATTTGTCTTTTCACACCCTTCAATATATGATCAAGATTCAAGTAATTGCCATATATGAATTAGACAAAGCTTGTAGATGGTTAGGTTTACATAATGGATAAATGCCAAAATTGGGGTTTATATGATTAAAACTGGACGGTGGGGATATTAATAATAAAAAAATCACTGAAACATTTTAGTTAATTCTTTCTGTACAGCTGTTATGCTGGGTTTGTTTATTTTTGCAGTCATGGGGCTTGAGCTCAGGTCTGGGGTGATGCCCTTGAGCTTTTACTTTTTTTTAATTTTAATTTTAATTTTTTGTGAACATACTGTCCAGAGGGGTTACAATTACATGGGCAAGATAATGAGTACATTTCTTATTAAGCATTGCAGCCTCCTCCTTTGTTTGTTGAGCTTTTTCATTCAAAGCTAGTGTTCTACCACTTTGAGCCACAGCTCTACTTCTGGTTAATTGGAGATAAAAGTTTTTCTGCCCAGGCTGGCTTTGAACCATGATCCATTGATCTCAGCCTCCTGAGTACGTAAGATTTCTGCCTGGGCACCTGGGTGTTATGCTGTATTTTAAGGGTAATTTCAAACAAAACAAGTTAGATATCTAATATATTCCAAAGATAACACATGTTACATTGTTCATTTCTGCAAAGGGAATATAGTTTTGCCTTATTAAGCCATTGTTCAACCAGGTGACAGCCAGTGACCTTTCAAAACAGAAGGGTCAACTGCAGTAGGGAGTTGAGTTCCTTATATTTCTCATGTTCAAAACCATACTTCTAAGAAAGATAGAGGAAGAGAGATAAGGTGGATAGAAGCCCCCGAGATGGCTCCTTGGCATCTTATTAAAGAACAAATATAACATATAACAAATATAACAGTCAAGGTTCAGCAGTATCAACAGTGGGAGTTCTATTCTATTCATTAATGTGTGGTCAGCATGTATGTATTTTGGTGGTATTTGGGTTTGAACTCAGGGCTTGGATTTGAGACAGGTGCTTTATCATTTACACAGCACCCTAGCACTGTATTATATATTCCTGAGTTATCAATTTGGATAAAAATGGATTTAAAAGAGCCACATATGTATGTATATGTGTAAACATGGCAGTACCAGGGCTTGAATCCAGGGCCACACCCTTGTTAGATATTCTCTCTACTCCTTTACCATATCCTCAGCTCTTTTCCTTTCTTTGTTTTTTTTTTTGCTTCAGATACTTTTTGGATAAGATCTTTTATTTTCCCCCTGGGCTAATCTTGAACTAATGTTCCTACCTATGCATCCTACATAGCCAGGATTGCAGGAAATAGCCACCATTCCCAGCTTTTTGGTTGAGATAGGATTTCAGACTTTTGCCTTGTGCTACCATGATGACATGAAGTATTTTTTGAGGGTACATGTTCTACACGTACCCAGGTGGATATTTTCAACAAATGTAAACACACGTGTAAGTCAACATCTATGTATTGACAAAATCTGGATCAACATATGGTTAGTCAGATGTTGAAGCAAGCAGTCAACAGATAATAGATGGCAGACATATTGATGTTCATTGTAAAACTCCAACTTTTCTGCATGTTTAAAACATTTCAAGTTGCGTATGGTATCACATACCTGAATCTCAGCAGTGGGAAGGCTGAGGCTGGAGGAACAGGAGGTTCAAGGCCAGCTTGGGCTATAATAGTGAGTTCAAGGACAACCTCAGCTCTATCAACATAGAGAACTCAAGCTAGGAGGACATTCACAACTAAATATTGTAAGGGAACCTACATTTTATCTCAATCTCTGAAATGGAAGACATTCCATAAACACTACTTGTATTGTTTAGCAGAAGTTGACCTTTCAAGCATCAAATCCTTATTTTTTACATGCCTTCTCCTTTTTCTCTTCCTCCTTCCCCCTCTCCTTCTTGTTGGTTGTGGGGCTTGAACTCAGGACCTGAGCCCTGTCCCTGAGCTCTTTCATTCAAAGCTAGCGCTCTATGACTTTGGGCCACAGCTCCTCGTCTGGTTTTCTGGCAGATAATTAGAGATAAAGAGTCTCATAGACTTTCCTGCCCAAACTGGCTTTGAACTGTGATCCTCACATCTCAGCCTCCTGAGTAGCTAGGATTAAAGATGTGAGCCACCAATACCTGGTGGTCCTTTTAAAGTCTTACTTTGAAGGAACTAGTTCTAAAATGCACAATGAGATATACCTTAGTACATCTATATTTTTTAATAAACTATAGTGACACCAAAATAAGAACAAAATCAAGTAAAGAGTAAAGATAGAAACACAGTTTGTGCCACGGTTCCCACTGAAAGCTACAGCTGTCCTTCCTTCCTTCTTTCTTTCTTTCTTTCCTTCCTTCCTTCCTCCCTTCCTTCCTGCCTCCCTCCCTCCCTCCCTTCCTTCCTTCCTTTCAATTTTTACTGTTTATTAAAGCAGGGATAGGTTCTGATTGAGAACTGTTGAATGAAACTAAGAAACTGTGACTCAGTTAGTCTGTAATAAAAAGATCACCCACTGGAAAAAAAACCTGGCCCTAAAAACTATATCTTATCACACATTAATTTTCTCCAGATAGACAATTATGCTGTTCTAAACAAAAACATGATTATGTGGGAAAATCAAAGCCAGAGGGGCTGAGTGAAGTGTTCGTCAGCTACACCATTCAGCTCCCTGCGCTGTAGGGTGGGAAGCCGGGGCAGGGGGACGGAGGATGTGGGGAGCCAGGAGAGTCTCCACCATAGTCTGCTTGCCTTGGCCAGGCAGTCTTGTGTCAGGAGATCACAAGCCATTATCAGAGTCTCCAGACTGGAAACATGTCTTCGTTTCCAGAATCAACATGAACTTAGAAGGAAGTACATAAAGTGTTGGAGTCAAATCTGAAGTTGACTTTGGTATTTCACTCTTTCCCAAACCTCCAGGAAAACAGAGGGTACAAAAGCCAACACAGCACTTAAGATCAACATGTAATAAATTTCCGGATCCCTGACACAGTTCCTCAAATAACCAAACTCCAGTGTGGTTTGGCACATTCATCTCACAGGAGCAAGAGAGAATTATCCAGAAATTTTTCTGTCTCTCTTCCCCTCCTCCCCACAACCCCACCTAAGGATTGCATCAGGCATCCAAGAAGACATAATCTCTGAGTTTTAGGAACTTTTAGAGTCTGCATTGAAGTCAACTTAAAATTCAACAGATATGCCCCAGGAATCTGTGATTGAAAGCAATGAAAATTTGGGGTTTTGTGATCAAAATGAGATGTTGCTATCAACAACCCTCAGAAAAACTAAGGCAAAAATTTACTTCTTTTCTAGCCATGACTCCCCCCCCTTTCAAATGGACACTCACACATTTCTAGGCACTCAAGTCCTTTCTTGGGTTCTACTACAGTGATACAAATGGTCAGGGAAAAAAAAGCATTGTTAAGGACAAAGATCTCACAGACTGCATTCCATTTACAGTTAAATCTTCATTGTTGGTTGCTTTAGTTATGACAACTGTAGTCTAAATATCCTAGGAAAATCTTTCTTTCCTTCAGGAAAGAAAATAACTCAGGCTGAAGAGCTAGGGTCATCAGCAGGCCAACTCCAAGCCAGGCTGGAAAGATCGCTCCCCTCTTCCCCCACCCCCCCAAGGCTTATTTCTATGTAGTACTCTCCCAGATCTGCTTATTTCTGTTCTTTGATATTTCATGCACTAAAAAGCTCTTTTGAAACTGGATTAATACATAAAAGTACAGTAAGGTTCTACTTAAAAAAATGTCCATTTCTTGCTGAAGTCAGTTAACATTTCTGATAAATAACAGCAGGGGGGAAAAACCCTTGGATTTCTATGTGGGTTTTCCATACAGCCCTGGCAAAGAGACTAGAAGAAAAAATAGAATGGAAAAAATCAAGTAGGAAAAAATGAGCTGAAGAACCAAAGAACTGTAAGTGAAAGGGACACAGAATGATCACAAATAAGAAAATGAAATATATTGAAAAATGTTTACCATAATGTTGTGTTAAATTGAGTAGTTTGTCCAACTTAGCAACAAACTTTTGTGATTAATAATAATATAGGGATGTCTGATTTCCTGTGGAGTCTTTGACATTTATTTGCAAGTAGACGAGCATTTTCTTAAATATGTGGGTGAAAGAAAACTAGGGAATATATTTCATCTTTCTCAAAAATAATTGTTAAACAGCTGTAGTCTGGGGATAGATGACACTATGAAATATTTTTTTTCTGGTACTCAGGGCCTGGGTGCTGTCCCTTAGAATTTTTGCTCAAGGCTTCCACACTACCACTTGAGCTACAATTCTATGTCCAGCTTTTTGCTGGTTACTTGGAGATGAGTCTCATAGCCTTTCCTATTCAGACTGGCTTTGAACCTTGATTGTCGTATCTCAGCCTCCTGAATAGTTAGGATTACAGGTGTGAGCGACAAGTACCCAGCAAGAAATTATTTTTAAATAACAAACAACTATATATATATATATATAGCTATAATGTAAATGGACCATTCCAGTCAGTTATGACTGAAAGCTGGCCTAGCTGTGAGGTGGCATGTTTATGGCCCCACGAGGCAGTGCATACCAAGGACACTCACGTTTTAGGATATTTCTTTGCTCTAATTCTTCAGTGGTTGGCCTCTGGCTGAGTCTCCTATAATGACAAAAAGAAGAGTTTACAAACAAAGCTTCTTTAGTGGGAAATACCAAATCAAACAATAAAGCCAGACCCGTTCATTAAATACACAAACTTCCTTCCTTAGCATCATTTTGGTAACTCCAGATTGTGGCTTGGAAGGCCAGCAATCCCCACGCTCCATTCTATTTCTTTCTCTTTGAGACAGAACTGTGTGTCTATCACTTGGGACCTGGCTACAGACCTCAGCCTCCCCAGTAGCCAAGCAGATGGTGTAATGGTTTTTTTTTTTTTTTGGTCTGGTCATGGGGCCTGAACTCTGGGCCTGAGCACTGTCCCTCAACTCTTCAGCTCAAGGCTAGCACTCTACCACTTGAGCCACAGCACCACTTCCGGCTTTTTTCTTTTTGCATATGTGGTGCTGAGGAATCGAACCCAGGGCCTCAGGCATGCAAGGCAAGTGCTCTACCACTGAGCCAACTTCCCAGCCCCTGGTGTAATGGTTTTTACAGTGGCATGTGAGAAGAGTTGCATTTTAAGTTCTGCTTGTTACCCTTCAAATGAATGAGTGGCTGGGCGCTGGTGGCTCACGCCTGTAATCCTAGCTACTCAGCTCCTGAGATCTGAGGGCTGCAGTTTGGAGCCAGCTGGGGAAGGAAAGACTCTTATCTCCTCTAATCTACAAAAAACAAAAAAACAAAAACTTGAAGTGGAGTTCTGGCTCAAGTGGTAGAGTGCTAGCCTGGAGCAAAAGAAGCTCAGGGACAGTGCCCAGGCCCTGAGTTCAAGCTCCAGGATGGCACAAAAAAATGACTTGAGTGTAATCTCTTCATTCCCTTTCCTTTTCAAGCCATACATGCAGTTGGGACTATCCAAGGGACGACGACATCATCATCATCATCATCATCATCATCATCATCATCATCATCATCATGATATGTTGGCAGTACTGGCATTTGAACTCAGAGCCTTGTATTTGCTAGACCGGCATATTCTGCAACTTGAGCCACACTTATAGCCTTGTTTTGCTTTATTTTTCCAGGAAGAGTCTCAAGGTTTTTGCTTAGGGCTGGGCTTGGACCACGATCCTCCTACTTATATCTCCTGTATATTTTGGATTACAAGTGAGATCTACTACTGCCAACTTGTTTGTTGTGATAAAGACTCCCTAACTTTTTACCTAGGGTGGCCTCTAATCTTAGTCCTCCCAAGTGGTCGAGATTACAGGCATGATTCACTGTGTCCAGCCTGCCATTCTTCTTTTTATTTTTTCTGATTGTGGGGCTTGAACTCGGGGCCTGGGCACTGTCCCTGAGGCTCTTTGTGCTCAAGGCTAGCACTCTACCACTTGAGCCATAGCACCACTTGTGGTTTTTGAGTGCTTAACTGGAGATGAGGGTCTCATGAGGATTTTTCTACCTGGGCTGACTTCAAACCACCATCCTCAGAGCTCAGCCTCCTGAGTAGCTAGGATTACAGGCATGAGCCATCGGCCTGTAGACATTATTCTTGTATATAAATACCATTCAGTGATTTAATTTCTCCATAGCAAAACAAACAATAGCAATAAAACAAACACTCCAACAAATCCTATAAGCACATATTCTCTTAGATAGTATAAAAAGTACAAAGCAGGAAACACAATAAGAGAGAGATTAGGCAGAAATCCCATGAACAGTAATTCTAATCTGGTTTTGCTACGAAGAAACTATGTGGCCTTCAGAAATCTTCTTCCTCTCCTTGAGCTAGTAAACTGCACCAGAGACCATCTCGTCAGCCAAACCTAGCATACGCACTAACTGATCCTCTGTAGAAAGTTTGTTGGGCCTAGCCTGAGCGAGACCTTTAGAGATCTCAAAGCCACTGGCTGGCAGAGAATTCACACCTCAAAAGGGGACGGGTTTTTGATTGATTCACCATACAAAACTAACTTTAAAAGACCAGATGGGCTGCTATGTCCGTAACTTCCCCCAAATTCACATTGATCTCAGGTAGGTTGTACACTTCAGGAGGGAGGCAGGTACAAATCAGTCAGTCCTGCTTACCACACCAGCAATTACCTGACCAGCTTGGTTCCGATTTGATGCCGGATTTCCTGCCTCTCTTCTTCAGATGTACGCTGTAAGATGTTTTTGTCTTCTAACTCTTTCTTGGATGGTCTGTTGCCAAGTTTGATAGCAAGAGTATCCCTCCGCCGGATCTTACTTGCCAAAGTACCTGAGGATTTAAACCAGGTGAGGGATGCAGATAAAACAGCCATTAGCGAGTGTGTTCAGGTTACCCTCCACTTTAAAGAGGGTGCAGGCTAAATTCTTCATCCACATATGAGAGGGCAATTCTAATTAACCGAGGGGGGAAAAAGATTTCAACTTGGATATAGTTCATTCTGAGAAGCTTCCTGAACTATTTTTTTTTAAATGTTCTGGGAAAATATTGGGACACCATGAAAAAACTTGGAAGTCTATAAGCTCAATACTTGGAAACAGATAGCTGAAGAGATATGGTGGTATTTCGCTGATACGGTGGATAATGGAAATTAGTGATTGCACAATGCTTTTCCTGCCTTTTCTTTTTCAAGTTAACACAAATTTTATTTGTTCTGTACAGTTAATCCCTGTCATCCTCTGTGCTGCATTCATGTTGGCAAAGAGTCTAGCATGTACACAAATGTTGTAACCTTCAATTACCCATGGACCCTTAAATCTCAGCAGATGAGCTCATACCCGATGGATGACATAATTTTGCTTTTTTTTCATCCTCTATACAAATCAGAGGGAATCTGACAAACTTCTGTTTAATCATGAGTGCAACAAAATTTTTTCTTTTTTTTATAGTCCCCCACTTCTTTTTCCTCTCCCTTTTTCCAAACAGTGTTTTATGGTTCCCATTATGCTTTCTTCATGTGTACATGTGTGTATAACTTTGGTCATCTTGACCCAATTTTTTTGACTTAACATTTTTAAATATATATGCATTCATAATATATAAATATATATGCATTTTCATAATCTATCAATTCAATCCCATGGTGAAGTCCTCCCAAGTCATCTTGCTCAGAGGTTTTAAAAAATAACCACACATTCTAGTTCTTTAAGCTGAATATAAATGGCAGCATTGACTTTCTTTTATTCAGGCATGCTCCCTATTCTACCTTTCCCTGATGTGTTGAATGAGCATTTTTAAGTCTAAAAAGCTACTTGCCATTCACTCATTCCTCCCTCTTCTTTATGAAAACTGCTGTGTAGAAGTAAGTGAAATTCTCACACACTTAGATGAACAAGCCAGTGTACCCTGCCTTGATGCTGTCTCTTCAACAACAGTCCCAGGAGGGAAGGGGGCATCTCTGATCTGAGAAAGGCACTTCTCATTAGAAAGCCTTGGTATAAACACAAAGGTGCCCATTGTAGTTCACGGATGAAGGCCAGAGCCATCCCTTGGCATCATCATCCACAAAGGCTTGTCATCATAGCTAAACTTTAGGATAGCCATACATCTACTGTGAGAAAGAAAGCCAAGAGAAGAAAAACACCAGCTGTCTGGTAGCTCAAGAAATCTGTGCTCTTTGTAACATGCAGCTGCCTCTGTCCACCATCCCCTCCCCTCCCCACCTCCAGCAAACAGTCTTACTTTCTCCACTGCCATCATCATCCTCATCCTCTTCCTCATCATCATCTGTGTACAAGATGGGGCCATCTGAATCAGAGTCGGTGGCCTGGTACTCCTGTGGGCCATCTTCCTCTGAGGATTCTCCCATCAGTCCAGGGGCCAGCAGCTGAGGTCCTGCCTTCTCCATCTCATCTTTGGTCATAAAACTGGGAAGGGCACAGAAACAGAGGGGTGATGCGAAGCTCAGAGCCACCTGAGGGGGCGCCAACATCGTAAAAGGAGCTTACAGCGCCACACGGGCACTGCTCAGACTGGGGGAAAGCAGAAGCTGGACGGAGGGCGTTGTACATATATTCCACATTCTGTGTATCCGTTCACGAGTCACTATCGTACATGTGAGCTCTTCCCATTTTTTGGCTATAGTAAATAGTATTGCTAAGAACCCAGGCATACAAATTCAATTCTTTAGGCTAATATACACAGAAGGGGATAATTCTGTGTTTTGTTTATGTGTGTGTGTGTGTGTGTGTGCACGCACACACACACTAGTCTGAAGGCTTGAACTCAGGGCCTGGAAGCTTATCCTGTGCTTTTGTGCTCAACACTAGTGCTCTACCACTCAATCCATGGTACTACATCCAACTTTGGTGGTTATACAGAGATAAGAGTCTCATGGGGCTGGGAAGGTGGCTCAGTGGTAGAGCGCTTGCCTTGCATGCATTAGGCCCTGGGTTCAATTCCTCAGCACCACATAAGCAGAAAAAAAAGCTGGAAGTGGTGCTGTGGCTCAAGTGTTAGAGCCCTAGCCTTGAGCTGAAGAGCTGAGGAATAGTGCCCAGGCCCAGAGTTTAGGCCCCATGACCGGACCCCCCCCAAAAAAAAATCCAATCTAGAATCCAGATGGGAGACTCACAGTTTACTCAATGTTCTATGTTGCATACAATGTTATACCTATTTTCTTTTTCTTTCTTTTTTTTTTGGGTCCGGTTGTGGGGCTTGAACTCTGGGCCTGGGCACTGTCCCTCAGCTCTTCAGCTCAAAGCTAGTGCTCTACCACTATGAGCCACAGTGCCACTTCCGGCTTTTTGCTTTTTGCTTATGTGGTGCTGAGAAATCGAACCCAGGGCCTCATGCATGCAAGGCAAGCGCTCTACCACTGAGTCACCTTCCCAGCCCGTCATACCTATTTTCTACTTTATCAAATTAATATTAATGAGCCAGATGTCAGTGGCTCACTCCAGTAACCCTACTGAACCAGGAGGCAAAGATCTGAGGGTCATGGTTCAAAGCCAGAGTGAGCAGGAAAGAGTGAGACTTAGCTCCGGTTAACTAGCAAAATGCCACAAGTGGAGCTGTGGCTCAAGTGGTAGAGCCTCAGCCTTAAGCATGAAAGAACTCAGGGACTGCCTCCAGGCCCTAAATTCAAGCCCCAGTAATGGCACACAAAAAAAGTTATACGACTGTTCTAAGTTATACTTAACATTAACTACTGGTTAATTACTGTCAGTCAATCTTCCCTTCACTTTAATTCACCCCCCCTCTAGTTTCTTGGCACGTTGGACAAAATGGTGCTTCTTGACGTGTTTAACACAAGTCACCTTGGATACAGCCTCAAAATGGGTTGATCAATTTCTGCCTTAGAATGCAGCACATATGTCTGTTGTGGATAAAACTACCAACAAACAAAACCCTACACTTAGAACCCCACAATCTGGAAATACAGGTTAGGTATTTTTATACATAGCTACTTGCCCTCTTTCAAGTTTTGATGTTTGTATTCCAAACAGAAGTCTTTTCATAAAATGACAAGATTTTTCACACTTTAGGTAACTAAATATAACCGAGGGAGAGTTCTAAGTAAAACCAGCATCTAAGAGTCCAAACTTCACACTTAAATATCCACTTGACAGAGGAAGAAAGAATTCAGAAGAAAATTGGAGAGAAAACTTACTCCAGGTTCATTAATTCAAGAACAAACAGAAACTATCCATGTAAGATAAATTATAGTTGGAATTTTCATTTTCGACGAATGTATAGGTTTTTTTTTTTTTTAAAGGAAAGCATTCGTTACTTTGACTATCCCTACCAGGAAAATCTATGATATTCTAATGACCCGTGACATCCTAATCTAGGTCCCCCAAGGGTAGCATCAGTAGAAATGGAAAACTGACATTTACCAATGTGACAATTACTCACATGCAGGCTTTCTAGGAGTATTAAACTCTCAGCGTGTAGTATACTTAGTATAAAACAGTAGCTTCCTGTTTATGGAAGTGAACTGAACAGTCAGGTCATCTTTGACCATCAGCTCTCTCAATGCTCAAGACTACCTAATATCCTTATTCTTCAGTATGTTGAATAATTAATCCAAGAACTCAATAATCTATTTCCATAAATGTAGATGTTATCTTAAACACTTGTACTTTTTGGGCATGTTGGCCAATATTTTGCTTTAAAAAAAAGAAAAAATCAATCACACTCACAACTGGGCACTGGTAACTCACGCCTACAATCCTAGCTATTAAGGAGACTGAGATGTAAGGATGGCTGTTTGAAGCTATCCCAGGCAGTAAATTCCATGAAACTCTTATCTCCAATCAACTACTTAGAAAAAGCCAGAAATAGAGCTGTGGCTCAAATGCTAGAGCTCTAGCCTTGAGCAAAAGAACTCAGAAACAGCACTCAGACCTGAATTCAAGCCCCAGGACTGGCAAAAAAGAAAAAAGAAAACAAAACCCATGAAAATAAATAGTTTGAGAAGAGATCTGAAGTGATTCCCGGCCTGCATCTCAATACGCAGTGTCAGGTTTGCACTTGGGCTCTGCCTCCGTTCACGCATAGTGTGATTGTGAGCATACTGTTACCTCTCTCAGTCCCACTTTTCTGATCTATAAAGCAGGAAACCCCAGGGGAGATTTATCTGAATTAAATGATAATGAATGTAGCATCCTAGCTCCTGATATTAAGAATTCAATAAATGAAGGTTATTTTTCATAACCCTTTAAAAAGTTGATATTTTACTGTCGTGATCAAAACCAATCTAATTAATACATGAATGGTTTTTTAATGAAAGAAAACCTACTAAAACATTGAAGATTGGATTTAGGTTTTATTCTTAGAAACAAGATAGAAGAAGCTGGATTTAAGAACTCCAAGCCTTCCCTAGATAGAATTAGTAATTCCATCTATGACAACCTTCTGTTCATACCTGTGGGACAAGAAGGATGCCTTATCTTACTTAATCTTTCAGTAGTGCATTTGTAAGACTTTGTGCTTAGATACAAAGCATAAAGAAAGATGGGAATTGTAGGAAGATCCCTGCGTTTCTAGATTGGGCAAGTGGTTATGGTAGGACCATTATCTACCAGTAGATAAAATAACCGATTCTGTATAGAACTAGTGGAAGGCTTCAGAGAGGAAGCTGGGTGGAAAATTAAAGGAGGAAAAATGAGAACCCCTCTTCTCTTGTTGGAGAAGGAGTTGGAATTCTAGAGGTTTTTCCTGAGTCTTAATTTTCTTGGGGGAAGAAGCTGACTTGTTATGATGATGATGGGTAAGCCAACTGGACCCCAATAATCAAGGTCTAAAGATAAACAATCTAAGGAAGGAGAAAAGAACTATTTAAACACACACACACACACACACTGCCGAGCTGCTGTGTATTCTTGAAAGTTAAGAGAGCTGAAGTGGTGTTTGTAACTTCATCAATGAAATTTTCTCCATAGCTCTTGGCATTCCCAGGGCAGGGCTAAGAAAAACCAATGGCTGGACTCCGTGTGTGTTTACCTAACATTCATCAGCTCAATAAAAAATAGAGACTCATTCATGACTTGAGTGAACTTTTTGGTACTTAGATGGAAAGTGAGATTTGGGCCTGACTTACCATTTTGCGTTTTCTCTGTTAACACTTAAGCCAGTGCCTGAGTAGAGAGTGGTGGGTTCTTCGGTCCCAAGGAGTTGGCTGGGGTCTAAGGCAGAGATGGGCTGGCCAGCTCCATTGCTGACCAGGACCACTGGTGTGTCTGAGGCAATAATGCACTGATCTTCAAGAGGCAGAGGGAGGGCTGGGGAGGAGGGTGGTGGAGTCACAGGAGGCAAAGGGCCGGTGGCCTTGGATTTGCCAGTAGCCTGCTCCTCAGCCTCAGGGACAGTCTGCTCGGGTTGGAGGCTCCCCACACTGGTCTCTGCAGGGTCTCCTTTAAGATCAGATGGGCCAGGTATGGCGGCGTCTAAGGACAGTCTGGAGGCCGATGACTGCTTGCCAGTTTTTTTCTTGCCCTTTGCTGTTCCCACTGTCCCTGTTTTGCTAGCAACTGTCTCCTTGGAAGCTCTCGGTCGAGAAGAGGTGGATGAAGTGGACGGTGAAGCAGACGTTTTGGAACCAGTTGGTTTTTTCAAGTGAGAAGAGCCAGCTAAAACAGAGAGATGTTGCATTAAAGACCAAAGGATGCAATGCTTTTGAATGAAGTGACTAAACTGTAATCGCTCATGACATTTCAACTGTTCCCTTTAACATTTGGGAGAGCATCAGCTAATAATGCTATTGACCTGGTTTTCTGTCTCCCACCTACCCTGAATGTAGTATGGAACAAATGAAACGTAGAGAAAAACTAAGGGGCAAGAGCCCCCTTGCTCTTCTCTCCTGTCGTGTTTTGGGGAACAACCAAAAGGGAGCCCTCAGCTCTTTGTCCTATGGCTACCCAGAACAGCTCTTTACCTGTAAAAAAGAGGCACTGGGGTGTGAAGAGGACCGTCACCAGTGGTCAGCTGGGTCCACTGAGAGCCCAAGTGAGTCTCCACATTGACGGGTGTTCTCTAATGGAGTCAGACACGTATTCTGAAGAAGCTGTGCTATGCCACCAGCTAGCCTTTTTCTAAGTCAAAGCAAATTCACTTGTCTCCTTGTTAAAGAGTAACCACCATTTCAATAACCTACTAGGACAAGGCACTCAGGAAAGATAAACCTCCTTCAAACCATCAAAAGGTAAGGAAAATGGTTTCAATTGTTTTGTTTTGGTCGGTCATGGGGCTTGAACTTTGAGCACTGTCCCTCAGCTCTTCCGCTCAAGGTGAGCTGTCTACCACTTGGGCCACAGCACTCTTCCAGTTTTCTGGTGTTTTGTTTTGGAGATAAGAGTTCCACGGCCTTTCCTCCCTGGGCTGGCTTTGAACCATGATCCTCAGATCTCAGCCTCCTGAATAGGTAGGATTACAGGCGAGAGCCACTGGTACCTAGCCGGTTTCATTTGTTTTTACAAGAAGAATTTACATGGGTAGCATCTGAATAATTTGAAAGGAAAGAATATCACAATGAGAGCTTCTACAATATCTTTTTATGTGTGTGTATATATAGAATATATATTATAGTGATATAGTGCCAATCCTGGGGCTTAAACTCAGGGCCTGGGCACTGTCCCTGAGCTTTTTGTGCTCAAGGCCAGCCACTCTGCTACTTGAGCCACAGCTCCACTTCTAACTTTCTGGAGGTTTATTGGAGATGAGAGTCTTACAGATTTTCTCCCTGGGCTGGGTTCTTCAGGTCTCAGCCTCCTAAGTACTTAGGATTACAGGTGTTAGCCACTAGCATTCAGCTTTATTTATGTTTAAGACAAGGTCTCACTATATTGTCTAGGTTTGTCTGAAGTTCCTGGGCTCAAGTGATCCTTTTGCCTGGGCCTCCTGAGTAGCTGGTATCTATGTGTGCCAACTCACCTGCCTCTTCCCACAACTTCTGATGACAGAATTCATAAATAAATCTAATGACTCTTTTTGCTTGTGTTCAAAATGACTCTTTAAAGGATTGCCATGGTCTATTTGCTTACTTCTGGATAGCTCTGCCTTTCACTAAATTGTTTGTAGAAAAGCAAAGTCAATTATCTTCTTCATGTCATTCTCGAAAATATATTTGATGCTTATGAGACTATTCTTTTGTTTCATGGCCTCTATGATCTATAACTTCTAGCTGCTCTCCTATTATAATGTTACATGTCTCTCTAACTTCATGAGGGGTTATACCATCTTTCATAGAGAGATGCAATCTTAGGAAAGCTCTTGTTAGTACTGTGGTGACAAACCACATTGATGCTACTAAACATAACTTGAGTTATAACTACATTGAAGTCAACTGGGAGGGTCAAAGATGAAATCTAAACAAAGCAATAGTGACAGGAGTCAGTTTCATGTAGTGACAGGTCCAGGCTCAAAAAAAAAGTCTCTCTAGTGTGGGTTGTTTTTTCTCTCTCTCTCTCTCCTCTCTCTCCCTCTCTCTCTCTCTATATATATAATTTGTATATAATACACAATATAGAATTCTCCATCACCAAATCTAGACTTGGAATGACCCAAGTTCTTACCTTTCCTTGTGTACGAGACAAACTCACTAAGCATACTTTTGCATCCTAAGCCTATTTTAAACTAATTTTTTCCAACAGATTTTGTGCCTAAACATGCTCTACTGTTTACTTAGGTAAGTTTGATGGAATCTCTTCCATCTATCAACACTAATAATATTCTAGTAAATTTTTAGAAAACTCTTTCATAAGATACATTTAATTTTACCCTGTCTTAAGAAATAAAATTATTATTTTGGGGGCTGGGAAGGTGGCTCAGTGGTAGAGCGCTTGCTTTGCATGCATGAGGCCCTGGGCTCAATTCCTCAGCACCACATAAGCAAAAAGAAAAAAGCCGGAAGTGGCGCTGTGGCTCAAGTGGTAAAGCGCTAGCCTTGAGCTGAAGAGCTGAGGGACAGCGCCCAGGCCCAGAGTTCAGGCCCCACGACCAGAACCAAAAAAAAAATTATTTTTAATGTCTGGGAGACAAATGTAAGCCATATCATATTTTTTCATTAAGTATTTTTCAGTATAACAGGCTTTGTTGGAATCAACTGTAATTGTTTTTAAAAAGTGCTGCCTCTCAGTTAATAATGAGAAAGAAAATAAACAAGGGAGATTAACCCTTAATTCCCTGCAAAGCAGAGAAGGTACAAATAGCTTACTGATAAGCAAGCAGCTGGTTATATGGCCACCCCATTAAATAATAGAGGGAGCATATCATGTGACAACTGTTGTTTAATAACTTAAAACATCAAATCAAAGGTTGAGAACCACATTTGACCTATTATATGAGGGTCAGCACCATTCAAACACTACAAAACTACCATGCAAAGAATTCTACATGGTTACAATTGGAATATGAGCAGGAGTCTGAAGGAGTATTACCAGTATTTGACTTGAAAAGATCCTCAAGGAATGGCTTTGTTTCTCTGTCATAACCCTGGGAATAGTCACATTCTTATTTATACAAAGGCCTCCTCAGGCCTTTACATTTAATGTCATAGATACATGGAATGTAATATTCCCTTAGGAAAATCACAAGTCAATAAATAAATCTTCAAGTAAAATAGCAGCATTATTTTTCAGAGCCAGCGAGTGCTTAGTGAATGAATGAGGGAGGAAGTGTGTGCAAGATGCGATCTTCATTCTCCACGGCAGTCACGGTCAGGGCTTTTCTTTATGAAGGAGCTCATGGCCTGCCTCCCTTCAGGCATGGTGAGGCCATCTGGGAAACCCCCAGTAACAAGACTAGACTCAGACATGGGACGGCAGATAGTCCCCTAGGAAATGGCCCTTACGTATTCTCTACACATCACCCTGAGATATTTCATTTTAGGGCTGTTTGGAAGAGACCAGACACTAAATGTCCAAGATGGCAAGATAGAATGGCAGGGAGAGAAGTCTTTTTGCCTTTAGAGAGAGCTGTTATTCTGTCCACTATTCCATGAATTTGAGTAGGATGGGTATACATTACAAGGGGGAACAAAAACCGATCAACATTAAGACAGATCCTAATAGGTCATTGCCAGAATATTGCTGAGGATGATGAGGAAAGTAAGACCTGCTGGAAGACAGAAGAGTTTTATGCACATATTAATGGAGAAAAGCCTCAGATGATGTAAACTTTGGTTAATAGCCTTTGCAAAGCAAGATGGTATGGAAGTCATCTTTATTCCACTTTACTCAGGAATGGGAGCTCTACTCTGCATGGAGTAGGTTAGAGTTGAAAGGAAAACTGGATCTACAAGACCAGGTACTATTGTCTACTGGTCATCTATGGTAGCAACTTGTAAGTCTACCATACCAGGATATTTTGCCTTACAACTTTCAACTCCACTGGAATAGTTTTGACTGGAGTGAAAAACAGTGAACGTTGAGCTGAATCAAATATATGAATCATTTGTCACTTACTGGAAGAGCGAACCAGCAACCATACCAGCTATATACATGGCATAGTCTAACAAGCCAATCTAAAGTGTTTTAAACCAAACCCCACACCAATGAGAAACTTATACTCTTAGAAGACAGAAGGTCATTCACTATGTGCATAATGTCCTATTTGTCCAGCATCATTCACAGGGAGCCAACTGGAGTGGGTCTCCCTGTGACTATTAATAGTGGATACCAACAAGCAGGAGGCATAGTTACCCCAATCAAGGTGAACTAAGCACCTGGTTGACTGTCCCCTGCAGACAGGTACAGTGAGGTTCCTGAGACATTCTCTGTCCATGTTGCATCCTTGGTTTTATATCCCGAGATGACAAAAGAACCACAATTTTCCCCTCCCGTAGCCCAGCACTCTGGACTCAATCCCACAATGCCCTGGAGACATACTCACCAGCCTCTCGGGTCGTGATTCGGCCTGTTGGTTTGGGTGGAGGGACGGGGCCCTGCTTGCCAGGAGCCTTGGCATTTTTTTTACTGGGAGGCGCTTCATCACCTTTGTGGCTGACCCCGGCAGTGGCCCCTTTGGGGGGCACAGGTGACTTTTTGGGTTTAGGTTTGGGTTTAGGCTTAGGAGGAGCTGAAGGAGGTAGAGCAGGCGCTGTCGGTGTTTCAGAGTGGTTTTCAGTGTTCTCTACAAATGAGAAAGTGAACAGAGCAGACCGATACAGACACACATAAGCAGCAGGAGCAAGACATGGTGACAGCGGTACACACACTGGGCAGCTTGGCACTTTGGAAGCACGATGGGGCAACTACACCAGACAGCACACATCTGGAGGGTAAAAATTCAAAGTCTGAAAGATACATTGGGCATGTTCTCTGAAGGCACCGTTCATGTTGATGAAGTTGAGGATAAACCCAAGTGTCCACAAGCCAGGGACCTCAATTCTAGCCTCCAATCTATGGTGGACAGAGGATCACTAAATTGAACAAAATTAGCATACTATTGTGTGTGTGTGTGTGTGTGTGAGAGAGAGAGAGAGAGAGAGAGAGGAGAGAGAGAGATTTGAACTCAGGGCAATGCACTTGCAAGAAAGGTGCTCTTCCACTTGAACCATTCCTCTAGCTCCAAATTAATAACATCTCAACTGAAGGATCTTTGAGAATGACAGGTGAGTACTTTGTACGTACCACCACTGGGGGTGAGGGCTGAGTGCCAAAACAGTGACTGGACTCAATTTCCTCTGAGAACGCACGTCTGATCAACCTGGAAGGGCCTCCAGTGTCGTCTCACTATACCCGGCCTGTTCTCAGCCATGGGAGACTCTGGAGGGCAATGATATGAGACCTGTGCTCTGAACAGGGAACTGCTTTCCATGAAAGTTCACAAGCTTCCCCGACACACTAGGGCAGCTTCCTGTTCAACAATAACTTCTTCTGCCCTGTGAATTTGCAGCAGGACGATGGGCCAGGAGGGGGCCCAATCCACGGGATATTTTGTTTTGTCATGGAAACAGAAATAAATGACTTTGAAAAGACAAACGCTAAAATTCAGACAAGAAAATCACAAAGTGAAACACAGAGACCTTCCCTGGATTTTGGAGAAGTGGAGAAGTAATGTCAGAAGAAGTATTGAAAGTGGAAATGTATACGTTTCTTTGTACATTCCCATCTGTATCTTTCTCAAAGGGATTGATTTTGTAATGAAAATAATTTTTATAAAATGGTTTTGGTCCATTTCTTTACAAACGGAGGACAATTAACAACGTAAGACAGTGTTAAGACAAAATGCAACCTTCAATGGGTATACCTTTCCGTTTGTGAATGAAAGGGCTTAATAGAGGCATGTTTCACATTTTATTACCATTTCTTTTGGTTTGCTTCTTATTCTAGTCAGGATGAAATAAAACTGTCCCCTTTTAAATCATATCCTCTCTTAGTTCAGGCATGTATCTAAAACAATGATTTTAGTGACAAAAGCTAATCAATAAAATCAATAAAACTCGTTCCCTCTCTGTCCCTTCCCTCCCAACCCTCCCCGCCTCTCTGTGTGGTGGTACTGTGGGTTGAACGCAGGGACGGGGTCATGTACTTGTTATGAAAGTGCTCCTCCACTTCAGTTACACCTTTAGTCCCTTTTTTGATTTATGTTATTTTTCAATAGAGTCCTGAATTTTTTTTCCAGGGTAGCTTCAGACTACAATTCATCTATCTGCATCTTCTACGCAGTCCCCCTGCGTCACCACATCTAGACTGTGAATTAAGATGAAGTACCGCTAATATTCTGCACCTCCTCACCCCGGCTCGTCTCAAATTGCAATTCTCCTATCTCTCCCTCTGAAGAATCTTGGATTACAGGGATGTTCTGACATGTCTGGCTATGTCTTTTAACACTCTCCCTTTATCCCGACTCAACTATAACCCTCCCTAGTTATCGCTGAAATCAGCCTTTTCCACCTCTCTCTTTCTTCCCTTCTTTCCTTCCTTCCTTCCTTTCTTCTTTCTTTCCATGCACCAGTTACTCAACATTTATGAGAGGCTGCTTTGTATTTTTGCCTTTCTAGTCACGTATCTTTTCTTCTACCTCAGTTGTCCTGTATCCTGTATAGAAAACATTGCCTCCAACCCAACAGGTCTGAGTCAGGTTCTAATGGACATAAGTCTGTTAGGACCAAGAATGATCCAAGTTGGTACACAGCTAAAACATTGCAGCCTCTGTTTTGAGACCTCAAATCATGCTTCACACGTGCTCAGGTTGGCATGGAACTCATGATCCTCCTACCTTAGCCTCCCCAGCAGAGATTATAGGTATATGCCACCATGCCTGGCTTAAAACATTTATTTCAATATGCAATATAACACACTAACTTTGTAGATTTTTTTTTTGCATAGGGAAGAAGTCGACTTTTTTAAAATACAATGCCTACAATGTTAGCCCCAGCACAATATCACACACACACAGAGACTAGGCTCAATAATCCTATCATCCATCAGAATAATGAAGTGATCTGCACTGTGTGGTACGTGTGTTCTCCTCCATTCTGCAAACGACGCCTGACTTCCCTTCCTTCCACAGCAGGCCGGCGAGTGATCCTTTCCTGGTCTGCTATGGGTTTTCACTTCTAAAACTGTACCTTGTAGATGGGCTGGTGAGAGAGTTCAGTGGCAAAGCATGTGCTGAGTGTCTGCATACACACCTGAGAGACTCAGGTTCAATCCCAGCATCACAAATAATAAAGCAATCCCTCCAGGAAGCGACCCTCTGGGTTGGAGAAGGAAGAGATGGGTGGTTTGTGACAGCTGGCAATTTTCTCCCTAATGGAGAGAAAATGGACAAGCCCAACTCTGCTGATCCTTCGAAAACTTGGAGCTTGCTCTTTGCTCTCCCAACTCAGCCACTTATCACTGAGTGGCGTGCATGCGGGTGAGTCCAAAGGGGTGTGTGTGTGTGTGTGTGTGTGTGTGTGTGTGTGTGTGTGTGTGTGTGTGTGTGCATGTGAATATACAGAGATTATGTTTTCTGAATAACTTAAAATGCCTTCAGTTTGAAACTGTTATGTATTTAAATATTCAGACAGTATCACCATGTAGCTCAGATTGGTCGGGAATGATCCTCCTGCCTCAAACCTCCCAAGTGCTAGGATTACAGGTATACACCACACGACTGGCTGTCTGACATTTATATCCCATCCAACACAGTGCTCTAAAATATAGGTTTATTCCATGAGTGTTATACACTGGTTGATATACAATCAATAGAAGACAGACTCTTCTGTCGTATTCGGAAGGTAATGACTTAAGATATGTGGTTGGTTTCTTTTTCCTTTTTTTTTTTTTACTATTATGATAGGATTTGATGACATGAAAGAAATGATGCAGAGGAGAGTATTATCTTCCCCAGAGGAGGTTAGGAAGGAGGCATCTGCTCACTTTGGTTATGCTGGCACACAAGATATCACAATGCCACAGTTGGGAAAACAAGCTGTCTGCTTCCAGGCATGGCTTCTGCTGCCACATGTGGTGTGAGTCCAACTATCCCTACAGCCAGCCCCAAACTGCATGCCTTCTGCACCTGGTCATCTCCCATACCTGACTAGCTCCCTGTCTCCTCCAGGTCTTAGTTTACTCAGAGAAACAATTCTGGTCTCTGCTCTGGGTTCTCTGGTCTCTCTCAAGACCCTCATCCATTATATTTTGCATCTTGTACTGCAACTGCCTGTGTGCACTCTGGCCTCCTCTTAGGCTACTGATTGACTCTCATTCTCCAGTCCTTTCCTAGCCTCCACCAGGGTCTTATCCATGATGGTCCCTCATGATTGTAGAACAAGGTAAGTGTGCCTCACTGTTGCCTTGTTGAATAACCTTCATAAAAATTCTATAGAAATAATGTTAAACAATTTTAAGATTTCTCATAAACTGCTATATGTAACATAGTGCAGATTATGGAAGAAGTCTCCAGTATTAGCAGAGGAGGCCCAGAACTGCTGTACTAACTACACAGTCAGATGCCTGGGGAAGCCCAGCAAGAGCTTTGTGGACTGCGTAGAAGCGAGCCACAGGTTAAATGTGAAGGCCATATGCTTTGCTTTCCTCAACACTGATGGTTCCAATATTAAAGTATTGAGATACTGTTTTACAAAGAGATATGACAAGCAAGCACCCTAGGACTTTCAAGGCCTATGGTATGGTTTTTTTTAAAAAACAGCCTATCAGTAGAGGAAATAATGCCAAGAGTAAGCTGCCTTTATGCTGAGGGAACATTAAACCCCAGAATTACGATTAAGCACGTGGGATGGTGGGCTGCAATGGAAAGGAACTCAGACAAGGAGTGAGACCAAATGAGAGGACAGGCCAACTCAATCAGGTTAGTTTTCAGAATCCAATTGGGCCTTACTAGAGAAATCAAACAATCCTTATTCATAGGGCATTTTCTATGGAACAAAATGTTTTGCAGTATTAGTTATGAGTGACATTATTTTTAGACTCAGGAAGTGGTTCCTAAACCTAATGCTGCCTTTTGTTATCAGCCTGGCCTTGCGTGAGCTCTGTCCAGAGGGAGCTTTGCTGACAGCATTTGTGCATCTCCCTCTCCTGACACCCTCTAACTCACCAAGAACAGAAACTCCGAACAAACGAGTCAACTTATGACACCTGTTGTCGTCTTCTTTTTAAAATCTGAACCTATCAGAAACATTTTATTTGCTTGACAAGGCCAATACTTCCTCTGATGTCTGCCCAGTCAGTGGGTGACAATGCTAGCCACACAGACCAGGGACAACCGACAGATGATGGATCTGAAAGTGAACAGTTGACACAGGACAGCGGAACTTAAAAAACACACAAACAAAAAACCCCAAACCAAAAAGATGTCACTAACTGCATTAAGATTTTCAACTAAAGCCCTTTAAAATTCAAGTGTACTTTCTGTTACGTCTCAGAAATATCATTAAAAGTATTATGTTCTTACGATCATTGTTAATATGTGGAGAGTTCTTTAGTGGAACAAGCTAGGGCCTGCCAATATTATTCTTAATATTTGATGAAAATAAAACGAAACATTTCTCAACAGATGATTAACCTAGATTTCTAATACTTTTAAAGGTTTCTTTATATGCAAAGAATTAAAAGTGGTTGTGGACTTAGTCAGAAAAGATGATTTTAGTTACTAGGTCTGCTTAATAAAAGCCATCAAAGTTCCCCATCTTGGGAGGATTTGGGTCAAGAATGGAGAAAGAGAACTTCACTTTTAGTCATTTCCAGCAGTTCTCAATATGTCTATGGAACCCAAATAAAGTTTCATGAAAATTTTGCCATCCAACTCAGAAGTGGGCTTTGTAGAACAGGAAACAATCTCTTTCCTGAGCTTTCCTTTCTATCCTTCATAGAGTCATCTAGAAACTTGTAGAAAAATCTCTCCCTGTGGGATTCCCATTGACGATATGCACAAAGATGAGGCTTGGTGGGCTGCCTGCCTGTAGTAACAGTGGTATAGCGCTATAATCCAAGAGTCTGGAATTTATGGATGCTGGGGGTGTCTGAATCTATGGTAGCATATTCACCCTGGAAGTCAAGGCCTCTTTTTTAAGTCTTCCAATATGATCTGGGCACATTTTGAAATTTCCAAATCACAGAAAGATCCTGAAGCAGAGGCTGAGGCATCTCTAGGAAGTAACTCTTTCTAGATCTCTTCTAGAAACGTCTAGAACCTATAATATTGGGTGTGTGGATGTCATCTGCCCAGTCTCATACCAGAAAAGGAGTTCTGGGCTGAGAGACCCATTTGAGCCTTGGTATTAGTCTGCATTGAGCTGCTCACCAAGGTCTGTTGGAACCAGCTAAGAAAGTTGTTCCAACATCTTACTTTTTTAAGATCTTGAGGAAAAAACTACGAAGAAAAGAGGATATTAGTAGACACCTCTTATATTTCAAGAGCCTGCTTGCTCAGATTATTACCTTATAAAATGGACACATCCTCTTGAGGAATTCATCCTATTTCTTTTCCTAGTTATCAATTCTGTCTTCTTGGCACCTTCAAACTTCCTCATTGTAAACTAATGATTTAGACTCACTATTGGACGCCTGAGGGCCAGGTTCTTGACATTGATCTGTACTAAAGGAAATAATAATATGTGTTTCTCTTTATTTTACCTTTCTTATCTTCTGCCCTTTCTTCCCGAGGTGGTGTTTTCTCAGACACAGAGCCATTACCTTCTTCAGACTTCCCTACATTTTCCTCTCGGGTAGATTCCTCTCCGATGGGTATCATGTGCCCGTTTGAATTTTCAAAGTTAACTGTTACATCTCCATCTAAAATTGGAAAGAAACACCTAGATGTCTAACTTGATGGCTTTCTTAAAAATCAGTTCCCCACTTAGAGACTATAGATCTGGGTGTGTTTTTCTGTCCCTGGGCACCAGATCACCATGGTTTTAACCAAATGATTTCTTTAAAACCTAAGAGCCAGAAATCATTTAGTCTTGAGAAAAAACAGCCATGGAGGGAACATCCACATGCCATTTCCAGACAGGAGGAATGAGTTTCTTCATTATGCAAAGCACCAAGGTAGCACAGTCCCTCTGGTTCTTGGGCTACAGTCTGGTTGAAGTCAATAGTTATGTGTGTCTTTGTCATCCAGATACTAAGTGGCAAAAAGAACAATCTGGAATATGGAATAAACATCTTAACATGTACCGAAAACACAAAGCGAATGCAAATACACAAATATAACATGAAAGCAATTACATGTGAAAGAACAGAAACGTTCCCAAGCACTACTATCTGCAGAGTATCTTACATCTACATGTGTTAATTACACAAGAACATAACTGCTACTCTGTGTTCTGGGGAAAGGTGGTACCAAGCTAATTTTGTTTTTATTTTCTTGACTATAGAAAGATTAAAACATCCAATAATTAGAAAACACTTGGGAAAATATGCATAAAACTTAATTATGGAGGATTTTGACAGAGCTGAAAATAAAATTTATATATTATCTAAATCATAAATAACTAATTTTAATGCCTGAATTTCCAGAATTTCTGAGGGTTTCCAAAATAAAAGTGACTGCATTCATTTATGCTTGAAATGATTACCTCTGGTTCATATACAGAAGGATTTTTGAGGTTCAACTACTATTATAAAACAAAAATTAACTCAATAAACATGAAAGAATACATGATTTGAGGTGTTTATTTGCACTTTTTGATTAATCATTTGGGTAATCATTAGAAAACAGAGACTATGTCTCACATTATTGTTGCTTTAATTCATCTACAAAATGCATTAGCCTTCTCTAAAAAGCAGACTTAACATAGAGAATTGAGACAAGTATAGAATTATATCCTGTTCAAAATAAAAAAGAATTGTTGCTTAGTGATATAATTCCTAAGAACCTGTAATTCGATTCCTACATACATTTAAGATAGAAAAAAACTGAAAGCAATGCCACTGCAAATAAGTACTAATTATTTCAATAAAATTAAGGTAAGAATTATTGGGTGTCAAGCAATTAGCATAAAAGGGAACAGTCACAGATAAAATAAAAATAATGTAAAAACAAACAATTCCAAGCAAAGTAAAAATTAAAAAATCACTTCTTTGTATAAAACTCCTTAGGTTTTAGATAACTCTGTTGTATTTGACTTTAGTTGGCAATGAACTCATATTAAAGTTGTATTAATGGCAGCTTACTTCTATTTTAAGTAATTACATTAAAATTCTTTGATTGCTTAAATTAATTTTTTATAAATCTGAATAAAAAAGCTAAGGAGAAAATTACATAGTGTCATAGAGAAAAAATGAATTTTAGAATGACAGAAATAATGAATTAGGTAGAAATAATATTTACTCTGAGGCATAGAAAAGAGATATGTCTGTAATAAATATGGAATTCAAGGGAAGAAAACAAAAAAATTGAACATATTAAGTAAAAAGTGCATGTGGTGAAAGTGTTTGTAGTACTGGGTGATAAGAAAATTGTTTCAGAATGAAAACAAGTTAAACCTTCTATGCATGGGCTACATAACCCAAATATCAGCAGAGTAAAGGAAGACCTGGGAAGGTACTTGAGCCAGTCCCAGGTTAGAGTCAAGAGGTAACATTTGTACACAAAGGACTGAGACCTCAGAAAGTCATAGTAAGCTTAAAGTAAAATGAGAGACAATGCACAGGCAGAAGTAATTGGTTACATCATAGCACAGGAGTACCAGGAGGGACATACCTCTTTCTGGTAAACAAGGATGTAAGGAACGGAAGTAAAAACAAAAACAAACAAAAAAAACTCAAAAAGTGAGAAGCAAAAAGGCACAGCTAGAAGGAGGAAATCATGTATGAGCACAGGGAAGTGACTCATGAGGAGGTTAAAACTGTACCCTGAGAAAAGAAAGGAAGCTGGCAGGCCAATAGGAAATCCTCACGCCCTCGTGTTCAAACTGCAAGAAAAGATGGAAGGACAAAACCAGAGATAAATACCAAACTTGGGCTACATCACGTATGGACTTCTCAGGAGAAGCCAACTGCAGAACTTTTAAATTGAAGTGAGAATTTGGTGCAAAATAAAGAATATAGAAGAATCTGAAAGGAAAAATAATAGCTGTAGTGAGGTATGGATGGACTGAAGTTAAAACCAGGGCAGCAAAAGAGAGCGAAAAAGTCCATCCGGCCCCATGTAATAAAGGGCAGAACTGACAAGCAATCAAGAGCTACCAGAAGGTCAAGAAGGTCAAAGCCAAGAATGAATCTTCCCGGCAGAAACAGAGGTGGCTGTCACCAAAAAATAGCAGCTTCCAGTCTCAGAGACTGAAGTTTTCAGGGTAATTGTCTTTGAGTCAATGACAGAAAACCAATTTTCTCCATCCTCTGATTGAAAATGAGAAGGGTTCTGTTTATAACTGGCATCTTGGGACACCTTCAACCTGTAGTTAACTTTTACTGTTCTATATGTGGACCTTGTGAAACAACAACAATAACAACAAAGAAGGTGGAGAGTAAAACTCAATAGGTTAGGTCTTCTCAAACATGAAGCCTATTGGATTATGGGTAAGTTCTTTTTTTTTAAGTTACTTCCTTTGAGTGGCTGTATAATAGAGTTGCTATTCAACAAAGCAGTTTCTGAGTACAATGTGTCTTGATCAATGCCATCCCTTTTAGGTTCTTTAATGTTTTAAAACTAACACTCAGCCATGAAAGATTTTTTTTTTTAGAAAAGGTCAAATAGAGTCAGATCTCTGGGAAATAAGTATATGTTAGCCTCAGAATCATTAACTAGGAGGCAAATTGCTGAACAGACTGGGCAGAATAAAAAGCAAGTTGTATTAACAATTTCCTTAAATTGAGTATCGCTACATACATTTAGAAAAAGTAAACTCTTTTTCCATCTCTAATTTGGTTTTTTAATTGTTAGTACTGATTAAACTCAGAGCTTTGTACCTGCTAGTCAGGCATTCACTCTTATCATTGAGCTATATTCCTGATCATTTCTTCTGTTTTGTTTTGTGATTTTTAGACACGGTTTTGCTAGGTAGTTCAAAGTGATGAACTTCTTATGGAGCTGAAGCTGGCTTTCAACTCCAGATCCTTCTGTTTCTGCCTCCTGCGGCCTGGGATTACATATGTGTGCACCATGACACTTGGTACCCTACGTTTTCAGAAGCAGAAGTAAGACTATAGCATTTTCAAGCTCCACTCTGTGATTGTTCAGATTTTGGAAGAATTGTGTCAGTTTCACTTATAAATAGTCAATGGAAAACCAAACCAACCAAAGCAAACAAAAGAACAAAAAACCCAGGCTGGGAATGTGGCTTAGTGGTAAAATGCTTGCCTAGCATGCATGAAGCCCCGGGTTTGATTCCTCAGTACCACATACACAGAAAAAGCTGGAAGTGGTGTTGTGGCTCCAGTGGTAGAGTGCTAGCCTTGAGCAAAAGAAGCACAGGGACAATGTCCAGGCCCTAAGTTCAAGCCCCGGGGCTGGCCAAAAATAAAAAAACCTAACAAAACAAAAAACAATAGTCAAGTTCTTTCCAAGGAATATATACCAAGAAGAGGTAACATTTTATTACAAATTAAGGTCGTATTGAAGGGAAGAGAGGACTAAGATAAATCAATAGTGTTGCGGTAAAATGCCTTTTAACAGCAGTGGGAACAGAGAAAATAGGTTGATATTACTTATTTAGAGAAATAACCAATGTTGGTGTCTTCTTTTGAGCCACTATCTCAGTCTTCTTTGAGTTAAGATGGAAGAAGAAAAGCACAAGAATAGAGCAAAGAAAAAAATAGATAATGTAACAAAGTATAAAAAGTGCCTAAAGTTCAGAGAAATGAAAAAAGGACTATACAAGAAAAGCAAAAGCATTTGAGAGTAAGCACTAAACAGGCTAATTTGCCCATTCCTGCTTTATTGATAGTATCTCAATAAAAAGTGAAAAGGACATGAGGTACGTTTCTCATTTCTTTCACTGCTGTTCTTAAGAAACAAACGTGGTATTAGTAAGCTAAAACTCTGTTAAAACTCCAACAAGCACCTGTAAAGATTAAAGAACAAGAGAAGAAAAGGAGCCATGCAAGCATTTGTATCTTTACCCTTATCTCTAGCCACTTGTTGTCCTGTGTAGACTTTCATGTTTTAGAGTGAACTCTGGAGAAGCAATCACCAGAAAATCCTCTGAACTTCTTTTCAATAATATCTCAGATACTCTAAAAGAGAGATTCTTGGCTATTTTCCTGAAAAAGGGCCCCATGTGATCATCTTAAATTTCAAAAGAAAACGAAAGAATGACCAAAAATGAAGGATCAAGTTATTTGAAATGTATGATTAATTTCCTCACCTTGATCAGGCAATTCCTTAAGCACGCCCCTTCTTATCAGCTCCTCTCTACTTTGTCTTGTGGAAATCTTCCTCTCTAATACTTTTAAAAAGAATAAGCACAAGTAAGAATCAAGTCATCGCTTCAAATAATTAAGAACAATATTCCAAACAGATTTGGGCACACCCATTCTGTGTACAAGAGGGCTCAAGCCTCAACTTACTTTGTAGCATCCTAAAACACACAATTGGACAAATCACTGCAACTGGTGATCGGAAGTCCAGCCATCATCCCTGGTCTTTCAAACTATAATCTCTGGCCAAGAACCCAGATACATTATTCCATACCAACCATAGAGTACTGAGATAACATCTCACTCTGAAATATTCCTTTCTCTAATAGTGACATTAAAAAAAAGCACATGCTGACAAATGTGTCTGCAGTATGATATGCAGTATATGTACATTACATGTAAATTTACATTTAAAAAACAAACCCAAAACAATCCACACATTTCCAACAAACATTTCATCTGAATCTGGGTGAGAAGGGACTATTGTTTCTAGTATTTTCTCTGGCACAGCATCTGGTATAAAAGTCTAACACATGAGATTTCTGTAAGTCTTTTCTTTCCCATACTTACAAGTTCCAGGAGGTTCTGGAATAGCCCCTGATAAACTCAAGTCCTAGGCGAATGGAAGAGAGTTCAGAATGGGCAGCTTTCCCAGGCTTGTCAAGGAATGAGAACCTTACCCTGATTCTTCCTGCTTCTGGAAGAAATCTATGTTCTTGATACAATGTCAGAATGGTGCTTAATGTTCAGTTTTGCTTGAATACAACTTGCCTGTCAAATCACCAGCTTTGTCTTCTACTCTTGGAGATTTTGTGAAAATCCCACACATGATTAGTTTACTTACTAATCCTCTGAGTAGACCAGCCCTAAAGTGTGTCCTGCAGAACCCTCCAGAATTTCTGTGGTGGGTAAGGGCCAGAGAAGGGGGTCCAGAGCATATAGAAGAGAAAGAAAGGTGAGGCGGGGGCAGTCATATCCGACCTGGATTTCTGAATCTCCCATTTACAATGCCTCTCCTGGCCCCATGGTCTGCAAATCCAGCAGTACTCTCAACATCATGGCCAAATGAGAGCCCATGACCCCAACCCATGCCTGGACACACTCAAAGGGAACACAAGTGCACACTGAGAACATGGTTTCTCCTGTCCTTGGGGGAGGGGTTTAACACAAGGCCATCAAGAGAGAGGAGAGGAGAATATGCCCTGGGCATTGAGCTTGATATCAAAGACATGAAAGTCTTCTGTGTTTACTTATGGCATGAGCCCCAGAATCTCACGTGAAGAAATTGGCTTTCTCTTTTCTGATAACTAGAAACTGCGTGTGCATGTGCGCACGTGTGTGCATGCGTGTGTGTTTTAACTCATTTCTAAAGTCAGAATGATACCAGAAGCCATTATACTACTATATACTACTATATACTATACTAATATACTACCCCAAGAGCCACAGAAAACAGATGCCAACTATTAAAAAAAAATTGAAACAAGTTGATACTTAACACAGATTTCTTATGAAATTTCTTTTTCCTGTGTAACCTGGTGTCGTGTGTGTATGTGTATGTGTATATGTCTAATATATATACAAGCGGTTTCAATTCAACAAGTCAGATTATGAGTACAGTCACCTTGATCAATATCACCCCTTCCAACATTCCCCCCCACATCACTTATATTTTATGTAGAGTGTGTAAGTATGTTGTTGTATGTTTGGTCAAACATATTTTGGGTAGATTTAGAATATAAACAAGAAAGTGAGTTAATAAGTGATCAAAATCATGGCAGCAGGCACTATGTGGGTGTAATGGTTATACCCACAGAAGTCTCTCCTTTCTCTTGGTCACTCACCCACCCCGCTCTCCACTCTCCCTCCCAGAAGTAGATGTTCACAGACCACCTAGAGGCTGATGATGTCAATGGACACTACCAGGAGCCAAGAGTTCCTCCATGACACTTCTTTCCTATGGAGTGTTATTGTTCAAAGGAAGTTTCAGACACTTGCCATTCACACAGGGAGTCAAGCGCCAGCACCCGGATGTCCCAGATGCTTCACAAACACCCTGGGCACTGATGCCTCCCAGAGATTGTCCTGACCTACTCAGGCTTCATTGTCCTGGTCTTTGTGCCTAGGTTTAGACCCAGAGGCTCCCAGCTGTTCTGCCCTGAGCTTGATTGAGGCCAGGGGCAGCAATGTAACCAGAAGTGAGTGCTGCTGGTCCTGAGGATGTGGTTACCTTCTGGAAACTGAAACACATAGCTGGTTCCCAATGCAATCACTCTGGCTGTCGCGCCTACCTTTATTCAGCCTTTGCTCATATAAAACACAACTTTATATTGTTTGCTACATCTCTCGAGATGTCTGACACACATGGTTGCCTGACACAATATGGTTGACCGGAGTCCTGGATTGCTAGTTCTAGATGTCCTGTGACAAGGTGGGTCACCTTGGTTAGGTCATATCAAGTTTCTGGGCCTCTTAAACATTGGTCTGTACAACGAAGGCAAGCCATACTGCTCACTAAGAACTATCTAACCTGGGCAAAGCATGAGTGAACCTGTATCATGAATGAAAACGTCAGTAATTCTTGCTTTGGGAAGGTCTCAAAACTCTCATTCTTACAGTAAAAACTCAAGAGCTTAGGGCATATCCACTTAGGTTACTGCTTTTCCATGACGGACCCCACAGCATTCATTAGTCTGAGTTTTAAATTTCTGTTGTTTTCCTTCTAACTTAATCACAGCTAAAAATTTTTTTTCCTTGAAAACTGCAAGACCTTTGAAGCGGCCGTGGCACTGGATTCCCGGCCAATAATCCAAAGCAACAGCTTTGTGGTTTTACGCTGCCTCCTTTACATGGGCCCTGATAGGAAAATGCCATTGGCTATTTGTTTGGTCTTTGGCTGAGAGCATTTTTAACACATAATGCAGATAACTGTGTACAGAGCCAATGAGAGCAAACGGCAGGCTGCTGAGCATGGAAGGTATGTGGCTGGGCACAAAATGCCAACCCCTGCTCTCAAGTACAAGTATCTCATTCTCCACCTTTTAAAATATTTGCCTCCTGTTTATATAGCGTCTGTGTGTTTGCGGAGCACATTCACTGGACACCTTTACACAGGCTCAGAGGGCTTCTGCGCCAGAATGAATCTAAGGGGTCATTCTAGTTCAGCAGGATCCTGGAACATTCCTGATGCGTGCTCACCTGCTCTCAAACCTCTGGAAGGAGAAGGCTTTCCTGCCTGCAGGGCCTACTTCAGCCAGCGATCAGCCCCGTGCTTAGGGAGGTATTATTCAGACAGCATTCAGCTCCCATTGCCGGAGACTTCCACATATCAAACCCAAATTGTCCATGGCTTTAACCTACAGGATGTGATGTATGAGGAGATTGCAGCTGGAATCTGCTCCGTGGACTCAAGGGGAGTGAAAAGGTGACTGCAGACCCCAGGAATCCTGTCAGCTGCTCCTTGGCTTTGAAGCTTATAGCCATCTATTCAATCACCTCAATGACACAGAGGGAGGGCTGAAGTATATTACCAGGGAAGAGACTTGTGGGATGCAGGTCACCAAAGGCAGTAGCTAGGTAAGATGTACGGTCATTGGTTAGCTCAATAAACAGCTCATGATTAAGATCTTTTATCCCAACTGAAAATACATGAGTGATTCTGACATCCAGACAAAGCAGAACCATGATTTCTGTATCATGCCATTGGGTGAACTAACTGGTATTTCCATCCTGATTACAACAGTACACATCCTAATTGTCTCTAGGAAGTAAAGAAAGCCTGTCCCAGGTTCTCCTGACTGCATGCTTATACTTTTTCCAGTATGGAATTCATGCTTATACTCTTTCAAGTATTTCTTAAAAAGGATTATTCTTTCAGAAACTTTCAATGGCTATCCATCTCATTTTGAATCATATCTCAAATCTTCAGGGATCTCTAAGTTGTCCCTCAACTCCACCGCTGCAAGAGTGTTCCTCTCCCGCCTTCCCAATCCTCTCATCCTAACTCTCTCTCCCTCTCCTTCCCCCCCTCTCCCCTCCAGCCCCTGGACTCCCTGATGTGCCCCCCCTCCTGCCCCACACCTTGCTCTGTTCTTGAGGCATGGACTTCATGGTAGCCATTTCCAAGCTTGGCTCATTCCATTCAGTCCTCTCTGAGTTCTGCTCAAAGATTAGAAATCCCTTCCATGCATAGGTGACAGAGATCAGCTTGAGCCCCTTTTCCTTTTTGTTTTGGTCAGTCATGGGCTTGAACTCAGGGCCTAGGCGCTGTCCCTGAGCTTTTTTGCTCAAGGCTAGCATTCAACCACATTGAACCACAACTCTACTTTTTGGTGTGGGGGGTGGTTAATTGAAGATAAGAATCTTAGATACTTTTCTGCTTGGCTGGCTTCGAACAGTGATCCTCAGATCTCAGTCTCCTGAATAACTAGGATTACAGGTGTGATATGAGTTAGTATAATCTCAGAAAGAACCCCCCTTTTTAAAAACTACTATGTTCCCAGTGGTGATTTTTAGGCCACTGGTACTCAAAATACATATGTAGTGCTTGAGTAAGTGGATAAAAGAAAATAGGCTACTCATTATAACATTCTTATTTGCTACCTCTTCCTAGCCTCCAAATTTAGGAGAAAGCAAGGGAGGTTTGTGGCAAAGGCTTAAGGAACAGGAATTTTCTGTCTCCTCCCTTCTTTACTCTTTGGCTGGGCCAGACTAAGGAAAAATTCTCAGCTTTTGGTCCTATGGATTATCTGAAAAAGGCTCTGTATGCATGAAGAAGGGAGCCCATAGTGTGGAGAGACACCAGCAGCTAGCAGGGTGCAAAACACGAATGGTTAGGCTCTTCATAAATTCAGAATGATTTACGATGTCCTTCTGGGCATGGCGTGCCAGCCGCAGAGCCCACATTCAGGAGAGGAGGCCGGGGCATCTGCCACTAGCTCCTTTCAGTGGATACTTGGCGTGGATTTCATATTACTCTGGAAGTATCTGCGAGAGTAAATCTTGTAGTCAACAAGTCATTTGTGTTTTCATTTGGCGTGGAAAGAGCGTTCTAATTCTCAATTCTAACACTGTTTAATGACTGAACAAAATAGAAGAGTAAATAGGAGACGATTAAATAAGCGTGCCTTGTTATCTTCTTGGTTTCAAGGAGTGAATGGCCTCACTGTGACACAGTGATGGAAACACAGAAAACTACTTGTCATGTGTTCGAAGTGTTCTTTAACAGTTGGCTGGGCTCTATGTCTCTTCAACAGCAGTTACACAAAATAGGATGGCAAAAAATGGTCTCCTTGTTTCAAAGACCCTTCATGAAGGGTCTAAAGTGGCTAAATCATCTAACGAAATAGCACATCAGTGCCACCCAGCAGCACATTTATTTTAGCCTTTCAAGGCATCTCAAGAACGTAAAGCAGAGAAATAAAGCCAACATCTTCACCTGGAAGCATGCAGAGGTCTGGCCATTTTCTTGTTTATAGGGCCACATAATTCCCCGACCCAAAACTCTTCAGACTACAGAAGGAGCTGAGTATCTTGAACCAGCATTTAGCCTTGGTACTGGACCTTTGAATCATTCTTTTCTTCACTTTCTCTACTTCATTTTAAGGCTAACGTCATTGCCTACATACCATCCCCCTCAGACCCTCCCACCCCGAACTGCTTCAGGTCCATTCCTTTACATTACTGTTTCTTTTCCCTAGGATAAGTGTGCTTTGCTCACTCACAGGTGAAATCCTCACTAGAGTTGAGTTTCAAGGCATCTTTAAACAGTGCCCCCTACAGGAACATCTGACTACTGCAATGCCTGTTAAGTAACTTCTTAGTAACTTGGCCTTTTCAGCTCAAAATGAATAGCTGCTACCTTTCAGGTTCTTTTGGATAGGAAATGATATACCCAAATACACATAGACTAGTACCTAGAATCTAGAAGGCATCCAACAGATAGTAGATGCACCTTTCACTTCTTTTTTTTTTATAGTGAGAATACCGTACAGGGGAGTTACAATTACATGGGCAAGATAACGAGTACATTTCTTATCAAGCATTGTTGCCTCCTCTTTGTTTCCCCTTCCCATCCTTTCCCATACTCTCCCCCCCCACCGGATCCTCCCTACCCCACCAAAGTTGTAAAGTTCGTTTTTCGACATGACAACTTGTACATCTCATTGTTGCAATGGGTCCACCTGTATCCCTAGTTTTCTGTTACAGCATATGCCACATGTATATTATTTATTGCTAAATCCATGTCCTTGTTGAATATTCAATGCTAACTCTATGAGAAAAGTCAAATCTTGTTTATCATTTCATCTCCATAATTCCCAAAGATAACAGACTGCAGAGCAGATACTGGGGAATCTAAGTGTCTTGTTTGTGGATAATAGGGAAAAGAGAAATGACATGTCTAGAATCCTTTTCTACTTCTTGTAGAAACAAGTCCTCTGATTTCCCTCCTCCCCCTGTGGAAAAATCACCTTCCCCATCCTTTAGTGCATGTGATTCATATGAGGTTAATACTCCTAGATTTAGGCCCTAGGGCTCCCAAACTCATCCATATCTTCTTGGCAGTGGCGATTGGTTCAGAAAGGACCATGTGTCTGGCTAGCACCAATAAGATCCAAGTCCAAGACAGGAAAACAAAGTATTCTCTTTTCTCTATTAAAACTACCTAAAAGTGATGTTACAGTGGCTGGTGGTCACCTTACCTTCACAAGAGGGGAGTTCAAGTTGGGGGAAAAAAAGCCAGTACAGACACATATACATATAAACTTACAAGAGTTCCTAACCATGGCTTTTAAGCACCTGGATGCAATCATGCTGGAAGGCTGTCTTCCCCTGGGCTTTCAGTTGTATGAACCAATAAATTCCCTGTTCGCTTACGCTCATTATGATTCATCAACAGTAAAGAGCCCTGACTAATCAAAAAGGTGTCAAATAAATGTTTTCAAATTGAATTTCCTCCCAGCAGAGACCAAAGATCCTCTAGATATGCAGAGCAGAAATATGAAAGGAGAACTAAATAGACCCTCTTTTCCACCCTGGAGTCTGAAAGTTTGTTAGGCCTTAAGAAAGAGGAAGATGAAGAGATCGAAGTCTCTTCCTCCTGTTGAGAAATGAGTGTCGCAACTTCCCACTCAGAAACCAGACCGTAACCATCTAATTTTGTTGGTGTTTAGAGAGCATGCTCCTGTAACCCCTCCCACCAATATCCCTCATCCAAATAAGACATTGAGACTTAAGAGAGGCTAAATACACATTCCAGTCATATAGCTAGAATGTAGTTGAACCCAAAAGCCTAACCAAAAGCCTACCACATCTTCATATTACCCAGTCTGCATTGATAATTACAAACATTTCAATATTACTAGTAGAAGTATGCCTTCTAATTTTTTTCTGTTACTCACTTAAGCTTTATTCAGGATTAATCATAATGTTGGAAAGAGATGTGTAGATTGCTTTTTCAAAAATTTAGTCCTCCAACCTGTTCTTCACACACTTTGTGTGTGTGTGTGTGTGCGCCTGGGCTGGCTTTGAACTGCAATCCTCAGATCTGAGCTTTCCAAGAAGCTAGGATTAACAGGCATGAGCCACTAGCACCTGGCCTGGAGAATAACTTTTTAAAGATTATTTTATTTTATCTTTTATTTTTGTCAGTCGTGGGGCCTGAACACTGGGCCTTGGCGCTGTCCCTCAGCTCTTCAGCTCAGGGCTAGCGCTCTACCCACTTGAGCCATAGTGCCACTTCCGGCTTTTTCTGCTTATGTGGTGCTGAGGAATCAAAACCAGGGCCTCATGCATGCAAGGCAAGCACTCTACCACTGAGCCACCTTCCCAGCCCTAAAGTTAATTTTAAAGGTGTAACTTTTTACATAGTAGTGCATTCTAAGTTCAAAGTATAAAAGGCTACAGTAGAAGTTCTCACTCTTTCCCTATGCTCCTCCACACTTTCCAATGGAAACCAACCCTAACTCCACAAGTAATTAATAACTTCTATTACTGTCTTGTGTTTCCTTCCAGACTTTCTTGGACAAACTCATTTTAATTTTGCTTTTTTTTTCTTTTACAGAAAAGTTAGTAAGCTTTACATATTGTTCTACATCATGCTCTTTCATTGAACAAATGCATGCCATACTTTAAAAAAAAATGAGCTGGTAAGGCTGACAGAAAAGAGTGAGGCAGGAGAGAGGAGGTGATTGACTTTGGCTTATGCTAGCACAAAAGCCCCAAGTCACTGCTGTTTGCAGAAGAGGCAAGCTGGAGACAGCTATGGTAGATCAACGCAAGGGGACTCATGTACTCCATTCTCAAGGGAGAACAGTTCAGGACTGGAACAATGAGCAAACTTGCAATCCCAGATGGGCCAGGAAGTACAAGTACTCTCAGGAGGGCAATCAGAGGCCAGGAATCCTGTGCTATGTGAATGCTCACTGCCTGTCCTTCCTCCTTCCGCTCTGATTCTCACAAGCCCATGGGAAACACACGTCTCAGACAGGTGCTTTTGGATTCATTCAGCTCAGTGAAAAGCTTGTGGGCTTCCATTTCCTGTTTCCTCACAGCAGAAGGGAGTAAACCCAAGATGTAGTGAGAGCATGGAGAGAAAAGATGTTTGACACCAGAAGAGGACAATCAACCTTAGAAGATCTGCATTCTAAACTCAGACCATGAAGAGCAGGTTATAGGAGTGAACGTTTAAAAAAGCAATCTTAGCTGTAAACCTTGATCTATACATCTCTTTCCAACATTATGATTAATCCTGAATAAAACTTCAAGTGAGTAACAGAAAAAAAATAATTTGCTTTTAGAATGACACCACCTCATTTGTTAGGAAATGGAAAGACTTGAAAAAAATTATATTAAGTGAAGTAAGCCAAACTCAAAGAAACATAGGTCTCATGGTTTCCCTTATCTGCAATAACTAGTATATGTCTAGGACAAGCAGAAGAGGTCAAAAGCTATGTACATATGACCATATAACCTGATGCTAAGAGAAATGAACCCCAAGATAGGGACACAAGAGATTTTACCTTTATGTTGTTCTTTGTAATGTACTTATAATGCACCACGTAATTTTTTTTGTTTCTTTGTATGCTCTTCCACCATGGTACAACCCCTGTTGTCACTGTATTTGGTTCCGGTATCCTGCATCTTGTATATACATTTTTCTAATTTGGGGAAGGGAAGGGAAATAACAAAATGCTGAAATAAGGAAGGTTGGGGGGGTGTAGTTGTGGAGATGGGAGGGGAGGGATGGTAGGGAAAAACAAAGGAGGAGACAACAATGTTTGATAAGAAATGTACTCATTACCTTGCTCATGTAACTGTAACCCCCTCCTCTGTACAGTATTTTCATAATAAAAAATTTATTTAAAAAAAGGATACAGGTTGACCCATTGTTAACAATGAGATGTATAAGACACTATGTTGAAAACGAACTTTACAACTTTGGGGAGGGGAGAGTTGGGGAGGGGGAGGAAAGGGATGATAGAGGAAAAACAAAGGCGGGGGTAACAATGCTAGATAGGAATTGGACTCATTATCTTGCTCATGTAACTGTAACCCCTCTGTACAGTATCTTTACAATAAAAATATATATTTAAAATAAAAAATAGGTTTGCTTTTTGTTGTTTGTTTTTCCATTCTACTTCAGCTTACTTTTAGGTGTGTGGGCTTAAATTCATATTCTGCTTGCAAGGTACTTCAGCCATAAACCATCAGCCCCTGGATGCTTTATTTATTTTTAAGATAGGGTGAATAGTCTCAAGCTTTTGGTTCAAGAGACCAGCTTCAGACTATGAACCTACTATCCATACCTACTGTGTAGCTGGGACCACAGATGTGGACCAGTATGCCCTGATCTATTGGCTGAGATGAAGTCTCACTTTTTGTCCAGACTGGCTTCTGACCATGATCCTCCCTATCTCTGTCTCTCATGTAGTTGGGATCATAGATATGGAGTGGACTCATTTTCGATTGATTTATTTTTAAAAATACTTTACTTGATACTACCCATGCAACAAACTGTACAAATTGTGACGGCTGGTCATTCATTAGGACTTCATAGCAGTTAGATTAAAAAACTCAACAACAACAACCAAAGAAACACTAAATAATGCCAATATATCAACATCTGATTTCAAATCAATGATAAACTTTTTCTGGTGTCATTAATGGAATTTGATTCATTTAAGACTCTTTATTTTGCTGGTCATGGGGTTTAAACTCTGGGCCTGGGCGCTGTCCCTCAGCTCTTCAGCTTAAGGCTAGTGCTCTACCACTTGAGCCACAGCGACACTTCTGGCTTTTTTCTGCTTATGTGGTACTGAGGAATCAAACCCGGGGCCTCATCCATGCAAGGCAAGCGCTCTACCACTGAGCCATCTTCCCAGCCCCCATTTAAGGCTTTGTTTACAGACAACTGATAGGGATTGGGGAAAGGAAAGTGGGAAAGGGCTGTTTAATAGCTATAAAGTGTTAGTTTTGCAAGATCAGAAAGAGTACAGGAGATCAGTTACACAACCATGTGATTATATTTATTACTACTGATTTGCACACTTGAGATAGTAAATATTATTTTTTGTGTCTTTTATCATAACTAAAAAAATTAAACTGCAGAAATACATTTGGACTATAGAATTGTACAGAAATGCTCGTAGGAAAAAGATTAATGAAAAGGAATATTAACTACACTAATACATAACATGTTTTCTGATTTTTAATGCTCGTAGGAAAAAGATTAATGAAAAGGAATATTAACTACACTAATACATAACATGTTTTCTGATTTTTCCAATATTCACTCTTTTTTCCAACCACGTCTCTTATTTGCCTGCATTTCTCCTAGTGTCTTTATATCCTATCATATAAAAAATATTACACAAAATACTTACACTGTGGAATAAAGACACTCTTCATCAATGTCAGTTTTAAATCCTAGAGAGTCTAGGTTTCAGAAGCAGTTGAAGAAAACTTGCGACAAAAAATGATCTAAGCCTAGATAAGTAAGTGCCTTTCACCTAACACAAAAGAAATAAGAATTAAGACGGTAATTTAAGAGTCCAAATGGGAAAGAGATCAGGAAAATATGTAAGCCAAAAAACAATCGCTTGCCAGGACTCAGTCCTCGTGATAAGGACTGGATTCGTATCACAGGATGAAAAAAACAAAACACAACCACCAGGGGAAATAATCGGCAAGGGAAGTCAAATAATGGGCTTTCCTGACATGAGTTCCCTGGCCTAGGCAGAATGCGTTTGGTAGTACCTTCAGAAGTGTTTAAAGTGGCACTACTCCAAAGGAAAATGAAGTTAGGAAATTATCTACCCAACTAAGGGATATAAACAATCAAATCCTCTCTTAAAGCAATGTCAACCCACTCACAGCATCCCAATGAAAGCCTTGTTTTATTAAGAGATGGATGGGGGAAAAGAAAAAAGAAAAAAATAAATCACAAAAGTAAAATAAAAAATGTGTTTCCATTTCTTAGGGTTCATTTTGATAAACATCATTTCATATGACCATTTTGTTCTTTGTTTTTTCCCCATTTGTCACTGTTTTAGATTTCTGTACATTTTGTCTTGTATGTAAATTTATCTGTTTTGGGATGGGGAAAGGGAAACAAAGAAATAGTGGGACAAAAATGTGAATTAATTCAGCAGTGATACTCATTAGACACTATGTTGAAGATGAACTATACAACTTGTAGGGGGAGGTGAGGGTCTAGGAGGGAAAATTGGGAGAAAACGAGGGAAAAGGTAACACTGGTTAACAAAGAAATGTACTCATTACCTGACCTGTGTAACTATAATCCCTCTGTACATCACCTGTACAATAAAAATAAATTTAAAAAGAGGTGGATAGGAATGCTGTACCTTTCTTTTGTATTTCCCTTAAAAATCACATGTGACGAAAAGGGGAAAAAAAGCAAGTTAATAGTAACACATGTCAGTCTAATGGGCAGAGGTTTTTACAGATGTCACTTAGAATCAGAAATGGGCAAAATCACTGGTAGCCATAAGACTTGTGAGGCTCTCTTCGAGATGCCCATGCATGGGGATGCTTCTTGGGAGTTTCTCTGCCTCAATAGAAATCACTCTCCCTAGAAAACACTGGATCCTTGAGATGCTAGTCAGCTCTCTGGAGCCACAAATGTAAATCCAAAACTCAGCCTGGATTAAACAAACAACATCTCATTCTGCCAAATGTACAGGAAGCAAAGGAGTCTCTTCAACTCCATTTAGACACGAGAGCTTATGGTTTATATCAGTCTGTTGAAGGGAGGCCCTGATGGCTTGCCCGTTCATTTGTGCAGCTGGCTATTTAAAACTTGTGATGGAAGGTTCTCATATTTATGAAACCACTAATTTCCATGATGACAAATGCACACACAGAAAACTCTAGCTCTCATCGATTACTCTTCCCTATAAGTGGGCTTTACCACCAGGACAGACTTACAATGAATGATACATGTTGGTCATCAGGATGCTTTCTTTCCACTGATAGATAGAAAATGGAACCAAGAAAAATGTATTCTACTGGGAGAAATAAATAAAGAACACCTATTCTCTTTTACATGTAGTGCCTATTGGGAAACCTGTTTTTATACCATCATGTCTCTTTAAAAAAACAACAGAAGAATAAAAAGAAAAAACAGTATATAGGATAATATGGTTACAGTGACTCTTTCACCCAAGGAACTTTCTCGTACTCATTTCATCTGAATAGGTTCAGTGATTAAAAACAGACAGAAATACAAAAGGCTGAACTAAAACACAACCCCCACCCTGTCTCCCTTTTTGGACAAGGATGTTGCCACACTGATCTTTCTGTGGCCAACAACACACAAATACTTAAGGTCATTATCCATTCATGAGAGAATAGGTCCCTATCCATTCAGTGGGTGAAATATTTATTTTATTTTTCTTTACTACCTTTTGAGATTCCTTAAGGCTCTTGTGACTCTCAGTGATATGGCACTAATGAAGGTCTGAAAATGGTTATTCATCCCACCACGTAAATTTGAGTATTTTTCCAAATCACAAAGATTCACTTGCAAACGGTCCCTCTTTGGGATGGGATAAGGCCAATCAGATGCCTTTTTATTAATTAATTCATTCCACAAACATTTATTGAATACTTAATATAAACCAAGCACCATTCTAGTTGCTTCAGGATTTGAAAGATAACAAAAATCTGTCCTTGTTAACATTTATAATCTTTTGGGAAGTTTGGTCAGAGATTGAATGCTAGAAATAATTTATAGACATCACAAAGTATGGGAAATGAAAAAAGTAAGGAAGAAAAAAAGGAGTTTGAGTGCTGGGGGAAAGAACTTCATATTCAGCAGGATAGTAATAAGGAAAAGGACCAGACATTTATTGGCCAGAGTATGGGGAAATTGAGCACCCTTAGACCATTGGTAGAGAGGTAAAACGGTGCTGCCACTTTCAAAAAGTAGTCTGGCAGTTTGTCAAAATGTTAAACGTCGAGTTACCATCTGGCTCAGCACTTCTGTTGTGAGGTATACATGGTCAAGAGAAACGAAAGCATATGACCCACAATCACTCATATAAAAATTCTTATCACATCATTATTCAAGTAGCACAAAGCAAAAATAACCCAAGGTCCATCAACCAATGAACTGATAAACACAATGTGGTGTATTCATACACTGGGATATTATTCAGCAATAGGAAAAAAAATCAAAAACAGATACATGTTTCTACTTGGATGAAGTTTGATAGCAGTAGGCTAAGTGAAATAAGTTAGTACAAACAAAGCCCCCCATATTTATTGTTTAATTTCATTTATACAAAAATATCTTGAAAGGGCCAATCTATAAAACAGAAAGTAGACCTGATAAGCTTGTGAGGGGGGAGTGAGAATTGGTAATGGTCTGAGATTCCTTTTTTAAGGTAATGAAAATGTTTAAGAATAATTATGATAGTTGCATAGCTTGTGCATATTATTAAAAAACCACTGTCCAAAAAGAAATGTAGTCTTTACCTGACTTACATAACTGTAATCCTTCTATATGTATCACCTTTACAATCACAATAAGAAGTTTTTTTAAAAAAAATAAGGAAACTCCCTGGTATATGACTGACATCTCAACAAGGCTGCTGGAGGAGTCTGCAGAGAATCAGAAGATGAGAAGGTCGGTCGCTTTTGAACATGTACCTTATTGAAGGCGATGAGGTAGACATAGTTGCTTTGCTTTCCATTCCAAAGCACCAGTGTCCATGAAAACCCACACGAGATAATAGGAAATTACCCTATAGCTGTTAAAAATCAAATCTGTAACTCCCAGTCCCTCCTCCACATCACTGATGAATTCTACCAAACATACGAAAAACCAATAACCTCAATCTTTCACAATTCTTTCCAGGAATAGAAGAGGAAATGTTCCCAGCTCATTTTATGAGGTCAGTGACCAAAACTAAACATTACCAAAACCAGAGTAGTACAAAAAAAAAAAAAAAAAAAAAAAGCAAGCAAACAAAAAACAAAACAGACAAACAACAACAACCAAAAACAAAAAAAAAAAAAAACCACCAAAAAAAAAACCCAACAAAAAACAAAAAAAAAAAAGAAACAAAAAACAAACGGAAGCTACCCACAAAGAAAAAAAAAGTAAAAAAAAAAAAAAAAACCAACAACAATCAATAAATAAAGAGAAGGCAAAAGAAAAAAGAAAACATAAACAAACAAATCAATACACAAAAAAAAGGCAAGAAAGAAAGCAACCATCTATCCATAAAAAACACAAGAAACAAAAAAGAAAAAAAAAAAAGTCAGCCAGACAGAGAAAACAAACATAAAAAAAAGCGCAAGCAACAACAACCATGAATGAATGCCCCCCAAGGAAAGAAACAACCAAGGCACACCCACCCCAGTAACTACCACCCATACCAACCAAAGGAAAAGAAAATCCAGCGAAAGAAAGAAAGAAAAAAAAGAAAAAAAAGCAGTCAGAAAAAAAAGAAAAGAAAAAAAAAAACCATACCCACTAACGAAAGAAATAACCAACCAAAAAAAAAAGACGAAGCAACACTAAAGAGACCAAACACAACCAAATAGAGAAAGAAAACAAAAAGGAAGCAAACCTATATAAACAAACAAACAATGAATAGAAAGAAACAGACAAAAGAAAACATATATATATAGACAGACGTATGCATACACAGAAAGAAACCACCAACAAATAAAAAAAAAAGAAAAAAAACAAACACGCAGAAACAAAATAAAAAGTACTCAAAAAAAAAAAAAAAAGGCAAGAAAAAGAAAGAGAAATAAAAAAAAAAGAAACCCACCTAATAGATAAAAAAGAAAAACAAAAAAAAGAAACAAACAAAATCCAAACAAAAGGCAAGACAGAATAAAAATAAGACCAAAAAAAAACCAAGAATGAATTGAGAAAAAAAACAAACAAACTCACTACCTAAATAAAAAAGAAAAGAAAGAAAGCAAGCTAAAACAAACAGAAAAAAAAGAAAAAAAAACAAAAAAAAAAAACAAACTACCAGACAGAAACAAACAAACAGAAAGCAAGAAAGAAAGGAAGGTATTGAAGGAAGAAACACACACATAAAGGAAACAAAAAAGAATCAAGAAAGAAACAAAACACACATAGCCAACCAATTAATGACAAACAAACAAAAAAAAACAAATCAAGGAAAGAAACAGTCCAACAAACAAACGCGCAAGGAAGTACATAAAACAAAAAAAAAAAAAAAAACAAAGAGACAAAAAAAAAAAAAAAAAAACTGTACATCATCAAAAGTAAGAATTTCTATTACAAAAAGCATATTCAGGAATGAAAAGACAAGTTACAGATTGACAGGAAATGTCTCCAAACAGCATCCAACAACAGCATGGTACCTAGAAAACATACAGTACTCTTAAAACAAACTACCCAATAAAAAATGGCCAGGGAACTTGACCTGACCTTTACTAAAGAGAATATAAGGAAGAAAACTATGCTTACTGATTTCTGAAATTGTGGGAAAGCAAGTTAATAGAAAAGGAACAGCTTTTTCAACAAATGGAATGGAATACTAGAAATGCATTTGTAAAAGTGAGTCAGGATTCCCTTTGCTAACCACTGCATCGTTGGTATCTAGAGCAGCACAGGCTCATGACAAGTACTCAGTGCTGTGTGTATGCAGGGGAGGGGAGGCCAAGGAAAAGCCAGCAGGACAGCCAGGGTGTTCACGGATTAGCCAGAGTTGTCAGCCATACATGCTTCTGGGTTCATAAGAAGAAAGGATCTCCACATAAGATGCATCTCAGGCTATAAAGCAGGACGGCTCCTCAACTCCTCTACTGATATTCATCGTGGGGAGTTAGTATTGCCCTCAGAAGTAATCTGGATGGCTCAGCTCATCAGAAGGCTTGCTAAGAGAGAGGAAGGAATTAGAGGTGGTTTTCGTCTCTCTGGCTGAAGGTGATGACATAAAGAGTGGGTAAAGAAAGTGAAAAAAAAAAAGCTGTTCAAACTGATGATGTTGAAGACAAGGTTGCGTCTTCCTGGACCACAGAAAACAATAATATTAACGCTAACCAGAAGACACAAGGTCTACCACATAAAAATGAAAATAAGAAGCTGGGAGGACCCTTACTGAATTGGCCTCCTGAAGAGAACTTAAAGTTGAATTAAGGAGGAGGAAAAACACCCAGCTCTTATCCGAATTAGAGAAGGGAAGAGGAACAACAAAGGGATGAGACAAAGGACAAAGGCAAACCAATGCAACAGTGATATGCACAATACGTTGGAAATGATCTGTACAACTTGGGGGGTTGGGGAGAAGGATAGGGGAAGAAAAATGAGGGAGGGGGCAACAAGTTTGACAAGAAATGTACTCACTACCTTCTGTATGTAACTATAATCCCTCTGTACATTACCTTCTGTATGTAACTATAACCCCTATGTACATCACCTTGACGATAAAATTTTTTTTTTAAAAACAACGAACTCACAATATAATAGCAGATTTCATGAAGACAGTGGCCCAAACAGAAAATGGCATGTTAGAGACCTCAAATGCTTCTAGAGAGAAGAGCATCTAGGAATTTGGGGCATAATATGTCCAGGCTCAGAGGTTGTTGTTGGTTTTTTTCCCCACACATGAGAAGAGTAACAAAAGATTTGTGATGTCAACACAAGAAGTAACTCGCTAAGATTGAGTGGGACAGCACATCGACAACTTGAAAAGAGATAGGTGAGAGCAGTATCTGTCTGCCTCTATAGCCATCTATCTATCTGTCTGTCTGTCTGTCTGTCTGCCTGTCTGTCTGTCTGCCTGCCTGCTTGCCTGCCTGCCTGCCTGTCTGCCTGCCTGTCTGCCTGCCTGCCTGCCTGTCTGTCTGTCTATGGATAAATCGATCATCATCTATCTAATAACACAATCAGGCATCATTTAATGATAGGGTACATTCTGAGAAAAGTGTTTACTACTGTGTGTTGAAGATGCACTTACACAAACTAGGACGGCTATGACATCCCTAGGTGATATAATCTTATGAGGCCATCACCATACACATGGTTCAAGGTTGGCTGAAGCATCATATAGTATATGGTTCTACATCTACGCATGTATGCGCACACATATATTCAAATACATATGTATATGTATATAGATGCACTTGTGCATGCATGAGCACATGTATGTACCCCCCACACACACACTCGAGGCAGCAAAATTGAAGACCAATAGTTTAAGGCCAATACAAAAAAGTGTAAAACAAATCCTACTTCCTCAATGATGAGAAGCAGTTCAGAAAGCAGCCCAAGGTCTGGATGTGTCAGGGTTACTGGCGTGTCTGTGTGTTGGGTTGCTTTCTGCCCTAGAAACAGAAGCTGGTGACTAGTGAAGCTCTTGATAACTTTAAGAGTCTCAACATCAGAAAAAAGGTCAGAAACTATTTTACTGCAGCCATAATAGGGTTCTGCTGTATTTTTGGCAAGAGTATTTGGCAAGTCTCAGATTTTGTGTCTAATATGGGTTAAAATTTTATAAACTAGTACAGGAATACACCAGGCTTTGGAGTGATGTCAGGGCAACATTGGAGTTGCCCTCAGTGTCAAAGGAGGGATTCTTTGCAGGCAAAGGCAAGTTTGTATCATTTAACTTGGGAACTTTCTGAGTTGGACTGGTCCTGATAGAAAGGGTTCTAAACTCAGCAGCCTGGCTTTTTGACATTTCGATTGGATGCCTGGTCAGAATCTGATACTTGGCTGTAATATGACATACAGACAGAAGGTATAACAACATGTTTATGTTACCTAGCTAAAGCTCTTTCTCTGTTTCCTGCTCCTCTCTTTGTGGAGTCGGAGAAAGTGAAATCACATGATTAAGGAGCCCAGTGCAGACCACAGACATCAAGATTAATAATCATAAGGCATTTTCACCATGACAATATGGGACAGAATAAAGTTTATAAAGGACTAGAATTGCAATGTATTAACCTAATTATTGACAGGATGAAGTTATGCTATCTCAAATGCATGTGATTATGTCATAGGATTTTTTGGCGGTCTTTCCTTTTCCTCTTTCCCCTCTTTGCTTAAATGTTACAATCACCTTGACTATCCACTGTTAAACTTTAAACTCCCTCTGTCCTTGGGATTCCCTCTTCCAAGTATCTACTGTATTTTTTTTTCTTTTCTCACTTTCCAATATTCTGCTCATTTATTTGGGATTATCTTCTGCCTCCTACCTTTAGAATGTAAGTTCCAAGAGAGGAGGAAGTCAACTCTCTTTTGTGCCATGAAAAACCCTTCACAGTGTCTGGCATAGAGTAGAATGAAACAAAAAGTCCTTGGGAGTCTACTCCTCTCCCCTTGGTCTCCCACTGCCAGCCCCCAAACCCCCACCTCTCCCCACCACCCATCCCCTCACTTTGCAAAGGACCCATTTCCTGGAACTTATTCTGCTAAGCTTTGGTTTAGTCTTTCTAAAGAGTTAAACTATTTGAGCTCTCCATGGAGTCTGTTATACTTCAGTTAACTCATTAGTAACTGCTTTCACACCACCTGGTGTAGAAGACTGGGAAGGTGGGGAGAGGGAAGGGGAAAGCATGCAGACAAGAACTCACTGTATATAACAAAAATAAAAAAAAATAAGGGAAGAGGTGGGTCAAAGGGAGGTGGCAATGTTGAAGGAATGAAGCAATCAAGGTGAATTGTATACAAAAATAACTTTGCTAAATGGCAAACAAATTCAATACATATCTTACAATTAAGAAGAGTGAGGAAAAGGGTGGGTGGGGAGGGGTGGGTGAGAAGATGGAAAGAGGTGACACTGATCAAGATGCAGTATATTCGTAAATCGCTTTGTTGAGTGGCAACTCCTTTGTGCAACTACTTAACAATAACAAAAATATTTTAAAAATATCCCTTGGGAGGGCAAGTGAACACTGTCTAAGGTGGAAGCTTGGAGCCCTCTTAGGAGTAGATAGGAAGTGATGTGTGGCCCAGGCCTGTTCTATGACTTTTCTCTGCTACAGTAAACTGCGAAAAGGGAGAGATTCTCTTCTTTCTCCAACACAATGTGAGAGTGAACGATACATTAAAAACACTTCCACCTTCTTATTAGGATAAAATAGGTGAAAATCAAAATGTTGTCACTTATTAATGTACTCCAAAACAGGCCTTAACACACATCACCTTGGACAAACCCTTTACCTTTGCCCTAGTTTGTAGATATGGAAAATAATCCCAAGTATCAACATTATGCTTCCATGGTTACAGAGAACATTAAGATTTACTAGGACCAAACATAATTTTGTTCCTTGCCAATATTTTTTTTCTACATGTGCAATGCTGAAACCAGGCCATTCAAGCAGAACCAAAATAACAATCCAGACCAGATCTATTTTACAGTAAAAAACCAGAGTCTGAAGCAAATCCATATATTAGTCTCACCTTTTAAGAGCTAATCCTTACCAATCAGGCAGGAAAGTTGTCCTTTAGAGCTGCAGCACAGTGCAATGGTCCAAAGTACTGGCTATATCAGACCTTATTGTTTGGTCAAGTGCTATCTTTGCCTCCTATTATGCTCCCTTGGGCAAGTCAGCTAGATTCCCTGAGCCCAGTCTCCTCACTGGTAAAACTGGACCACAGTAGCATTTGAACTTCATGAGGTTGTTTGATGATTTAATGAGTCAATATAAATAAACTTCTTGGAGAAGAATGTGGTATATAATAGTATTCAGCAAAAATATGAGCTAGTATTTTCATTAAGGAATGTAGAGTACCTTCTGTAAATTAGTTCCCAAATGATTCCCTACAAATTAAGTTTGATTCCTGAAGTGCTGAAGTTACAGCAACATTATCCTAAATTCTATAAAGGCATTCCTTTGCCATTACTTGCAACACAAATAAACCCACAAGGTGAATAAAGATAGAATGCCTTGATTTTCTTAATTTAGAAGTATAACTTACTTTTAAATAGGGGCAAAAGCCAGGAAAGGGCAATTTCTGCTAATTATCAGCTTCTTTACAGGTATACATGAAGAGAAACTGTGAAGGTTTTGGTTAAGTATTTTAATTTGTTGTCTTTTGCTTTCCCATTATGATTTGTTTTAATCTTCAGTTTATTTAATAAAGTCCTAAAGTACTCAGAGGATAGTCAATAAATAAACCAACACAGGTTTTTCAGCCTATACCAAGCAGAGTTATTCTAAATGTACAAATGTGAAGTGTAAAGAAGATAAAGGAGATTATCTCTGTCTTCCAACACTTCAGAGACCATGAGACAGAAACACAAATGAGAAAAGTAAGAAAACAATCCTCATCATCTCTTGCTAACCACCCCACCATAGACACCCAGATCCATGGATGCTCAAGTCTCTTCCATTAAGTGGCAGAGTGCTTGCATATAACCTACAAACATCCTCCTGCATACATCATTTCTAGATCACTTTTGGTACTTGGTATAAGGTAAGTGCTATGTACATAGTTGTAATACTGTATTGCTTAGCGAATAATGACAAGAACAAATAGTCTGTACCTGTTCTGCACAAGCACAACTCTTTTTCCCAAATATATTTGGTCTATGGTTGGGTGACTCCATAGATATAAAACCTACAGATAGAGCAGACTGAACATATTCAAGTCTTCCTGTTAGACATACTGTCTAAGAGGAGTAGAGACAAATAAGGGGAGACTCCTACTCAACTGATACACACAATTCAGGTCAAGAATATCTTATGGAAGGAAGAGATATGTTGGTGGCTCTTGGATGAGTGGTAGCATTTCCACAGGTGTAGCAATTGAAGGAAGGAGCTCAGAGGCACAGGGAAGAAAAGGAAGAAAGGCCCGGTGGCAAGGAAGCTTGCAGCATGCTCCACAGGTGACCCGGAATGACTGAAGTCCAAAGTATGTAGACTATTAAAAAAAGATTAAAGCAGGAAAGGTTAGTATAGGTTAAACTAAGAAGAGCTAAGGACTCTGGAATTCATTCAGGAAACAGTATGGGGTCAGTCACGTTTGGACAAGAAGTGACAAGGAGAAACTTCCAGCCAAAGAACTTTCCTCCTGTAAGTATCAGAACAATCAGGAAGGCAGCAGCAAGCCTTGAGTAGCTTGCCCACCTGTTTTCCCAGATCCACCCATCTGTGCTGCTACTGACTACAGCAAGCCCTCCTGTCTCTGTGGTTCTTTTTCAGAGTTCTTGGGCTTTGCTATTCTGGCATAATAACTCCAGCATTGTGGGTTTGACATCTGAAGAGATTCCTTCCCTAAATCCTTTTTTTTTCTGCTGGTCCTGGGGCTTGAACTTCTGGGCCTAGGTGCTGTCCCCTGAGCTCCTTTTGCTCAAGGCTATCACTCAACCACTTGAGCCACAGAGCCATTTATGTTTTTTTTCTTCTGTGATTAATGGGAGATAAGAGTCTCACAGACTTTTCTTGCCTGAGCTGGCTTCCAACTATGATCCTCAGATCTCAGTCTGCTGAGTAACAAAGAGCCCAGGTGTGAGCCATTGGTGCCCAACTCTAAATCCATTTCTTATAGTTCATTTTAACCTTGGGAATTTCTCTCCCAAGTCCTGGTCTAGTTACCATGTCTGTTTCCCACCTTCCCCCAAAAGGATAGGGTCATAGTAGATCCCCAACCATGGTAGACGAATACTGTAACTCTAGTCCAAAGCACCGGAATTCCAAGTTCTCTTTAGCTTTCCTAATATCAGTCATCTAGATGCTCTGCCATTTTCTTGCTCTAGTTGCCTAAGACTGAGAAAGTTATTATCATGGTCACTCTGAGGTTCCTGATAGCTTAGTACCATCCTAAACCTCCTTACCACCTCACCAACCAGACAATGTAAGCCTCACAGACAGGACTACTACCAGAACCCAGCCTTTCCTAGCCTTCTCTAGCTAGCACAAATAAATATCTACAGATAGCAGAAGAGGCACATTGTCATCATTCATGTGGACTCACAGGGGCGGGGCAATAGATTCAGAGAACAGGCTGAGGTGAAAGAGCTTGTACTCACAGAAAGGCGATGACAGACAAGGAGGAGTCAAAGAACCCCTTGATAATAAGTCCAGATGCCAAACACAGCCACATTTACAACAGCAGACTGAGCTCAGCTTAGCAGTTTGGCTGGCATGTACTTATACACAGTACCTTTGAACACTCTCTTCCCCGTGTCTGTTCATGGTATTTAGCAATGTCCTAACTGACTAGCAGGAAAGCTCCTGGAGAGCAGGCACCTTGCTTTTTATGTACTGCAGAACACAGAGCAGTGACTGGCACACATCACATTTTGCAGTGCCCTAGGAATGTGTTTGAGATAACATGCCGGCCTCAGTCATCGATACCAGCAGATGTTTGGGTAGACGTCTAGGCATTGGCAAGAGCCTGGATCAGGTTAGGATGCGCTTATGAAGAGGAAGGGCAGACTGAAATGAAAGAGGATGTCTAAGATATGTAGCAAACTCCCATTAAGGGAGTCAGAGGGATAAGAAGAGGATGAGAAGAGGCGGCCAAAGTCAGAAAGAAAGAAGGCAACCAAGGTAATAATAGCTTTCATACACCAGGGAAGAACTACTTACTGATGACAAATGCTGAGGAAGCTTAAATGGATGTAAATAATGCAATGACATTGAGCTTAATAACAAGGATGTCTGCAGCGACCCCTGTGGATGCTAGAGGCATAGACAGCTGCAGTGGGAGAGAGAGCTGGAGTATAGGGAAAAGTGGAAGCAGCAGACAAAGGCTAGATGGCAAGATGTTTCATCTGGATGATAACAGACTACACAGATGCCATAGGAAAAACTGATTAGATAAGGTGTCTACATGAATGCTTAGTTTGGAGAAGATACAAGCACTTTTTTTTTTTTTTGTCAGTCGTGGGGCTTGAACTCTGGGCCTGGGCGCTGTCCCTCAGCTCTTCAGCTCAAGGCGAGCGCTCTACCACTTGAGCTACAGCGCCACTTCCGGTTTTCTGGTGGTTTACTGGAGATAGGAGTCTCAGGGTCTCTCCTGCCCGGGCTAGCTTTGAACCGCGATCCTCAGATCTCAGCCTCCTGAGTAGCTAGGATTACAGGCATGAGCCACCAGCGCCCGGCTACAAGCACTTTTAAAGAGCTAGAGGAAGTACTCTCACTTTTGCTTGAACACAGAACAGGTCAAAACAAGTATACTAAGTCAGTTCACATGTCCCTCAGTGGACGAATGGTTCAAGAAAACACAGTATATATACACAATGGATTTTTTCTCATCTATTAGAAAGAATGATGTTGTACCATTTGTGAAGAAATGGAAAGACTTGGAAAAAATTATATTAACTGAAGTCCAGCCCAGAGAAACAGAAGTTGCACGGTTTCTATCATGGGTAATAAGCAAGTGGTTACAAATGTATTAATTGAAATACTGTAGATTCAAGAGAGAACTCAAATAAGTGTAATTCCTTACAAAGACAAAGTCCAAGTGTAACAAAATAAGCACCAGGAAATGCATACTCACAAGAGGTAGTTTGAGGCCAAGGGGAGAAGGAAAGATGAATGAAGAGGATAAGGGCATTCAATGTATACATTACTGAATTAAGAAAGTAAGAGAAGGGGTGGGTAGGGGAGGGATGGGTGAGAATGTTAAAAGGGGTGACATCCATCAAGATGCCTTGTATTCATAAACTGCTTGTTGGATGGCAGATCCTTTGCACAACTACTTAAAGATAATTAAAAGGTAAATAAAAATGGAGAAAAAAACAAGATGTAAATGACATTTTAAGTTCTAGAGCTAGAAAAGGATAGAACCTTAGCTTAGGTGAGACTGACCAAGAGCTCTACTGCTCAGGACATGAATAGCATGTGCAAAGCAGTAATCATGGCACATGGTAGCCATCTTAGTTTGTGAAAGGGCATTCCACAATGTTCAGATAACAATGAGCTAGCCCAAGATCCATTTCTCACAATGTGTCCCATCATTAGGTGACACATGACTACAGACAGAAAAGAGGACTACTCCTTTACCTTACAACCAAAGGGACAGACAATGGCAGAGATATAGGTAACTTTTTGCCTTAAAACAAGACCAAAGAACCAACTGGAAGTCAGGATTCAAACCCAGTTTGCCTTAAAGGACAAGAGATCTCAGGGATTAGGAGGAGAATTCCAAAATATCGCTGACTCAAGGAAAACCAGAACAGGTCAAGAATGGAGCTCTTTTTGCCTGCCACCACAACAGTGAATACATTATTGCATTGGTATTAATAATATAAATTAGTGTGGTGTCCTAACTACTAGCCACTAACACTTACTGCAACAGAAACTCTGGAGACCAGGAAAAGTGGTACAATATCAATCACTGCATAGTAGGATACATTAAGAGTCATGTCCATGTGAGTATCAAGCCAGAAGGCTAGAGAGGAATAAATGTGGAAGAAAACCCCCTCTGTCATACCCGAACGGTGTGGGTCTTGCCTAAAGCTTGCTTCATAGACTGCCATATCTGAACTGCTCAATTTCATTCTGTGAGATCATTTTCAAAAGAAGATATCTTTTTTATGACTATATCTTTTTCATGGTGATTTCCAAATGCATCAGTTACTACATGTTATCTTCCTTCAAAGTGAATAAAAATTATACCATCAAAGAAACCCCCTTTGCACAGTTAATGTATACAAAATGTCTCTGCTTTGAGCTTCATTCATTAAAGTATTAAGATAAATTCACAAATATTTTGTCAATTCATTATAACTAATTAAAAAAAAAGAAGTAACAGGAAGGAGGAAGCGGGGGTTCTTTGAGCTGTCTTTTTTAAGGAGAGAAAATGTTTGAAGCCTAGATTCAGGTGCAAAGTAAGAAAGATGAAGAGGATTCCCTTCCTTTCTCCATTTTTTGTTTCTTAATGCTAGAGCCCAGAGCCCATTCCCATCTTTGGTAACCAAAATAACTTGACAAGCCAGATTCTCCCAATACAGAAAAATGTGAGATCCAGCTACTAAAGAAGGCTGAGGTGGTTCTATCTGAAGAACAGGTAACAGATGCTCAGCCAAGGACTGGAAAGAGTCAACGATCTCCCTGAGAACCAACAACAGAATCTGGAACTAAAGTAGGTTAGAATTCTAATCATTCAACTTCCTGATGTTGGAAATGAGAAATCCATGGCCCAGAAGCTGAATGTGAATGACGCAAGGACATTGGATGAGCTCGTGGCACAAACACTAACCTCACGTGTGACCTCAGTGCACAGCACCCAGTCCACCAGTTCCACCACCATCTAACACAGAAGGCACTTGAGAGGCACCAATAACCAACCTATCATCATTTTCTCTTCAGTCAAGCCTTTTCTTTTCCCATTTTTATTACGGATATTTTTCTAATACCTACCCATAGAAAGATGAGAATAATGTAGGCCCAATCATCCCCAAATTCCTAGCCTATATTCTCCTATATTCTTACCCACCCAGATCCCCCTTCAGGGTAATTCTGAAACAGCTCAGGCATCATTATTTCCTGTTACATAGTAAAAACTCAAGAAAATTATATAACTGCAAATGTATGGGACCCAATTTTCCCCAAGGAGTTTCAATGTCCCTATTGTGTAGCCTTCTAATGTATGTCACAAGTACAAAGGCCTTTCTTAGCACAGAACAATAAGCTATGCTCTGTGACCATGTACATTCTCTGATGTTGTTCGACTATGGTGCAATGAGGAATTTTGCTGAAGGAACTCTCTTGGATAGTAATCGTGGAGAACACTGAACTTATATAAACACCTAACCACCTTCTTACCTTGAACACCTGGCTCTTGTTTAAATTGGGTGTAATGCTGGTCTGAGATTCAAAGCCAATTTCTTCTGTGAGTTTATATGAATGACACTAAACAACGCAATTCTTAAAACCCTAATAAATACAAGTTAAATTAATAATGAAAACCATGCCCACCCATGGGGACAGTGCCCACTTATTTGTCTGAAAGACAGGATGAAAACAAAACCTAAAATTAAACCACAAATAGCACAACGCCTTTTCTCATACAACATTTCAGTCTCCTCTGTGGAACAAACACACCCAAAATATTCTTTATAAAATGTTTTCATTAACAAATAAGTAAATGATACGAGACCTAGGCAGACAGATATGCAACTCTACGTGTGTGTGCACATGTAAGTATATGCTAGTCACACAATGATGATAAAAAACACTGCACTTCTAGTTTTCTACCTCCTCTTACCCACATATCAGTTTTTATAAGACTTTACAAATATATTTTGAAACAAGGATAAATTAAAATCAGAAACCTTAAGTTGTTTTATCCTTCAATGAAATCATTTCATATTCACATTACTTTTTTCTGAAAAAAAGCAAAATATAATTTTCTACCTGTTGAATAATTTAATAATTAATCCTCTCCTGTAATAATTAGGCCACTCGTACCTGCTGAGGTTTCCCTAAACTTGTCACTCGTCTTCTTTTTCCTCCATTTCCAAGGCTTGAAGATTTTTCCAATGGTGGAGAGCTTCCCCTTTCGCTTGAAGGGAGGTGTCTGCGAACCTGCCGGGGGGCCATCCGAGTTTGCTATGGAAGCTTTGTCCAGTCCGTCAACTGTATGAAGAAAAATCAAGTCAGAGATGGGATGAAATAAAAGCCTGAATCTACATCACTTATCATTTCTTGTACTCTTAGTAAGCATGCCCACACTAACTGGAATCCCACATAAAGTTTATTTTGTCCACTGTGCAGCTGGTAGGACTCCCTAGGTATCAATCAGTAAGTCAGTCAATCAGAAATTATCGTCCCCTTAGGTCATCACTTGGAGGAAATAGAAAAGAGACTTGCATAATAGGTGCAGCCAGACAAATAAATATCTGTGAAACACAGCTGAACCCATGAGCCACAATTACATCAATATTTTGCAAGAATAGAGTATTCTAAGCATCCCTGAAATAGGAAGTTCCTCTGGAGACTAGTTTGGCATTCACAGCAATGAATGTCACAGTTATGGTGTGGCTAAAACCAGCCTTTCTCTTTCACAAACAAAATTTGGTGCCAGGAAGCTAAATTTTATAGGATGCTGAATCTATCTTTTCTTTCTGCTACAAAATAAGAAAATTTTCATCTTCAAAGAAACATATCATTAGCAAAAGAAATATGTGCAAAACTCACTTGTGGAAAGCCACAAGTGAGATGTCTCTGTACTCTTCAAACATTTTCTACATCAGAAGGCACAAAATCCTAAGTTGCCTTGCATGAAGTTCAAGGCAGATGAGAGATAGAGATTACTTATACTACTCTAATTCCCAAATTTCACTAGGAAAGAGCTAGAAGTGGCCTACAATGGATGAACTATAGTATTATTTGTTCAATAAAATAGCATCTAGCAATTTTTTAAATGAGCAGAAGGACATATATCCAATAAGGTAAAAACAGCATAATGTGAGTGTTGGCTCTAGGTGTTATGCATATGTGTTTAGGGGGGCAAATTGATTTTTATCTTCTCTGTGTTTTTCTAAATAAAATGCTGAGGGGGAAAAACCCCAAAATTAAGAATAAGAGTTTCCATTTCCAGGAAGATAGAGTAGACTTGCTTATTTTTATTTGTGTTACTAAAAAAAAATCTTTGCACAAAACTGATGATGCAAAAAACAACAAACTCAACAACGTGAATATGTCTTAAAAATGCGCTAAATTATAAGACCATGTAGAAAAGAAAAGTACACACTATGTGGTTCTATTTATGTAAAGTTTAAAAATAGGTGAAATGAATTTATGGCAAAAAAAAGATCAAGAAAAGAAAATCAGAGCAGAGCAGTAGCTTTATTTTGGAATGAGAAAGAGGTAGGAATTAATTAGGAAGGGGCCTGAGGGAATGCTGGGGGCGATGGAATTGATCTCAATAGTGGCTGCATTGGGCACAACTGATCAAATAGTATTTATGAGTTTGTGCATTTCATTCCATGGAGTATTTGCCTGAGAAAACCATAATGCTGGATGGAGTATTTAGAATTATATTGAACCCCCTCAATTATAATACAGTGGGTACCAGTGGCTCATGCCTAGCTTCTTGGGAGTCAGAAATTGATCAGAAAGGAAGTGGCGCTGTGGCTCTAGCAGTAGAGTGCTAGCCTTGAGCAAAAGAAGCTCAGTGCCTAGGCCTTGAGTTCAAGTCTCAGGACTGGAAAAAAGAAAAGAAAAAAGAAAAAAAAATCATAGGGCAAGCACAAAGCCAGGGAGAAACTGATCAGGAAGATTACAGTTTTTGGCTAGTCTAGACAAAGAGTTCACTAGTTTGCCACTGAATTCTGTAGATGGTCCTGATAGTATGACCTTGTCATCCCCTTTACAAGGAAGCTAAGATAGAGAGGTTCATGGCTCCTGGAAAGCCCAGGTGAAAGTTCATGAAACTCCATCTCAACAGAAAAAGCTGGTGCATGTAGTAAACCTGTCATCCCAGCTACAAAGGAAAAAGCATAAACAGAAGGGCTGTGGTACAGGCTGGATTGGGGGGGGGGGAAACAAGACCCTATTGAAAACAAAAACAAAAATAGTACAAAAAGGGCTGGAAGTGTGGCTCAAGTGGTAGAACTCTTGCCTAGCAAATGTGAAGGAAGCCTGGAGTTCAAACTCAGTACTGCCAAACAACAATACTAAGTGGATGATTAGATGGAATGAAGTAAAATACGGAAAATGTTAAATGGGTACGGCATGGGGTGCATGCCTTTATCTTTTCTGTATTCTGTCAATTGCCTTTTTATCTGTGGATTTGGACAGGGTTTGTGATATAGCCCAGGGTGGCCTTGAACTTGACATCCTCCTAAACTCAGCTTGACAAGTGCTGGAATTAGAGGCATGCGCCACCACACCAGCATCTTCTCTGTAGTTCTGAAAATATTAATAATAAAATATTTGGCATGGGTGGGAAACAAGTAATGACACAAATTGAAAAGCAAAGACTTCTGCTCTCAGGAAGTGAAACGCAGCTTTAAAAGATCCTGAGTGTTATAGATTAAAAACAAAACCAAGCAAGACATGTAAGAAGGCTCTGTCAGGTGTAGAGAAGGCAGACTAGCTCAAGGCCCCAGAACTCAAGAAACAACACAGCATGGAAGGACATCCCTGGATTTTCTTCTTGACACTGAAGAAGCCAGCCACCCACAAACCACCAGTCACAGGCCAAGAGAGTCCCAAGGAAAGCCTGCTATCCCCAGCCATAGGAACAGGAAAGGGACGGCTTACAAGGCATAACATTTTTAGACAATAGTTGCACCATTCTGGCCACAGAAAACAGAGGTCATTCCTGTCAGCAAAAGCTGAGTGGAGAAACTAGACATTTTCTTTCATGAAACTCTACAATAAACCCTGACACCCCTACCAGAGCAGTGTGAGAATAGCCAGCTGGGGCCTGAATGCTGGTCCGCCACCAAAGAAGCATCCATCCCTCTCTCTGTGTTAGCAGAGACTAGGTGGGGAGTCTGGGATTTCACCCAATCCAGAAGTCATGAAGTATCTTCCCTTTCCTCAATCCCGGAGTGGTATCGAGGCCACTGATTACTGGGAACCAGGCAACTTTCAATGGAGTCAACAGAGATCATGTGGGGATCCAGATATCCCACCCCTGCCCAGTGGTACCAAGGATCCCAATGGGGGCCAGTGGACAGCCTGGATTTTATCTCCTTGCAAGAATGACAGATGACTCTGACTGCCCCTTCACTGAGAAGTGTCAGACAAAGCCAATGAAATCAGAAGATCTGTGAGCTTCCATAAGACCTACAGTGTCATCACATGGCATAAAATGATATCCAAGGTTTGGTGGAAAATCACTACACATTGAAAGACCCAAGAAAGTCTCACACTGAAAAGAAATTAGGGTTCAACTCTTAAATCCTTCTGAGTGATTCTTCTAAGTAAGAATGTTTGCATCTCATCCCTTACCCTAGAGTTTTCTACTGATCTTGGATGTTACCTAGGCAGAGGCATCTAGTGGAGTAGATCAGAGATATAAATCTGATACTGACTCTTCCATAAGTAGTACTAACCCCACTATGTTCCCACTGAAATAAACCTATATATCTACAAGGACTGCTCCATACCAACAACTGGTAAGAATTCAAGTAACCAATACAGGTGTGATTTGTACTTGTTTGTTTATTTATCATTTATTTTAATTGCTTGAACTCAGAACCTTTCGCTCTTGCTTGAATTCTTCACTCAAGGCTGGTGTTCTACCACTTGAGCCACACCTCCACTTTTTCTATCCATCTTTTTTCTGGTTAATTGAAGATAGAATGTTATGCCCTTTAAACTGTCCTGCTCAGGTCTCAGTCTCCTGAGTAGCTAGAATTATAGACTGAGGCCCAAGTGCCTCATGAGGTCTCAATCTTTCAATGGACCAGAATCTCATCAATTAGCCATGCTCTGTGCAACTGTGACCATAAAGTCAAAATAATAAATGACATAAGATTATGATATAAATAATAATGATATAAGTAAATGATAATTATGATATAAAATAAATGAAAGGCTTAGATATTTTTCCCTTTGAGATCTGATGACTGAGTGTCAGGGCTTCTTATGAAAGGAAAATCTATTATTATTAATAATAACAATGAAAGAAAAATCTATTAGTAGTAGTAATAATAATAAGAAAAGCAGAAGAATCTAGGGAGACATGACTAAAGGTAACAATGGCATTCTAAATGGAATCCTGGAGCAAGGGAAAGAGATGGGAGAAACCAGCAGATGGTAATAAACAGTGGAGTATGGCTAGAAGAAACATACCATGCGTGTGCCCTTTGTATAACAAGTGTGCTGCATCAGAGGCCATTAGCAACACAAGAAGCTAGTAGAGAGTGTGGAGCACCTCTCTGCAGTCTTTTCTGCAGGTCTAAAGCTATTCTAAAAGAGTTTAAAATACGTCACCAGCCAGAAAGGCAGCAAACAATCATGAAGATTTAGGAGATCTTCAGGAGCTGGGTATTGCTCCAATAGACCCGAGGGGATGCTTAAGAGTCAAGATTTCTGCCTAAAGGAAATTTGGTCAGTAACATGCTTCAAAACTGTGCATGTTTCTCTCTAAAAACTTTCCTTCCCTAATACATTCAGTATTTCACCATTAAGAGAACACTTACAGATCATCTTGTTGCTATTTCATCTTGTTTTTTTAACCTGTGATACACACAAATAAAGTTAAATGGTATTCAACATTTTTTGATAGGACAGTGGACCCACATCAGCTTGGTCACTCACTTTCTCTCTCTCTCTCTCTCTCTCACACACACACACACACACACAAAGCAAAGATTCATGCCATGTACTGCTGACACAGAATGGCGAATCTAGGAATAGTAACATTCCATGTCCTTCATTTTATATCACTGTGAAACAGTACTGTTAGTGATACCATTTTATTTGGGACTCACAAGTCAATTTAAAGGATTCAAATGTATTACATAGCAGTTGAGGATGGATTTCATAGCTCATCTTCATTTTTCCCAAACCTATGGGGAAGGGAGAAGAGGGAGAAGACGCAGGACAGACATTCCCTTACTCGTGCTTATGTAAAAAAAAAAAAAAAAACCCTCTGGTGAGCAATGCCCACCCTGAGTGTCAAGGTCTTAACAGCTCAAATTATTGAGCACTGTATTAATGGGAGAATCAATAATGGCTCTTATTTCTTGGGTATTTGGTAAGGTAATTTACCTATACTAGGTCATGCTAATTTTCACAACAGACCTGGGAAAAATACTGTGTCATCCATTTCTGAGACTGAAAAAAAAATTACAGACTCATAGTGATTCAGCACCTAGCTCAGTAACACATATTTAGTGTGTGTTTATATAAAAATGAAATATTTACTGAGAAAACAACATATTCAAGGAAAAAGCTTGGATAAGAAGTCACATTTAATTAAGTTATCATCAGGTAAAGGGAGGAGCTTGAGATAGAAGCTATATCTGGACAAATGGTCCATTTTTGCTTTTGTTTTTGAAGTGCTGAGGATTGAACCCAGGGTCTCCTGCCAGCCAGACAAGTGCTCTAATCACTTGAGCATACCTTCAGTTCATGAATGGTCTTCCTATCCACCATCCTAAAGGCTGGCTTCCACTAGGTGCTATGCACCTACGAGGTCCAGGGAGATAAGAGAGACACCAGACAGGATCACTGTCCTAAAGGAGCTCACAATATAGCTGGGGAAGCAGATGTGAACAGTGGTGATGATCAGAGACAAAAACAAATATGGAATCAGCCCCAGAGGAAGCAATGAACTCTGGCTGGGTGTCTCAGGAATCTGTCCCAGGGAAAGAGCTGTGAGCCAGGGACATTAAGACAAGTAGCCTTCCAGGTGGAAATTAAAGAAGGAACAAATAAAATATGGTTGGCCTTTTAAAGTAATGCCAAGAAGAATTTTCCTCTTATCATAGTGCTCTGCTCACAATGGGTACATGGTTACATATTTATGGAAGAAATGGAAACAAATTATAAAGTTCTATCCTTGGACCTGTCAAGTGGTCAAATGTGAAATGCTTAACAAGGAATTGGAACATGTTTAAACTTTATATAAATGTATAACATTACTTAAAAATCTGAGAATAACAGAATTTCAGAGTTAGAAAAGGTTTGCGTTGGCCTAGAAGAAATTTACTTTTCATCTGTTGATGGTCCCTTTAAAAATAATCATCAGTATTAAGGATAAAACACTTTGAAAATTACTAGCTACTGCCTTTTTTTAACCCCCAGGGGTAAAAGTACAGAATATAAACAAGAAGTTAAATTATATTTTAAAAAATAATGAGATGCAAAAAAGAAAAACCATGACTGCAAGACAGTGTCAGGAAGGGAGTTTAACCTCCTATGCTGTTGTTATTCGCACTTACCTCTCCATTTGCCAATTTTTATTTCTCCTCAAATTTGAAACAAACAACAAAGTTATCTAAAGGGATTTGGGATAAGATCATTATTTCCCACTGTCATTAAAATTAATATTAAACTGGGTGTGGTGGCAAATGACTGTCATCCCAGCCCTCTGGTGCTTGAGGCCAGCAGCCTGGGACTCCAGAGAGAGTTCTAGGCCAGCCTGAGCTGCACAGGGAGACCCTGTCTCAAACACATCAAAACAACAACAACAAAAAACAGCAACAATAACCACCTACTACTACGGAACATTTTCAAGAAAAAATAAGTTATATAGATAGTTTTGAGGTATAATATAAGTATGATACATACCATATCAGACACACAATAATCTTGTACATGTAATCCACACCCACACCAAGGTAGACCCTATGTGTGTATTTCCTGTGCTTCTTCCCAGTCAATACTACCTTCTGCCTTTCAATCCCCCAAATAACCTCTTGACTCCCCTTACCAATGACTACGCCCACACATTCTTTATGCTGGTGGAATCATACCAGAGCATGGCCTCTTTGTATACTGTCCAGGACGTTCACCTGTGGAGCCTAATTTTAACACATGAATGTTTAGAGCCCAGCTATCTAGCTACAAAAAGCATGCCATGTGAGCAAAACCTTGAAATGCTAGAAAAGGAAGCATCGCATGCACATCTCTTCTCTTCATGGAGGGTACATAGCTTTACCATTTTATTTTTTAAAGAAACATACCTGTAAGGTGCAGGGCAACAACAGAAACAATTGAGCCTGGAGGAGCTACAGTAAAGTGCAGGAAGCAGACATGACACAGTGGTGATGGATCAGAGACCAAGATCCAAGCTACATGAGACATTCACGCAAGAAAGATTAACAACACAGAAGAAGTGTATTATCTATCCAAAGAGACAGCTTTTCCGGGTGCTAGTGGCTCACACCTGTGATCCTAGCTACTCAAGAGGCTGAGATCTGAGGATCATGGTTCAAAGCCAGCTTGGCAGGAAAGGCTGTGAGACTCTCATCTCTAATTAATCACCTAAAAACCAGAAGTGGAGCTGTTGTTCACAGTGTTAGAGTACTAGCCTTGAGCAAAAGAGCTCAGAGACAGCATCCAAGCCCTGAGTTCAAACTCCGTGACAAAAAAATAGACATATATATATATATTTATATATGTATATAATTTTGTGTATTAGGGAACTCAGCAAGTTTTAAGCAATGCAATTTCCACTGTGCAGTTCTACTGTGATCCATTATGGAAACAACAATTATGTTTACATTTAATATAGGAATTCCACACTATTCTATATACACCAAAACCTTATACAAGAGAAAACTGAGAACTAAGAAAGTCACGTGGCTTTTCAGCCAGTTAACTGATGGCAAAGACAAGGCTTTACCTCCCCTCTACCATGCTGTCTTCACTGGAACATTATGGCTAAACTCACAGTAAAGCAGAAGCGCCTTCTGGTAGCTGGGAAACATCAGTAAGACTGTAAAATAGAAAGCAAAGCAGACATTGCACAATCAGGGCAGGCCACAAATCTAGGTTAGTGTTCTGAATTTTTATCACCCAACAGGGATAGTGAACTGTAATCCAAGAAGAGCTGGTTCCCACACCCATCTGCTACTTCACCAGCCCTGTGAGCTTGAACAAACACCCTAGTTTTTCAAGTTTAAAATTAGGAGTCTAGGTTAAATAATCTCTAGGTACCTTTTTAACTTTAACAATTCTCTGATTCTTCACATTGCTTTGTACTGCATGTACACTCTTCTCAATCACCTTAAAACCTGTTCTTAGTGTTTTATGAAGACTGATCCATTTACCACCACCACCACCACCACTACCACCACAATTGTGAGAAGTAGGAGTTCTTCATGTGGTCCCCTTTTGTATAGGAGGAGGTTGAAGTTCAGTTGTTTGTCTCCAAAGTGTCCTTTGTATAACACAAATGGAAGGTTGGAAGTGGGAGTAGATTTCTATTTTAAGAGAAAGTGAGAAATAAACTCTAAAGAAGTTTAATTAACTTCTAACCCTTTTTTGGGCTTATCCAAGGAGGTGGATAAGACAATGCCCAGTATCGCCATGTTGTCCTGGTGACCTCAGGCAGAGTGTATCTTCACTATGTATTGACGATAATCATTTCACTGTACAGAATCCTTACTGGCCATAATAATTTTAGAAGTTCGATACTATCCATTTTCAACTTGTTTTTCTAACAGAGGCAGCAATTTCTTCTTGAACCCCCAAAAGGGAAAAGCTACTAAAGACTTCCATCTGCCTATAAGCACTGACAGAAAATTCCAGAGTTGAAACTTGTAGCCAAAAGGCCTCAGTATGAACATGTTTGTGCAGCTGTGTGACATCCTGAATCACTGACAACAGTGAACGACAGACCCTCGACTTGCTACAGGATATTCAGCAGATTAAATACAGTCACTTATGTTTGGGGATTAAAGAAATTCTGACTGAGGAGGAAAAATGGCCCCTTTGCAAGTGGAAAATCCATTTCAAGGAACACAAAAGCATTTGAAGTTCTGAGTATCACTGTTATTTGTACAAGCGTAGTATTGTCTCTACAGAGGTGAGAAGTAGCAAGAAATTTGTTAAAGGGATAAAACTTAAGACAGGGACCAGCCGGAACCAATCTACCTTACTTCCTTTATATGCCAGGCATCTCCTACACCAATTCCAAAATCTGGCGTTGTGGATAAGAAAATCATGTAACTCACAGTGGGAAGAGAACTTTATCTGTTGGGATAATGCTCCTTCATGTTTATGCTGAACATGCGCAGTTGAGTCAATCTTTAGGGGAGAAACTGGCAGGTCTTAGAAGGAAATTGTAAGATAAGATCCAGTGAAATAACACAATTTTCAAGTGCTAACTTCTGCTTCAGACAAGGTGAAGAAAACTAGGGCAGAAGTATTTAAATTATTAAGATCATCTTGGTCATGATCTTCAACAAAAGATTAGTGGATACAAATCCAGAGAATCTACCCTCCACCTAATGTGATTATATGTAGGCAAATTGTGTGTATAGCCAACAGTCTCTTGGTAGCTACAAGAAGTCCCCACAGCTGGTGTCTGTGAAGCGATGGTGGACACACGCAGCACCATGGCCCATCTCCTCTGTTCAGAGATGAAATCTGCAGGTATATGGAAATAAAATGCTGGGAGACAGAGCTCAGAAGAGAATTTATGTCAACTAGTCATGTGCAGTCCCCAAGGCACTAGATTTATATCCTGTAGTTCAGTGAAGAGGTAACTGGAATAACCCAGGCATCTGGACTTGGAGAGGAGCAGTGGAAACGGACTGAAAATGATGGATGGTTCCAAGGGACACTGCAGAGGAAGGAGACACATTGGAGGAACTGCCCGGAGAAGTCACAGAGGACTCCATGGCCCCGTCCTCCACTGGGTGTGGTGGGATGTCGAGAGAAGAGAAGACTTGGGAAAAAGACTTAAAACTTGTATTTAGACACCATGAACTTCAGGTGTTGGCAGGACATTCGAGGGAAGATGTCCAACAGACAGTCAGAACAGCATTACTGACACATTCGCAAGAAGTTGGAGTTGAGTTTGGTGGAGTCTTCCAAATAAATGCAGCTGTGGAGGGCCAGGGGTAAACTTCAGAGAAACAATTACATTAGAAGCAAGGGAGCTTTGCGCAATAAGGAACCTTGAACTCTTTTTGGCATTGAGTCTGATCAAGTACAAGAAAAGATTTTGTTTGCTTTTTGTTTTAAATCCACCAAGTATGAAGGACCCTCAAGCATGTTTATAGGTAGAGGAGAAGGTACTCATGGGGGGAGAAAGATTGAAGATGCAAAAGAGAAGCTCAACACAATAATGCCAGCTGTGATGCCAAACTAGCTACTCTGTATGGATCCCAAATTCCACTGAGAAAGGAAGAGGAGAGTCTGAATCTCTCCTGCAGAATTTCAGGAAGTGATCGAGGCAATGACAGTGACAAACATGCAGGAACACTGGGCCAGATGAATGACCATGATTCTGATCAAGATTGAAAAACAGGCCCGGCACTGGTGGTGGCCCACACCAGTAATCCTAGCTACTTAGGAGGCTGAGATCTGAGGTTTGAAGCCAGGCCAGACAGGAAAGTCCATGAGACTCTTATCTCCAATTAACCATCAGACAACCAGAAGTGGAGCTGTGGCTCAAAGTGGTGGAATGCTAGCCTTGAGCAAAAGTCCTCCGGGACAGTGCCCAGGCCCAGAGTTAAAGCCCCATAACACACACACACACACACACACACACACACACACACACACACACACACACACACACACCATGGAGAGCTGGTAAAGTTAAGTGTCAATCTTGTTTGTGGTGTAGGGTTAAAGGATGCCAGAGCCACTATTAAAGAATGTTACCAAAGAAGTGGTTTTGTCCAAAGAGTCTAGTTTTAGACAAATCAGGGAAACAGAGGAAGGACAAGTATGCTGAAAGATAAGGGTGTAGACAACAGTGTACTCACCATGGAATGGAAATATTTAGACACAATTTATAAAGTAACTGTGATGTGGGATATGGTGGTGGGCAAACACAGATAGGGGACTTTGCTTTAGGGGACTTAGAGGCAATGAGGGAGGTAGTTCTACATTTGAGTGTTAATTCCATCACAGGTAGGGCATAAAATTATCTCTAAATTAAGATTTAAAATTTGGAGTGAAGTTGTTCAAGGACTTTGTAGTTACAGCCTAATTTCTTCACATTGCTTAACAGGCGGAAATAACTACATTCAAAGTAAGCAAGAAACCACTGAAAAGCTACTGAGAAGCAAAGGATTTACATTCCTAAGTCTATACACCAAATTCTTACCGAGGGAGAAAAAGCAATCCCACTAGGTTATTAAAATGATTTTATAGTAATGACGTTAGTGGTGACATCATCTAGTAGTCTTCTGTCCAGTTTAGTCAGCGAAGGTGTCCCATTTGCACAATTCTATTTTGGTTTCTTTCTAAACTGGCATGTGTGTGAAACAAGCACTCAAGAAAAAATAAAAAAGTGTCCTACTTGTAGAAATTGGAGATAACACAATAATACAACACAGAAAGTTTCAGAACCCGATCCCATCCAACCAGCCAGCTTATTCCATAATTCAAATCATTTTATTAAGATTTTCAATATTGAAGGGATGTTACATGTACATTAGAACGGTGCAGGAAAAGGCCTGCAACTGACCTTCAAAAGTAGTGAGTGACAATCCACTGATTTTCCCAGAAGCCAGAAAAACAACTTTAATTGTGCTTATGATTAAGTGAGTAGGAGAGATCTGATTACCTCTTTACAAAATAAAAAACAAAATCACCCGTGATATGTAGAGATCAAATTGGTTTTCATTCTGTGATGGTCCCATTCTGCACTTATGCCACAAAAGGTCCCAGATAACATTTATAACATGAATATCTAAGATGTGGATAGAAGTGTGGTAAATAATTTACAAGGTCTACCCTAACTAGGATATAATTTATTTTAGCAGGCCTTGAGATTTTTCATGCAGAGGAAACTGTTTCCAACAGTGCCTTCCTGTTGAGTTCCAAATATTTTGAAAGATAATATAACAAACCCTAATGTTTGAATTTGAAAACTATTATGCCAGTAGGAAGGATGATGAGAACTCTTAAGAATGGCACAGGCTTGGCTGACACATTTTTTCAGGTGAGCAAATCCTTAATTGCCACTTGTGATGGAATTAAAGACTCTTCATCCGAGGCAAAGAATTGAAAATCAGCTGGAAGAATTTTTATGTGAGATCATCTCCCCACAGTGATGAGTGAAGAACATGAATTTTTCTTCAAGAGCAACTCCACACCCACTCCACTGACAGTTGCATTTTTCTCTACATACTCCTAGTCAATAGTTCAGCATCTTCTTTTCCTTTCTCTAGACAGGCAATTTAGTTTCACAGTAAAGAAATAGAAAAGGCAAATTATCTCATCACTTTTCAAATTACTTTCCCCCCCCCCATTTTTTTGGTTATTATTGTTTTGAGGCACTACACATAATTTGAATCTCTTAGGAAATTAGGATGCTGCATAGAAATCTATAAAACTATGTTTTATATTTATAAGATGATTTCTTTGTTGCTTTCTATGTACCTCCTCCATGGTATAAGCCCTGCTTTCACTGTATTTGATGTTGATATAATTTGTGGAAGGGAAGGGAAAAAACAAAATTGTTTAAATAGGGTTACAGGTGGACCCATTACAACAATGAGATGTACAAGAGTTATGTCGAAAAACAAACTTTACAACTTTGTCAGGGTAGGGGGTGAGGGGAGGGGGGGTGGAAAGGGGAAGGGATGGTACGGGGAAACAAAGGAGGAGGCAACAATGCTTGATAAGAAATGTACTCACTATCTTGCCCATGTAATTGTAAGCCCTCTTATGGTATTTTCACAATAATAAAAAAAACTATGTTTTGACTTGCAATTAAATTCTTTGATCACACATTATTGTGTCTACTTAATCAAGTTATAATACGTAGGTTTTCAAGTCACTTAATACCTGAGAAACTGGAAGGACTATTAATAGAACTCCTTGGTGGATGATGTCACATAATTCCATAAGTATAAATCATTTTTGAAGACCAGCAACCAGCAATGAAATTTTGCTCCCATCTCAACACAACATACCATCTCCCCTATCTGATCCTTCAACTGAGAATTGACTATCCTATGTTAGAACAATCTCCTCAGAAGAGCCAATGGGAATGGACAGATGGCTGACACACAGTTCTGCCCTTAAGCTTCCAGAGACACTAGAAAATGGTCTATTTTGATTGAATTGTTTAGCAATTTAGCATCATAACACGATTCTTTGTATGCTTAAAAAAATAAGAAATAGTTGCTTTTAATAAAAACACAGACCTGTGAGTAATGCAAAGCGGAAAAAAAAGTGCTTCGAGGGCCAGAAAGATTTGATTTTAACAGTCAGACCCCCCATTTCCTAGCTGTTAACCTCAGGCACATAATTCAGAAACCTTTTGGAGTCTCTTCCTTACCCACATAATGGGTCAAGGCTAGGGTTAAGAGGTTATAGATGCAACCAAGTAGAAAAGGAGCTGACAAAGGTTTGTAGGAATACAAATAGAGAGTAGCTTATTGATGATCTGGAACAACGGGGGCGATGAAATTTCTCAGAAAAAATATTTCTCCATAGGTTTCTAGAAGTCTCCAGAAACGGGGAACAAAGAAACAAAAGAAAAACAAACTCTACAAAATAGACTCCTATATACCCGCTCAAGATAGATAACTGCACTTTCCACCAGTCTTAAGACAATGATATCTGGGAACTGCTTGCACCAAACCAACACAGGAAATTGCCATTGCTTTATAACACAAATGCTCTGGATAGAAGAAACAGACCAGAAATGGCCTGGATTGAAGAAACAAACCAACAAGAGATTGACATCACCCATAAGAATGAGAGTTGGCTCTATTTCCCACCAGCTGAAAAGTCACTGAATTTATTTCATGCTTGTGGCTTCAAAAAAAGTTATAAGTGATAAAGCAAAACAAAACAACCGAAGAAGTAGTTGATTCAAAAAGAAAGCAGCTGCTTACATGGTTATTACAATTAGTGAATGGTGCTGCAAAATCTGGTTAGGAACTTGTTTCTGTCTAGTTAGGGACAAGTTGGTTGCTTTTGTTTTTGTTTGTTTTTTTCAAAAGCCTGCTCTTTCTAAGTTGTATTGCTACAAAAGCCAAACAAAGGAAGTACTCTGGTTTCCAAATATGCCTAATGTCAAAATCTAAAGAAAAACAAAGTTCTGTTTCTTGATTCCATCAACTTCAGACACTTTAAGATCATTTTTAAGTTCAATGTACTTAAGGAAGTATGAAAGGGCTCTTGATTACAAGGATTATTATCTGTGAGACTAGCTAAGAAATTCTTAAAAAGCAGTTGATTCTGTACGCTTCTCTTGTTAACATCTAACAGGAACCTGTCCTTTTTGCTCTCTGTACATAGGAACAAAGTATCTAGCAACAATCAGATTGGACTGGCACTGTAAAAGCAGCAATAATCCTTATTTTCGCCATCCATAACACAACTTCATTTGTAGGCCTTGGGATACCAACTGTGGATTCTGATGTAAGGTCTTGGATCCAAGTGAAGTGCTTTAACTTGGAAGAACACCAGTGTTCTGTGACCTTTTAATCTTCTTTAAACTGAGTGCTCAGCATATTCTAATCTGCAAGATGCCTTAAAAACTCAAGTGTTTATGTAACTGTAACCCCCTTGTTCATCACCTTTACAACAAATAAGAAAAACAAATAACAACAAAAACTCAAGTGTTAGAGTAGGCACTAAGAATTTCTGCATGCTCTCCCTCATGCCCACACCTCAGCAGTAACATGGGTTCCAATCAGTGCTCCAGTAGTAGGACTTAAATCCAGGGTCTCAAGGTCTTACTTAGACTTTTCCACTCAAGGAAGACCTTCTCACTCCTGAGCCACAACTCCACATCCTGCTTTTTGCTGGTTAATTAGAGATAAGTCTCATGAACTTTCCTGCCCAGACTGAGATCTTCAGCCTCCAGAATACTAGGATTACAGGTATGAACCACTGGTACCCAGCTAGGAATATGTATGTATGTATGTATGTATGTATGTATGTATGTATGTATGTATGTGTGTATGTATGTATGTGTATATATATATATATATGTGTGTGTGTATATATGTTTGTTTGTTTGTTTTGTTGGTCAGGAAGGCTTGATCCGTGGGCCTGGGCTCTGTCCCTGCGCTCTTCAGCTCAAGGCAAGCGCTCTACCAACTTGAGTCACAGTGCCACTTCTGGTTTTCTGGTGGTTAATTGAAGATAAGAGTCTCATAGACTTTCCTGCCTGGGCTGGCTTTGAACCGTGATCCTCAGATCTCAGCCTCCTGAGTAGCTAGGATTATAGGCATGAGCCACCGGTGCCCGCCAGGTAGGAATATTTTTAAAAGGGATGAGGACTACTAGCCTGTATTGTACTCAAACTTACCTTCTGAACTTAGATGTCTTGAAAAATATGCTGAATTTATAAGAGGAATTTTGAACCTAAACAATGTGATCTCTTGAAGCACTATCTTCATTTCCTGTGACTACACAAGTAGTGCACACATTCCTTAAGTACTCAGTTTAGAGTTTATAAAATTTCAAAGACATAGAAGGCCATCACCAAGTCTAGTAGGGAGCTGGGGACGTGGTTCTATGATGGAACACTTGCTTAGCAAATGTGAGGGCCTGAATCTGAGCTCCAGCACTGTGAAAGAAAATTTAAACAATTGATAACAATAAGAAACATGATTAAAATGTGTATAACCAGGCCAGGCACTGGTGTCTTACACATATAATCCTAACTACTCAGGAGGCTGAGATCTGAGGATCAATCAAGGTTCAAAGCCAGCCTGGGCAGGAAAGTCCCTGAGACTCTTACCTCTAATTAACCACTAGAAAACCAGAAGGGGAGCTGTGGCTCAAAGTGATACAGCACTAACCTTGGGTGAAAAAAGCTTAGGGACAGTGCCTAGGCACTGAGTTCAAGCACCATGATCAACAAAATAAATCATCATCATCATCATCATCTTTGAATGACCAACTTGTCCTAGTGAAGCTGCTGCATTTTCTGTCAACAGTACTTTTTTCCTGGCTTCTTTCTGACAGGTGTTTGAAAACTGTCTTTTGCTAACATTCCTATTCATTGTCTTCCTTATTTTATCAACTCTTTGTGAAGAAACATGCCACCCTGCCGGATATCAAACACATCTAAGACAATGAAGGCATACAGAATAAGAAAAGTCAGAGGAAAAGGAAAGAGACAGACACAGTGACATCTGGGAACTCATTGCCTTTAAATAGAGAGCTATGTATTCAGGGACCTCCAGGACGACAAAACCAGGCAGGTAATACCTGACCACACTGGAGTGGGGTCTCGATGAGGGATTTTGGTTTCTTTCTCAGCATTACTCAATCAATTTGGTGCTCTAATCACAGGACATTGGTCATAATCTCATACAGGATTATGGTCAAAGCATGATGTCCACAGACAACATTTTCTAATTTTATGCTACAGTCTTTGTATGCTATGCTTCACTTCCTAAGGAGCATTCATTGCATCCACTTAATCAGTATATATTTACTGAATACATGACACTGCTGAGAGTCAGTGTGGAAGGGGCTGGGACATGTGAAGAGGCGAAATTAAATAAACCAGAAAGAAGATAATGGATCCTATGTGTTTATGAAACATTGCTAATGGATTGTGGTTAGTACATTGGTTTTAAAGACACTGCTACAAGCTAAACTGGGTCCTCCCCTAAATTTCTATGGTGATGCTCAAGCTCCCAAGGTACCAGAATAAGATACTGGGCCTTTAAAAATGTAACTAGGGCAAAATGAGGCCATCTAATATGAGAGGTGCCTTTTTAAAAAAAATAAATGTGTACCAGGTGCTGGTAGCTCCTGCCTGTAATCCTACCTACTGAGGAGGCTGAGATCTGAAGGTGTGGTTCGAAGCCAGGCCAGGCAGGAAAGTTTATGAGACTCTTATCTCCAGTTAACCACCAAAAAAGCTAAAAGTGGGGCAGCGGTTCAAGTGGTAGAGTGCCAGTGTGGTAGAGCATTTGATAGCACTCAGGCCCTGAATTAAAGCCCCAGTACCAGAACAAAAAAAAAAAAAGAGAGAAAGAAAGAGAGAGAGAGAGAGAAAGAGAGGGAGGAAGAAAGGAAGGAAGGGAGGAAGAAAGGAAGGAAGGGAGGAAGGAAGGATGGAAGGAAGGAAGGAAAGAAAGAAGGAAGAAGGGAAGGAAGGAAGAAAAAGAAAGGAAAGGAAAGGAAGAGGAAAGGAAAGGAAGAGGAAGAGAAAGGTAGATAGACAAGCATTCAGAAGATGTCCACATGAGGACACAGGAAGAAGGTGGCTATCTCCAGGCCAACTAGAAAGGCTCTCAGCAGAAACCACTCTGCTGATACCTTCATCTTGGTTTTGGCACCTCCAACTTATGAGAAAAGTATTATTATTATTATTAACTATTTAAGCCACCATACCAGACTACTAGAGATATTTACTATTAGCTGTAAAGTGATTATTAGTTTGTTGAAAGCCACATGGCTTTCAACCTTACTGCTACCTTGATCTCACTCAAAAGAGGTGAATAGAAAGGTTTTTTAAAGAAAGTCTGCTACGTACACTTTAAATGGCTTTAAGAACTAAAACATCCTTGTTTGGAAAATAAGGTATACATGTGTTCTGACATTCTGTGGTTGGATGACTGAGAGGGATTCAGTTTTCCAAAAGCATACAGTTCTAAATTCTTTTTAAAATCTTCTGTTTGATTTTACTCTTTTCATGTTTGCTTTCAAAAAAAAAAAAAGCTGGCAGTCAAACACTTTCCAAGCAACAGCACACTGGTCGTACACATATGTATACAATCTTGCCTTTAGAAGCCTTAGGAAAGCAAAGCAAAGCTACATCGGGCCAACAGTTGGAACCCATGGCATGGGCTCAGTTAACTTGTTCTGCTTTATTCCAACTTTCCATCCTCCCCAGCTCTTCCATAAACACGGCTAGTTGGTCAGCACAAGTTAATTTCACAGATGCAGAAGATATTTTGAAAAATACAAGAGTCCTTCGAATCCTGGAGTAAAGTTTCAAAGAGGCTGCCCCTGGCACCCCATTAGCTACCCAGCTATTGTCAGAATATCTCACACTGGAGAGTTCCACAGAGTGCTCAGCACACCCCCAGAACACTTTAAAAACTCTTCAGGAAAAAAAAAGAAAGCTTTTAAAATATCCCAATTAAGACTGAATGAAATTGACTTCACATTAAGCACTGTACTGTAAATAGGCACAAAATTGAGAGAGCCTTGAATTACAAAAATAAAGGGCAAATATTAAAAAAGCCCAACGTGATCCAAAGCAGGAACACAAGAAAAAGATTTTTAAAGAAAGGATTGCTTACTTTGTGGCAGGGGGCGGGGGGTGGGGGTGGGGGTTGTTCAGAAAATGCTGCCAACATTTCTCAAAAGGAAAGGCCTCAGCCTCCTTTGGGGGAAACATACTGTGCTACAATCTTTCTCACCGATTCTCCCACTCGCTAGCAGGCACCTGTTTTCATCCTGTACCCTGCTCTCTGACTTGGGTTCCTGCCTGAAGCAATTTGTAGGCAGCAGCCTCAGATGGAGTTCCGAGTCTTCTTGAAAAGGCAACAAATGAGACTCTGGCCTTTCTGTAGGCAAAGTCCATTCCACTGATTACTGCTTCACCTTTGACTGTGGGACATTTAATTCAACATGGAATCATCTGGCTGCTCGTAACAGTGACAAAAACGTATTCAAGAACAAAAAGCTTTCCGACTATGAGATTCTTTCTCAAAACTTGACTTGAAAATGAGAATATCTGTGGCGGAATAGTAAATAGCAAAAGCCAAAAAAGTGTTGAGTCAAGTCCATGAGCATTTCTAAATGTCACTTTTACCGTGAGTAACAAGAGTGATGCACAGTGTTGTTAATGAAGAGAAATTTTCATGAAAAGCCACCTTTCAAATACTTCTAACCTAGATATTTATTTCCCATAAACCGTGTCTCATTTGAAGAATCCTCTTGAAATGCTTGTTGAGAATGTAGATTATGAGACCTTTCTTCGAAAGCGTTTGATTGCCCTGAGCTAAAATATGAAGCCTAGAAGTCAGCATTTTGATTAAGCACACAAGGTAATTCTCACAGTTGTATGCCGCCTTTGTAAACTGTCGCTCTCCTCAATTTGAAATACCCCCAAATTTCATCAGAACCTGCATCATGAAAAGACAATATACCCTTAAAATTAAAAAAAAATAGAAGTTCAGGAAAAATTACAATGATCCAACAGAGACCGTAAAAAGTGAATCTTTTTTAAAATGTCAGCACATTATTATCACAGTAAACATATTTTTTAAATTAGTCTACTTACCCATAAAACTTTTAAACTTTCATAAGATGTTTTGTAGGCCATTGCAACAAGCCAGGTCAAAGTTGAGATCTTGTGTGACAATCGTCCAAGAAAGTCTTTTGAAATGAGTTTAAAAAAAACTATTTGCTCAAAAGAAGAACAAAAAAAACCCCACAAGTCTTTCTACATAAAGGGAAAATGGTAATCATGATTAATTGTAAGTGATGGCGAGTGTTTGTGCTTATTACAGCAAGTTTGTTTGGCTACTTTATGACCCAGCCAAACATGAAGCCAGGAGAAAGGCACTTTCTAATACAAGGGCTCAAAAAATATATGCCCCATGAGCCTTTCTCCAGTTGCTGCCTGTGTTCTTTGCCAAAACAAGGACATAGATCCAGGAAAAAAAAAAAAAAAAAGGACACAAGATCCAGCAATCTAGAGAAGCAGCACAAGAAGGAAGTGGGAGGAACGCAAGGCCCGGTGCAACAGGGTGGCAGAATTTTCAGCCCATGTAAAAAGCTGGAAGCAAAAAAGCAGTGTTTGAACACTGAGAAGAGACGGACCTAACTGGGGAAGGCTCTGCGGATGCAAATAAAAATGGTCAGTAGGGGAAACAAAAGCTATCAGGAGGAAGTGAAGTCATGGCTCAGTGATAAGGAGCCAGTCTTGAGTGAAAAACGCCAAGTGTGTAAGTCCTAGAATCAGCAATGTGCATGCACATGCACGTGTGTACGTGTATATGCATGCACATGCACATGTGTACGTGTATGTGCATGCACGTACAAGCGCGCGCACATACACACACACACACACACACACATCAAGGAAGCAAATATAACCATGGTTTGAGCCAATGCTTAGCTGCCATTAGCTTTCACACAGTTTTTGGACTCCTGAGCAAATCACAAATACACCCTAAGCATGCTGGGAAGCAACTGGGGATGATGACAGAGAGACAAAGGGCGTCACAGCTTCATTTGCACACTGTGAGGTCAGGAGACCACGTGAGGAGCTGAACCATCAGCAATGTGGGAGAGAAGCGTGAGAGGATGGTTTTAAGCCTGTTCATTGCATTGCTCCTACGCTTCCTCACTTTCTACTCAATTCCTACTGCTCTACTAATAGAATGGCCTAGCCAAACAGTTATTCATTTATTCACCAATGAGTTTGTGGGTCAGACATGTGGCTAGAAATACGTAGACTGTTGAAGAAGACAGTATTCCTTACATAGGGGGGACTCTATTGTAGCAGAAGGAGACCACAAAGAAGAGCATCTGAGTGATAAGCGCCATGAGGGCGTGGGAGCAGTGGGTGGGCCAGGATAGCCTCTTCTAGAGCATGACGGCCAGGGAAGGGCTCTCTGAGGAACAAGGCAGGAGCTGTGCCAGCTCAGAACTGGTGGAAGAGGACACCAACGGAAGCCAGGACTGCAAAGGCCTATGCGAGGGAGGCTGACAAAAGGTAGGGAGGACGCAAAAGGATGTTGAGAACTAAACAGGGTAAAGACTGTAGCACCAGACAGGGGATCAGGAGCAAAGCAGAGGAAATGAGGCCACACAGAGGTGGCCAGGATCAAGTAAAAGGATCTTATGGAGCCTCGTGGGCCAGGCTGTGAAATCTGGATTTCATTCAAAGTGCATTCAGAAGACAGGAAGGTTTTTTTTTTTTTTGAGTCAGAGAGTGACATGATTTATGTTTTAAAAAATTACTTTAGCTGTTGAGCAGAAAATTAATTGCGGGAGGGTATGACTACAAACAGGACACCAGCTAGAATCCTCTGCAGCTGTCCAGGCAAGAGATGGGCAGGGCTTGGCTGATGGCAGTCTGAAGAGACAGAAGAGAATGCTCTAGAGACAAATTTTGGAGGGAAAATGAACAGAACATATGGAGAGATCAGTGTAGAAGGGAAACAGAAAACTTGTATACATTAGCAAGTGGTAGTAGGTAGAATCAGTTAGCAAAATGCAAGAAGGTCATCTTTCTGTTTAGATAATGTCATCTCTAAGCTAACCATCAAAGTCTTCAAGTAAACCTGTCAAACAAACAGTTGCATACTTGAACTTGGGGTACAACAAGAGGCTGTAGGCACAAGTGTTGATGACACCCTACTCCCATTTCTTCAGTCACCTCTAGGGACTAGGCTTCTTTTTTTTATCTTGCTATGATTCCTCTAGTTTACCTTAGTCTTGCCTTCTAATCTTTCCCTGTTAACACTTATACAGTAAGCCTAACTTACTGTATAAGTGCAATTGAAGCGATCAAATGAAATTTTTTGATTTGTTGAAAGGCAGTGTGTCTTTAGAGGAAGTTGGATGGGTATTATGGAAAAGTGAATCAAGCATCTGTATATAACTTTGAACTCAGCATCCTAAGCACTCTGCCATTTTTCCTGGATGTTAAGTTTCCTTGGAATCAGAAACTCACAGATAGCAAGCATTTACAGTACTACATGTGGCATGGGTATGGTCCCCCCATGAAGCAAAGCAGTACTGTCCTCACATCTCTGCTTTGATAAGACTCTGTCTTCAGTGTTCCTGCTCTCCGAGTCTTTGCTTATCCTTCACTCCCTTCTCCTGATGCCATTTGGGAACTTTGTGCCTCCCAGATTTTTGTCCCCAATTCTCTAGCTGACCTTTTTCCTTCTACTCTCATTTCTGCCTATCTCCACTAACCCTCCTCCCAGGTTTGGAACTCCAAAACAGGCTCTGAGTAGGATTTTGAGCATTCCCTCCAGTTCAGTATAATATCTTACACATAATAATTTTCGTTTAAGAGCCACTGGATGAATAAAGGGCCACTCTTCTCTCTCTCTTTATATCCCCTCATAAAACAAGCTGGTTTGCCAGGATCTACCTGCCAAGCACATACCAGCACACTTTCCAGGATATTCTTCAGCAAAACAGCACTTCAGTCTTCCCCCTGGCAACCCAAATTTCCGTAACATGAAGGGCTGCACTGTGTTAGACTCGCCAGAAGGTTTACAAAAATAAAAATACCCAACCCCTTGAAATGAAAATAAATGGGGGGGGCCATTTATAAATATAAATGATAATGGTTAGACCAGCCTTTGGGTAAGTAATGTTATTTGGCCATTCCCTTCTGTGGTATTTTTTTTTTCATTCCCCTGCTCTAGATGGAGGATGGGAGAGGAAACAAGAAGTATTTATTTTCTCAAGGACTATTTTTGCCTTAATATCACTTTTACATCAGTTGAGTCTTCAGTAAATATTCATCTTTTCTACCAAGAGCAGAGGCCAGCAGTTATTCTGTAACATTAAAAGCACTTAAGAAACCCTTTCTGAATCTTTCTAAGATCTGAATTAAAGGAGCTTAATTGTTCCTATAGGAACAACAATGAAGGTTTATTGCCTTTCCCACTGGAGGAGGTAGTAAAAGACGGATGTCTGACTTGCTCGTTCTTTGTTTTCAGACTGCTAAAGATAAAATAAATTTAGGTTAAAAATACTGGTGATGTTACTTGTTGATCAGACTGGATGAACTATAGACCAGAGAGAAGGAGGTGAGCGACAATCAGGTACCACTAGCTCATGCCCGTAATCCTAGCTACTAAACTAAGGAGGCTGAGGTCTGAGGATCATGGTTCCAAACCAGCCCTGGCAGGAAAGTCCATGAGACTATTATCTCCAAATAACCACCCAAAAGCCAGAAATGGAGCTGCGGCCCAAGTGGTAGAGCACTAGCTTTAAGTGAAAAAGCTCAAAGACAGTGCCCGGGCCCTGAGTTCAAGCCCCAGTACCAATACCAAAAAAATTACACAGGGTGACATTTTTTCATTATTATCAATATCAAGCATACTAAGAAGCAAGTTCAACATTAAACTAGATAGCTATGTAAAAATCTATAGTTATTTTTGTTTGTTTTTAGTACCTACTTCTGGGGCCTAAACTCAGGGTCTGGGCATTGTCCCTCAACTTTTCACTGAAGGCCGGTGCTCTACCACTTGAGTCACACCTCTACTTCCGGCTTTTTGATAGCTAATTGTAGATAAGAGTCTCATGTACTTTCTTTCCCAGGCTGTCTCTGAATCATGATCATTAGATTTCAGCCTACTGAGTATTTTTAGGATTACAGGCATGAGCCAGCCATCAACACCTGGCTTAATGTTTTTACAAGAGAAAAAGTGGTTGAAAACCAGTATTTAACTTAAAACTCAGAGCCTATGCATCTGGAGAAAAGCCATCACAATTTCAGGATTGCTCATGGCTGTAATTCCAATTGAGGTCCTGGTAGATATTAGATAGAGAACTTTTACTTTGATTAAGTTCAAAGCAGGAGAAAGCCATGGTTGTCAAAATGGAATTGTGTTATATTAAAACCTATTTTTTTTTACATGTTGATGCTACTGATAACAAAAATCACCTTCCTAAAATTTTTTTTAGACTTCTTCAATAGATAACTCAATTTCATGCCTATACCAATTTCTGGCTTTACTAAACACTAGAAGTATACTGCTAGGTGTGAGTATAATGCACCTTGGAATGGTTTGGGGTTGTTTTAAAATATGTATTACCAAACTGCCCTCCTGAAAGCATGCCCCAGCTAAAACCACAAGATAGTGATCCCCTGGGAAGCATTCATGTTAATCTGGGTTGAATTCATAGGTGGTCAAGACATCTGTTTGGTTTTTCATTCATTACTTAATTTTTCATATACTAGCTGGTCACTCAAGTTTCCTCCTTGATCAAGCAACACAGTCAAGTTACTTAACTCCAGTGTTTCAATTTTCCTCATCTTTAAAATGAGGACACTAGAACTATAGTTACCCTGAGCAGATGAGGTAAAGGTGAACAAGTTCATTTCAATATAGTTAATTCCTGACCCGTCGTGAGTGTACAATTATATCAACTGGACATTTTGAAAAATGCCTATTCATATTCTTTACTTGCTTTACTGCCTTTAAAAAGGTATTACTATATTATAAGTATTAATCACCATATTCCACATGTAATGCAAATGTTTCTTTCAATTATGACTTCTTTCAGTTTGCTAACTGTGGGGCTTGTCTGTTTTTGGGGTTGTTCAGTTTCTTTTTCTGCATGTAGATGGTTTACAAATTTTTATAACACCAATATTTTCATCATGAGCCAGAATATATTACAGAGACTAAATATTCAATTATCTGAAAAACAATATTCAAATGTAAGAAAAACAGTAGAGGAAAATTTATTTTTAAAAAGTAACTAATTTGTAAAATAGAAAATGATTAATCCATTTCATGCAGTAAAAATTTAAGTTGTTATATGAAAAATACTATCAACAAGCTTTCAGGGCAAGATAAACAGGGGAAAATATTTGCAAACAAATCAAGTAAGTATATAAGTTTAATCATCGTCACCTACAAATCTATAGGAAACCATAAAAATAATGCAAGGCTACAAATGGGCATTTCAGAGAAAAATGAGCTACGAGTGATCGACTTTATTCATACTCCAAATGAGAAACCAGTTTCTACACTAAGATTTTAAAAAACTCTTTGTGCACGCACTGTGGTCAGCAGGCTCAGCTGAGCAGTCTTCACTGTACAATGCCGCCTAGGCAAGGCACCAAGTAGTAGCTGAGTTCTTGCTAGTGTTCCACTTGTTAAGCTATGTGTCTGCAAGGCTGTCTCACTCAGAATGACTTCTGTTTCTCCTAAAATAACATATGGACCAAGAGAGATCTTGATTGCAGCCTGTTGTTAACAGAATTCCAAAAGCAACAATTTTCACACAGTGGATAGTCACTGGGGGGGTGGCCTCGTCGGGAATAATGGACAAGTCTATCAAAATAAAAACGCAAAATTCTTTTTGGACCCAGAAATTCCACTGGTAGGATTTTACTGGTACATGTAGTTCAAGATGTTTTAGATATGGGTGTTCATTTTAGCATCATTCGTCATGCAAAAAATAACCCAGAAACGATATAAAAACACAAGTACAAAACATAAAAATAGAGTTCTTTGGAGAGAAATGTTGATTTATTCACATACTAAAATATTGCTTGTTGTGGAATTGAAAAGGTCAAGATGGATTTTTTTCAAGCCGTATTACATGAAAAATTCAAACTACTGAGCTGTAAGTATAATGATTTGTTTATGATATACATGTTTTATTTATATTTTGTTTAATTCATATATATCTATATATGAATTACAATTGTGTGGAATGGAAGATATGTTCATGCAGGGGTTTTATTTAGGAAGTAGGACAAGGGATCTAAAAGTAAGTAAGCTCAGTTTGATCCTCAAACCCTTTCATACTGTTTGATTATCATTTATGTTCATTAAAGAGAACAAACTACTTTTACCTTCATAACTTCTTCCTATGCCTGGTTGACAAGGAATGGATAAAGACAGAGATCTCAACATAACCTGGAAACCTAAAAATGCACTTGGATGTAAGTTCTGTTGCAATCTAGGATGTTCCTAGATTCACTTGTTCCCATGCTTCCTAACAGTGGGGACAGTGGCAGTATCTGACCTTTCAACTCAAGAGCTAAGTCAAAGTAATGAAGAACAAGTTTGAGGCCCAGCATGAGGTGGGGTTATAATTGATGAAAAGAAAGTTACTAGACTCAGACACCACCCTTCATACAATGGAGCCAGAATAATACAACTTCTGAAGTTTAAAGAAAAGTAACTACAAATAATACATATCTTTCATTCATATAAGCACTGGCTTAAATGTAGTTCATTGAGAATATGTATTGATTTATTCACATATTCAACAAACATAACTTGTGTGCTCAGTCTACCATGTCCAGTAGTTGGCAATGAAAAAATCAGAACTCTTAACTCTTCTTGGGCATGAGGTCAGAAGATCCTGGACGCATACCTATTTAGCCTGTGTTTAAAAATAATAAAGCTGATTCTCAATAGAGTACTAGAATATCTAATTTAGCATCATCTATAAAAAATTATGCTCCATGCCCAAATGGAGTTTATTGCAGGAATGCAAGGTTTCTAAAGAAAAATTAATGTCATTCAAACTGGAAAAGAAGTAAAATTTCCTTTCTTTACAGATGACCTTACATGGAAATCTTGTGTGTATAGGTGTGTAATATCTATATCTATATCTATATATCATCATGTAGAGAGAAAATCACGACAAATCCCCTAAAAAACTATTAGATCTAAAAATATTTGAGTTCACCAAAGTTACAATGTACAAAACCAATGTGAAAAAAGTACAAAAATCAGGTTTTGTACTTGTAACCACTAACAAGGAACATTCTGAAAATAAAATAAGAATTTCATTTATAGCAGTATCAAAAATTATAAAATACTTGTAGGTAATTTTAACAAAAGAAAATAAGACCTAAACACTAAAACTATAAAACAACATTAAGTGTAAAGGAATCTAAATAGAAAGACATCTTTGTTTCTATCAGGAGATTTTTCGCCTTTGGTACCAGGGTTAGAACTCAGGCCCTTACACCTGCTTGGCTCTCATCTACTTGGGGTCATCTCTGGACTGACTTTTTGCTGGCTATTTTAGAAATGAGATCTCTCAGACTTTCCTCCCTGAGCTGGATTTGAGCAGTTCTTCCAGATCTCAGTCTTTGAGTAGTTAGGATAAGAAGTATGAGCCGCCAGAGTCTAGCAGATTAGATTTCTTATTGTTAAGATGATAATATTGTTGAAACTAAACTATAGATTCAACACAATCCTTATTTTAAAAAATCTCAAGTGGCCTTTCTTGTAGAAATTGATAAGCTGATTGCTAAATTCCTATGAATACAATACAAGGGAGACAAACTAGCCAAAAAAAAATCTTGTGAAAGAACAAAATAAAAAGACTCATACTTCCAACTTGGGAAACTTACCACAAAGCTGTACTAATCTAGACTATGAAGGTGACATAAAACTAGACAATGGGATGGAACTGAGAAAAATACTCAGTGAGACAGAACTGGGAATTCAGAAACAAATTCTTACAGGTAGAGTTGATTGGTTTCCATACAAAAGTGCTAAGACATTTCAAAAGGGCAAAGAATCATCTTTGCAACAAATGGTTCATGTGGAGTGTACCAACAAAGAGTAGTAATGGCCTATCTAAATGTCCAGGTACAAAAGGATAAAGTTGAAATCCTGCATTGTACTGCATAGAAACATCAGCTCAAAGTGCATCACTGACTTAAATTTAAGAGTTCTAAAGGGTTCTAAAGGCATACATTTACTTGACTTTGGTTAAGTACTGGTTCTTACATATAACACTAAAACCAATAACAAAAGAAAAAATAAGTGTATCATCAGAACTGTTCAATTCTGAGCTTTTACGTCATCCTATCAAGTTGAAAACACAACCTAGAGAATGGGAGACAATATTTGCAAATCATGCATTGGATAAGGCACATACTGTACATAAAGAACTCTTAAAAATCCAAGAATATAAAGTCAAATTACCAATTTAAATGAGATAAAGCCTCTTCCATTTTTTTCCCAAAGAAGATAGAAAAATGACCAATAAGCACCTGAAAAGATGTTTGGTGCCATTAGAAATGGCGGAAAAGCAACAACAACAATACCAACAACAAAAGGCAATACCAAAAGTTATGCCAAGAACTGAAGCAACTGGAATCCTCATATACTGCAGGAGATAAGGTAAAATGTATAGCTAGCCATGATGGAAAACTGTAGCTCCTTAAATGGTTAAACATAGAATTATCCATCACATCGATTCAACAATTCCACTCCAACTTCTATACCAAAGAGGAAAAAAAGTCTCCTTATCATTAATTTCTATATAAAGTTCAGGGCAGCCATTATTCATAATAGCTAAAAATTAGAAACAATGCTGATGAATGGATAAGTCAAATGTATCCTCTTTATTCAATGGACTTTTATTTGGCAATGAAAAGAAATGATATACTGGTATGTACTTCAACATAGATAACCCTTGAAATCCTGTGCCAGTGAAAGAAGTCACCCATAAAACCATCACATATTAATATATCACCCCGTTTACATGAGATGTTCTCTTTTTTTGTTGCTTTTGCCAGCACCAGGACTTGAACTCAGGGCCTGGGTGCTACCCCTGAGCCTCTTTGTGCTCAGGGTTAGTGTTCTACCATTTGAGCTGCACCTCCACTTCTGACTTCCTGGTGGCTCATTGAAAATAACAGCCTCTCATGGACTTTGCTGCTGGGGTTGCCTTTGAACCGAGATCCTCAGATCTCAGCTTTCTGAGTAGCTAGGATTACAGGTGTCAGCCACAGGCACCTGGCCACCTGAGATGTTCTTAAATAGGCCAAGCCAGAGGAAGGGAGTGACCAGGGTGGAAATAGGTATTAGGGGTTGTGCTACACTACGAATCTACTGAAAACAGTGAACTGTGTACTCTTAATGTATTGTATGATATGTAAATTAAATACCAATGAAGCTGATTTTCTAAAAAAAGAAAAGAGAAACAGGTCTAACTGCTTACTTTAAGAAATATCTATTGCGTGGAGAAAGGAATGGTGAGTAGAAACTCAATATTCAATGCACATATGTGAGAATGGAACTAGATAACGAGAAGGGTCAGAGAGACAGTGGAGAATGACGGAAGGGTTGACACTAAAGATACATTATTACAAACTGTTATGTTGAATTGAAACCCCTTTGTACAACTACTTAAAGATCATAAAATTGCTGAACTCCGGTTTAGCTACTCAGAAGGCTGAGATCTGAAGATTGTGGCTTGAAGCCAGCCCTGACAGTGAAGTCTATAAGACTTTTTTTGGGGGGAGGGGGGAGGGCAGTCCTGGGGCTTGAACTCAGGGTCTGGGCACTGTCCTTGAGCTTCTTTTGCTCAAAGCTAGCATTCTACCACTTAAGCCACACACCTCTTCTGGCCTTTACTGTTTACGTGGTACTGTGGAATTGAACCCAGGCCTTCATGCATGCTAGGCAAGCACTCTACCAATAAGCCACATTCCCAGCCCCTCCCTGAAACTCTTGATCTATAATTAACCACCAAAACCCAGTAGTAGAGCTGTGGGTCAAGTGGTAGAGTGTTAGCCTTGAACAGAAAATCTCAGGGACAATGCCCAGGCCCTGAGTTCAAACCCTAAGACTGGCACAAAAGAAAAAAATTATAATAAAAATGAATATATTTTTAAAAAAGAAATGACAACTACTAGCCTTCCAAGATTCCAGAGAAATGGGCATGTCCTAAACTGAGAAAGGCTTAGTAGAACCAGAAGTCAACAGAGAAAAAGCAAGCTAACTTCTGGCTATACTGAAAGTTTTTACAAAAATTCAAATTGAGTGGCAAATCGAACTATTAGACTCTGTGCTACTGAGTCCTCAAACTCAAACAGATCTTCTCCTGTAAGCACTCAAAATGAGAATAATCTTTAATACTGTATTCCGCAGTGGCTGCTCCAGACTTAAACTACAAAGTAGTAGATAGGTGTGGCCAGACAGACCAGCAGTCTTCACTCTACCTATAAAGCCAGGGTTCACCCACTAACAAGAAGTAAAGAAAATGCTTAGAAGAACAGAAGAATACAAACATCAGTGCAAAACTGACCAAATGTTATTATGTTTCTGGTTTTCGTTTTCTCTTAATCTGATAGTACAACTTCTAGAAAATGGAGTAACTTCAACAGAGGTCAAGCAGGTACCATGATAAAATTGCCACACTTGTCCATTGCCTGAAGGCCTAACCACTAGCATGCCATAACTTATTTAAAAACAAAAAACTACTCTTGTGGACTAGTCATTTCAATTTACACAAACATTTAATCCATAAAGCCAACAACCTGCCATTTAACACTAATAGTATTCTGTGTTTCTCTAGAAAAAAATACTTTTTCTTTTTTGGTCAGTTGTAGGGCTATAACTCAGGGTCTGGGCACTGTCCCTGAGCTCTTTTGCTCAAGGCTAGCACTCTACCACTTTGAGCCACAGCACTTCTGGTTTCTTGCTGGGTAATTGGAGATAGGAGACTCATGGACTTCCTTGCCCAGGCTGGCTTTGAACCACTATCCTCGGATCTTAGCCTTCTCAGTAGCTAGGATTATAGGTGTAAACCACTAGCACTGGGCAAAAATACTCTTAGTGAGTACTGCTTAAATCACTTCTTTACTTAATTTGCACATTTTGTTGGATTTTAGAATAGGAGTTAAAACATGACTATGAAAGTAAAGGCAGTTACAATTTAGGATTCTACTTGCTTCAACTTCCCTTATGAGTCCTTCTTGGTTTTATAAAGCTTTATTCACTTTTCCATCATTCACCCTAATAAGATTTTGTGACAACAGAGCCTTCCTGCATACCTGCTGTATTGGAGTGATGATTTAATTCATTCTCTGTATCTCTACCCCTCAAAGTACAACTCTTGCTTGCAAGGAAAGGTTATCACACTGCTTTAAAGTAAGACAGAAGAAATAGTTTCCCACAATTGACACCCAAAACATCCCTCAAAAAGCCATCAAAGGAAGTCTGTTTGATGTTCAGAGCACTATAATATGTCATTATGGATCCTTTCAATATTCTTTCTTTCCTCTGCAAGAGGTCATTCTTCTATGGCATGAGCTTAAACCTCTAGTGCAGCTGTACGACATAAACAAAACCATGGTAGGGCGGGGGATATGAAATTATAGAATGCTATCTACTTGGACATCCTGGAACAGATTCAGAACCTTCCTCTGCACCCTGTCATTTCCGTTCAGCTAGATCCTGTTGACGTTTACCCAATTTTTAAAAGTCTATCACGTATCTCAATGAACGACATCAATGGTCTCTTCAAGATGGTTGTTGATTTTGTTCAATCATTGATGGAAAAGTATCAAAATACTCTGTAAATTATGCCATTAGCCAATCACACAATAGACTTGTTTATCCTTAGACTTCTGGGAAGATGCCAGACTACAAGCTACTTACCCTTGCCGCCCCCCCCTTTTAAAAGAAAAGATGGGAGGGGGGTGGAAGTAAAGTTTTTAAACGGGAATATGTACCGCTCAGGAACTTATTACATGCCTTTCCATCAAATGAACTGCAGCTCTCAAAAGCCAAATGCACGAAATCGTGTCCCCAAACCTCGATAGTGAATGTGCCTAACGAAAAACAAAACAAGTACCATTGGAAACAATTACACGTGCCGGGGCTGGTCATTACATATTCAGCACTCTGCCAGGGTAGGGCTTCCACTCGGAATAACAAACCATAAATCAGTTGACACGCTTGCAAGAATTCAGTCCTCGTCTGTTCGGAAACCAAGCATACATACAGGAGGGAAAGAAAAAAAAAGAAAGAAAGCCCGTCGGCGTGTTTCTCTGGCGAAGTTTCGCCAAAAACAAAAACCCAAAACTCGACCCAGACAAGCGCAATGGCGATTCTCCTGAGTTTCTGGCTCAGCAGACGTCTGGATGAAGCCCAGGCAGGTCGCACAGAAAACGCGGCCTGCGCCTTTAAGGTAACCAATCGGCCAGAGCCCAAAGACGTCGGACTTTCCACGACAAAGGCTCGGGCCAGCTCCAGCTCCGGGGTTTCTCCGTGGGACTTGGCGGGTTGGGCGGCCCGGGCCTGTCCCAGGGCCCGCGGCCAGCCCCGGC